>NC_136269.1:53473956-53891456 GCF_964187855.1 Myxine glutinosa | reverse complement strand
GGGGCAATGACATTTTGTCTTTTCCTTCTTGCTTTTCTTTTATGAGCAGTGCCACTGCAAAGCTCACGATTTTGAGCTTTTTAAAATGGGGATGATTTTGGTACTAATCTCTTGAGTGCTTTGTTGATTCTCCCAGCCAGAATTTTTGGTCATCATTTGTTTTCTATATTGAATAATTGTGGTCTTTCCCCGAATGGTGTCACTCTCATCTCCACTATTTTGTTTGCCAGCCCTTCTTCCAGTCTTTGCTGGTCCTCATCATCGTCATCATCATCTTTCTGCTCTCCTTCACCTCTCTGTTCCCCTCCATCCTTCTGCTTGCTATCATCCGCCATTCTCGTTTTCATCTCCTCCAACAGTATAGGTGTTTTCACTTAGTCCACGACTGGAAGTCGGGTCTGTTACCCCTCCTCGTTATGGTGGTTTTGTGTCTCCTCTCCCTCTGTCTCACCTCACCTTTATCTCTGTCGTATAAAATTCTCAGGGAAGGCAAAATGAAAATGCAAAATGAAGCCGCTATACAGTCATATCTTCCATTGTATGGATGGTTCGTCGGTACCTGCTAGTCGATATAACAATACGCTTGTTCGTCCGGCCGTCCATCTGTCTGTGTGTATCATTCCATCCCACCTATTGGTTGGACAGCTAGCCTGACTCCATCTATAATTTCAACCAGCTGCCTGATCTCCACTATTTTAGATTCATCGATGAAGAAGGGCTGCCTGATCGATGTTTGCCTGCTATGGTGCCATAGTGTGTGGTTGCCTCCTGTTTGTTCTTTCGTCAGTCATTGTGAGAGTGGAATTAATTAATCTGTGCGCTAATGGGCCTAGCTAATGTATATGGGTGCGTTGCCATATGGGACACCGGGTAGATCACAGGTTTCACACACGTGAGAATTAGCCTAATCCCTACAACTATTTAATACAACATTTAAGGCAGAAGAAATGCGGGCAAGGTGGTTAACAAGGAGAGATGCAGAAAATAGGGCAAGATGGAGAAGATTGTCATGGGGACCGCAAGGCTAACCCCCGCTCTAGCAGGGAAAATGGCCTTAAAATGCATGTTGTGTTGTTGTGTTGTCTACAACTATTTAACACACGATCATCCTTGTATGATCACAGATATACACTTAATCCGACAAACCGCCTAAACAACTTATTACAGGTGAGGATTCCCTATCACGACAGACGAAGCACCTACCTATGCAGATCTACCTGGATCTACAGTATACAGTATATGCCCTACCCAACCGACATAACAATACATTAAACCAAGATGGCAGACACCAGTCCATTTGCAGTGGAAGAGAGGCTGGTCGTATTGGTGTGGTACCATGAGAGGAGAAACACAAACAAGATGATGAAACAGGTGCAAGAAGACTTTGAGGAGCGTTTTGGAAAACCAGCACAGTCAAAACAAAATCTTCATCTTTGGGAAAAAGGCATTTCAGACTAGAAGCGTACTCAACAGCAAGCCCAGCGGACTACCAAACATTCGTGATTTGGAAATTCAAAACATAAAACATCCATTCTCAGATCTCCGAAAAAATCATTACAGAAACGTTCTGCAGAGTTTAGTGTTTTGTATTAATCGTTATGTCATACAATGAAAGAAGACCTTCACACAAAACCGTATAAACCAACTATCATTTGTGATTTGTTGGATGCAGGTCATGAAAACGGGTTGACAGCTTGTGACAGAATGCTGTAGTACTTCATTACAATTCCTAAAAGATCAACGGTTATGTTTAGTGATGAGTGTGCTGTTTACCTCATTTCATCTCCATGCAATGTTTCTGTACTATGTTATTATGACTCCTGTTATTATGTAATACTGTTATTACTGTATTATGTTATTACTCCTGGGGAGTATGGCTTACCCTGGTAGATGGTATAAACAAATCTTGTATAAGCAGCTAAAACCAACCATGTCCTGGGACTTGTGACTCACCCTGTAGAAAAAAAAATCCAAATACAACACAACAACATGCATTTTAAGGCCATGTTCCCTGCTAGAGCGGGGGTTAGCCTTGCGGTCCCCATGACAATCTTCTCCATTTTGCCCTATTTTCTGCATCTCTCCTTGTTAACCCCCTTGCCCGCATTTCTTCTTCCACCATCTTTAGCCAAGTCTTTCTCGGTCTTCCCCATCCTCTACTTCCTTCTACATTAACTTCCATCACTCTTCTCGACCAGTCACTTTCATCCTTCCTCAATACATGACCAAACCATCTCAACCTGTTCCTCTTCACAGCATCAATCACAGGCAATATTCCCATCATCTTTCGCAATTCATCATTTGTCTTCCTCTCTCTCAACGATACTCCGCACATCCATCGAACCATTCGCATTTCCACCCTTTCCAGCCTTGTTGCTGCTCTACGTTCATTACCCATGTCTCGCTCCCATAAATCATAACACTTCTCACACATGCAGCATACACCTTTCCCTTCAGCTTCAGCGACACTCTCCTCCTCATCAGCACGCCACTCAGTTCCCGAAACTTCTTCCATGCACATCTCACTCGAGCAACCGTTGCCGAGTCTGATCCACCTTCTCCATTCAGCATGTCTCCGAGGTAGCAAAATGTTTTCACACCTTCCAGCTTCACGCCGTCTCCACGATCCAACTCAACATTTCCTCCATCTGCAGCTCCCTCTGTGCACACCTTACATTTGAATGTAGCTGCCACACTGGTTAATGACCCTCTCAGACCACTACATTTTTGATGAACCCACTCAGCACACATTGTACATTGAATGGAGTTCACTCCGACACCCTTCCTGCACACAGCACACGGCCACTTCCCAGTTCTTTCCACCTCACCACATGCTTTACCACTTGCCATCACCTTTGTCTTTCCGATATTCACCTTCAGACCTTTTGTCTCCATACATTCCTTCCACTTGTTCATCTTTTCCTTCAGTCCATCCATACTTTCCGCAATCAACACCAGATCATCTGCATACAACAACTCCCACGGTAAACCCTCCTTTACGGTCTGAGCCAGCACCTCCATCACAGCTACAAATAGTAGTGGACTTAGTACCGACCCCTGATGCACTCCCACCTTCACCTCAAACTCACCACTGTTCCCGTCCTTCGTCCTTACAGCTGTGCGTGCTCTTTTGTACATTGCCATCACTACTCTGATCAACCATTCCTCCACTCCTAACTTCCTCAATGCCCATGTCAATACTTTGCGTGGAACCCTATCGAATGCTTTCTCCAGATCAACAAACCCAAAAAACAACTTCTTTCTCTTATCCATGTACTTCTCCTGCAACTGCCTCACAATGAAAAGCGCATCTGTCATTCCTCTTCCTGGCATAAATCCAAACTGCATTTCGTCGATCTTCACTTTCTTCCTTATCCTCCTCTCCAACACCCTTTCCAATACCTTCATTCCATGCTCCAATAACTTTATCGCTCGGTACGAGCCACACTCCAGAGGGTCACCTTTCCCCTTGTATAGAGGGACGAGGGTACTCAGTTCCCAATCCACTGGAATGCGGCCTTCTTTCACCACCAGATTACAGATCTCTGTCATTCTCTTCACACCCCAACTTCCTGCTGCCTTCAACATATCTCCCACAACTCCCGTCGGCCCTCCCGCTTTTCCACTCTTCATTGCTTTTATCGCTTCCTCAACTTCCTTCTCAGTTATCTTCTCTGCCGGTCCTAAAACTGGGTTACTCTCTATGTTGCCATCCCATTCATTCTCTGTATTCAACAGCATTTCCATATATCTTTTCCATCTTCCTTTAATTCCATCTGGGTCGACAACGATTTGTCCCACTTCATCCTTCAAGCAACTCACCCCCATCACATCACACCTCTCTTTCGCTATCTGCTTTGCAATCCTGAATACTGGTTTCTGACCCTCTTCCGAATCCAAGCATTCTCCGAACATTTTCCTACATGCCTCCTGCGCCTTTGCTACCTCTTTCTTTGCAGCCTTCCTGGCTGCCTTATAACTTATCACTTTAACCTCTGAAGAAAAAAAAATCCAAATGAACATTCCTATTTATAACCGAAGAGATCAAACTAAACACTGTTGTAGTTGAAAGAGGTTACATATCAGGAATACCTGCAAAACATGTACAAATAAAAAAATCACTGGTTCTAAAAGTATTCAGCCCCTTAGGTCAGTGTGGTGGAAGCACGTTTTGCAGAAATGACGGCTGTGGGTCTTTTTGGGGTAGGTCTCTACCAGATTTAAACAGTGAGATTGGTGAAATCTTTGCGCATTCTTCATTTGAAAATTGTTCTAGTTCTGCCAAGTTTGATGGGGATCGTCGATCGACTGCAATCTTCGTCTCGCCATAAATGTTCAATAGGGTTCAAGTCAGGACTTTGACTGAGCCACACAAGAACATTTATTTTCTTCATATTCAGCCACTCTCGTGTGGCTTGAGCTTTGTTCTTCGGATCATTGTCCTGCTGAAATGTGAATCTCCTACCCAGTTTTAGATTCATGGCCGACTCAAGCAGGTTTTCATCCAGGATTCTCCTGAACGTTGCATCATCGATTGTCCCTTCTATCCCGACAAGCTTGCCAGTCCCTGCTGATGGAAAGCAGCCCCATAACATGATGCTGCCACCACCATGCTTGACAATAGGGATGGTGTTGACTGGGTGATGTGTAGTGTTAGTTTGCGTCAGACATAACGCTTTGAATTTAGACCAAAAGTTCAATTTTTGTCATGTCTGACCACAAAACTTTTCTCCACATGCCTGCAGTATCATTAAGATGCTTTTTTGCAAACTCAGTATGAGCTTTTAGATGCGTCTTTTACCTGTGATATGTCACAGGTCCACAAGGGCTTCGCGTTGCTGTTGTTGGTGTAGTTGGTAAAAAAAATAATTACCAGCCAACCAATGAATAAATAGAGCAATGATGGTGCTTCGCTGGCTATCTCTACTCTTTGGATTTCTTGTAGAAGTATTCTTGTGATTTCTTTTTCTTCTCCTGCCCTTCAATTTACAAAATCCTATTGCTGATGATTGCTGAATATGCAACCACACCCTGTTTTATGCACTTGTCCTGGAATTGCCTTAAAATTGCAGAGAATGCTGATAACGTCTGCTTAGAGACTTCCCTCCAAATTACAACATCACTCTTTAAATAAGTTTCGGAGGAACACAGCAATGCTAATCTCTGTCAAATTTACGTCTTTTGTAATGATAAGTCGCCATGTTTAACAAAAGGCACTCGCTTAATGTTCCCAGACACAGAACTCCAATGCTATTGTCTGGTATTGTATTGTTGGAATCAGAATATCTAATGGGATTTTTGTAATCAAGTTACCATTCATCGATTTCACTTTTGGTGGTGCTTTTTCGCTCTCTGCTGTCTAATGAAATATTATGGAGCAATGTGGGCAAAATTCTTGGAATGAAATTTTTAATTAAAAAAAAAAAATTTTTTTTCCCGCTTTATTTCATTTTCTGAAATTTCATTCCTCTTTAAGGAATAGGAATCCTCTTTAAGTAACCTTCTTTCACTTTCAGGAGAAGGTAACCTTCACCTTCACTTACTACACCAATGTACAGCATGTGCAAATAGGACATGCATTGTCTGGGATTTTCAAAGTTATTATTTCAGTGATCAGCAGCCACAGTGTTGTGGGTTGCTTCTGAAGTTGGAAAAGCAAAAATGAAAGGGTCCGAAGTATTTGCAATTATTTTCCTTGTCAATCAGCTTTTGCATTGCATGGCTGCTTATGTCTGCACTCCTCCATTCTGATTGATATTTATGTGATGTCCTCTTTGTATTTGACATAAATGACATAATATCATCACAAGGCTCAGACAGCCAAGACAAGGCACAGAATGTCTAAACACTGTCATCCCACATTGAGAGATCGAGTTATGGACTCGCCTGACCTCATCCATAATCCTTATCCTCAAGTTGATTACTTGCTGATCCAATGAGACATTCTCTTCCAGGTAGGGTTAGAGGTGTCTAGCTGGGCTCAAAATCCCCTTTTCTTGAACCTGATGGTATTGCCTACGGGTTCTCAAATCATACTCACCTAAAACTGGCATTTCCCTCATCCCTCTTTAAACATAAAACCTTACTCTTCTCCAAGACATGTTCTACATCCATGGAAAATTACCATCACTTCAATCTACAAAATGATCAAAGCCATTTTGTGAAATGACAGAACTCTAAACATTGGACCTATCATCCGCAACATTTTTGAATCCATAAATATATTATTTTTTCCAAATCTGTAATCTACCAGCTCAACTTTTTCATTGATAATTCGATGCTCATCTTATTCCTGTTTGCTCAAGAATGGATAACATCGAGCTTTCATGGCAATGTCACTGTAAGCCTATATTTGCAATGCTTGCAACACTGTCTGGATCAAACTCCACTTTGCCAACCTGTGTGTGCAGAAGTAGCATCCAGAGAACCCTTTTCTCAGTTGACTGGCTTCATGCTCACCATCAGCACATTAACTTAATCTCTTTTTGCGTAGGTCAGATGTTGGTGTATTGATTTATAACCACTCCTTCCTCTTTCTTACCTATGCGGGAACAATCTGCATCAATCATATCTTGGTAAGATACACATCATTATCCAACATTTGCTTTGGATAACTCTCTCTGACATTTGCAGCCAAGCCTACTTTTCCATCGACTTATTTTCACTCTTTCACTGACAGGCAAGATCACTTCTTTAAATTCTTCTTCTTCCAAAGCCACAATTATTCCCACTTTGTGAGGTTGGCCAGAAGGAACGGTCTGGCCCAAGTCTTTCTGGAACCGGCTGCCCAGACCAGTCGCTCAATTGGATGGAACTTGGAACCACCCAGGGTGTTGGGAATAACTTCCCTACTCTTCATGAAACACACGATAGAATCTTTAACGTCTCCAGTGTTGGTAGATGGATCCTCCGGCGTATTCCTCCGGCGTATTCTTCCGGCGTAGTCGGTGGATCCTTCCGATGGATGGTGTATTCATTGACGTATCGCCCTGCATGTGAAAACCCAGGATGACAGTGTATGGTTGGGTTGAGCTTCCAACCTAGGCTAGACAGTTTAATGGCGAGTGTGCACATCTCTAAGCGATCCTGCCAGCCCCATTCAACCGGATCTTTATAAGCTGGAATAATTCTAGAACATGACGTTAATCCCATTATTCATCCGTGTTTCTGAAAATTAGACACTGCTGTCAAATCCTTGACACTCTTCCAAAATTAGCTTTGGCTGACACTCTTCCAAGAGATTTCCTTCTTTCTTGGTGATGAAATGACACTCTTCCTTCCAATCGCAAGATTTCCTTCTTGTTAGCAACAGACAAAGTCTTTCTCAGTTTGACTGTACATTCATGTTATTTGCAACAAATGAATTTTGAGTGGGAAAACCTTCCCTTGCTGGGTGCTTCCATGATATTCCTTAAGTGATCAGCGCAAAGAAGGTCTTCAGATGTAGTATCTTGAGGACACCTTGAAATTGAGCAAGAAGTTTGGTGACCAATCTGGTGCAATTTGATGCCAGGAAAATTGAAGGCCTCGGGTATCATTCACATTGCTTGCCAAACATCAAAGGCACTTGGGCTCTGCCATTTGCTTGTTACAGATTGTTACTTAAAAAAAACACAATATCTAAGTTGACCTCTGGACGACTGGGGTGCATAACTACTGACAGTGGGAAGGTAAGCAAATTACAAGCTGTCATATACTGAGAGCAGAAAGGCTAGGAAGAGTAGTAAAGTTCTCTCTTGCCTGCTACATATTCCCAATACTTTACTCCATTATTATCTAGCATCGCTCCCTGTGTATTAGAGTGCACACACACACACACACACACACACACACACACACACACACACACACACACACACACACACACACACACACACACACACACACACACACACACTTAATTGGCTGTTCCTAAAATATATAATTCAAAGGATTGCTGTAAATTATATTATTTTCACAACATCCAATATTCAACTTTATTTAAATTGTAAATCTCAAAATATGGTTCCCTTACCTAAAGCAAGAACCTTACTTAACCGAACAACCTCGGTCATGGATCCACATCAATAGATTATCTGTATCGGTAGATCCACAACCTCAGGTGCCTCCAGGCAGTCAGTCAACCCGTCAATGCAACATCACCAACCAAACTTTACTCGCTCGAGGACTTAATGTATTATCACACAACTACAACTCCCATCACACAATCCATTATATGATAATACCTTAAATCATGCACATCTTACTTAAATATAACATGTCCAGCAACCAGCCCGTACACCCACCGACATACAACTGGATCAAAACTGTTATTCAAATATTCAAACAGTTACTTATAATGGTTTGTTAACATGCTGTCTTATCTCCTAGCGACCACTGAAATTGGTTATATATATAAGGAATGGATATATATACGTATATATATATATATATATATATATATATATATATATATATATATATATATCAAACCTTCTTATAATATTGTTGCGGATATGAGGATTGTATTTTTTTGATTGTATTGTATTGTATTGTAAATTGTTATGAATTATTGCTTTATTCTGAGCCCTCCTTGCTCCAGTCTGTTGTATAAAGGTCAAAGGGCGTTCCGGTAGTTAATTCCATAAAGCATACATTGAAGGACACTATAATACCCCTGTTCAGTAGTTTATTTCCTTATTCTGTGTATGAGGTTAAGGCTTTGTCTTCCATTAAAATGACACTCCATTGCACCAAGTGAAATAGATAGATCCCCTTTCATTCCCATTCCCAAAAACCGCAATTGCCAACTGTTCCCTCCGCGACTCCATTCGCCACGAGGTAGGCTCGGAGAAGAAGGGCGTGTCTCCACCTCATCATAGAGGGGAGGAGTGAGCCAGCCCCGAACAACCAACCAAGCACGAGGGGTTTGGTTTGAGAGGGCGGAGGAAGAGCGATCGAGGAGGTTCGCGAAGGTTGAGGGGCGGGGCCTATATAACCCGCCGCGGGACGCTCCCCAAGGAGATGAGCTTTTACTGAGATGAAGAGATGAGTTCTGAGTTCTGAAAAGAGACGAGCTTCAGAGAGAAGTGCGCAAGGAGGGAAGAGAAGCGAGAAGGAAGCCTTTAACACAAGTGCGCGAGAGAAGCGCGGGGAAGCCTTGAGAGAAGTGCACGACGTCACCCTGCTCGCTCCCAGCCTGACGAGGCCCGGTTTGCTGTGCGCCCTGCAAAGCCTTCCAGCTTGTGGTCCGAGCTGAACCTTCCTCCCGGTCCAGCCAATCGTTCCTGCCTCCATTCCCCATTCGTGTGAGTCCGTCTCTGTTTGTTCTGTCAAGGGTATAAGTTAAGCCTGTTTAGATAAGCTAGTAATTTTCACTGTGTCTCTAAAATCTTCTGTATATTATTTTATTATCTTTCCTTCTCCTTGGTTTTTTTGAGCCTGTATATAGTAGGAATAAATTCAGTAGTATTTTCAACCCTTTTTCGTCTTCTTCTTCTTCTTCTTCACATCCGTGTCGCTTTTGTCTTTTCCATATTGAGTAGCTGTGGCGCGATCTGGCCAACGTTCAGGAATCGGGTTAGTTGGGGTAACTGTACGGCCGCGGGGCCTCCGCTCGGCAAACAACATCTTATCCGCGGACCGTAACAATATATAATATATATATAATATCTTATAATATAAATTTTATATATATATATATATATATATAAAATAATATATATATCCATTCCTTTTTGCACCGTGACGGTGCATAAGGCTGCCGAGGCAGTTTCCATATATATATATATATATAATGTATTTGTATAAATATCTCGCTAACAATATTGTATTTCTCTAATTCAATTTGTTGTCGTTTTGTGATCTTAAAGAAAACTAGTTTTAATCTGCTAACTGTAGCCCCCTGTGCTAGCATACCTCTGACCAGTTGTTTTCATCTATTGATAAGTTGAATGCTGTGTGTGGTTGCTCTCATGGTCCTAATTGTTACCTCTGCCACCAATGGTGGATGGAAGTTATGTTTTCACCCCTGTCTAGTGTCTGTCTGTCTGTTTGTTTGTCCGTTTGTGAACAAGATATCTCAAAATGTTGTGGACGGATTGGGACTACATATGGCAGAGATGTAGCGTATGTCACAAGGACGAAAGGATTAGATTTTGGTGTAGATCCGGATTCGGATCCGGCTACTAGAATTTTTAAAGTGATTTTTCACCATCGTGAGACAGGGCCAAAAACTATACATAGCAGGATATCTCAAAAAATTGTGGATGGATGATTTTGATTAAATGTGATTCTGTATTGTGATTTTCTGGTCTACTCTGGGATACACAACGTAAATTGTTCACCTGGCAGAGGTATGCTCTCTACTGAGTGCCGTTCTAGTTTCACCTGTTATTGTACCATATAATGGCTTTTTGGGAATGTTGCTAAGAAAGGCCTTCGTACAATGTGGAAGGGAAAACCTTCTCTTTTATCATATCATTTGCTGTGATATTTATTATTATTGATATCAATTTCTAATTCTAAAAAGGAAACTGAAGTGCAAATTGGGATCTCCTTTTTTATTCGTTATTTTCGATACATACATATTGTTACGGTTCGCGGTTAAGGATGTTGTTTGCCGAGCGAAGGCACCGCGACCTAACAGTTTAACCCGATTCACCCGATTCACCCAGACGTTGGCCGTATCGCGCCACAGCTATTCAATATTGAAACCTCTAAAGCGACCGAATGTAAAGAGGAAGAAGAAGAAGACGTACGGAGGAATAACAGGTTTTATTAATTATTTTCACAAGCCAAAGCAAAGACAGCAGTTGGTTATATACAGAAAATGGAAGGAGCAGGCACACAGTGAAATCTTTAGCTTACCTATACAAGCTTAATTAATAAACCCCAGGACAACGTTAAAGACAGACGGACGATCACACTTACACGGGGAAATGCAGGCAGGAATGAATGGCTTGGAGATGGGTGGCTTTTAGAGGCAAGGAAGGTTCAGCGGGTACTGGGCACGGTCGGGCCAGAAGGCACCGCCGTCAAGAAGCCGAGCTTTGGTCCCAAACTGCGCGGGCGAAGTTCCTTTCTCTGTACTGCTGCCTCGTGCGCTCCTTGCGTTGCTCCGGTCCGCTTTTCCTGCAGCGCGGCACGTTTCACGGCGGCTCGGTCACACCTGCTCGTCTCCAGCGCATCTCCTGGACCCATCTCCGTAAAAGCTCATCTCAGATCTCTTTGAGGATGCGTCCCGCGGCGGGTTATATAGGCCCCGCCCTTCACCCTTTGCGAACCTCCCCCAAGCGTTCTCTCTCCGCCCTCTCAGGCCAAACCCCTCGTTCTGGGTTGGATGAGCGGGGCCGACTTACTCCTCCCCTCTATTACGAGGTGGAGACCCGCCTTTCTTCTTCGGCGTTACCTCGTGCGTAATGGAGTCAAATGCAGCAAAGTGGATGGCAGATGGAAATGCAGCAAAGTGCCTAAAGAGGCAATTGCAGCAAAGTGGCGAACATGGCACTTGGAAGCTGCCATGGGGCGTCAGAGAGCCTACTCTTATTTAATTCGGTGCAATGAAGAGTCAAACTAGTGGGAAACACATCCTTAGCCTACACAGAGAATAAGGGACTAACTATTTAAAAGGATATATCGTGTCCTGTGTGTAGGTTTATGGAATTAACTAAGAGGACGAGCTGCGACCATTCTTTACATTACGAGGGTCAGTTACACACAACAAAACCATACTTTTCACATTCGTTACACTTTCTCAAAATTGTTACACTTCTCAAATCCGTTACACTTCTCAAATTCGTTACAATATATAATTATATATATAATTATATATATATATATATATATATATATATATATATATATATATATATATATATATATATATATATATATATATATATATATATATATATGTATATCATTATGAAGCTGATCAAATACAAATCCATCATTAATTGCCAACAAATCAATCAATCCAAAAGTTTTAACCTAAACACACACACACACACACACACACACACACACACACACACACACACACACACACACACACACACACACACACACACACACACACACACGCTTTTGATCTGGCAGGTTTCCGTTCCATCTCCTGAAGCCCATCCACATCGTGTAGATATAGCAGATAATAACAATTTACATACACACATACACACACACACACACACACACACACACACACACACACACACACACACACACACACACACTTACATATACCCACATACACATACCCACATACACATGAAGG
The DNA here is from genome assembly GCF_964187855.1 of Myxine glutinosa. Lineage (NCBI taxonomy): Eukaryota > Metazoa > Chordata > Myxini > Myxiniformes > Myxinidae > Myxine > Myxine glutinosa. The sequence continues at coordinate 53,879,203 of NC_136269.1, read as the reverse complement.
TGAATACTTTGAGACCTGGGAGGGCTCTGTGCCACCTTCTGAAACCCGTATTTCGAGATAACAACCAACGACACACATATGCACACAAACACACACACAGACACACAAACATATTGTTACGGATCGCGGTTTAGATGTTATGATGGGCCGAGCGGATGGTCCAACCGCGACCGTTACAGGATCCCCAATTGGCCCGACTCCCCCAACGTTGACCAGATCGCACCACAGATATTCAATCGGGAAACCTCTAAAGCGACCGAAAGAGAAGGAAAAGAGAAGAAGACAGAGTACGGAGGAAGAACAGATTTATTATACACACACAAGCAAAAAGAAGGAGCGACCAAAATTATTTACAAGCAATGGATGGAAGAAGCAGTCACACAGTGAATCGTTAACTTATACTATTCAATTTACTTAACCCCAGGACAACATTCAAGACAGACGACGTTCACACTTACACGGGGGAAATTGCAGGCAGGGATGGCGGAGGTGGGTTGCTGGAGAGGGAGGCAGGGTCAGGTCCCTGCAACCGGCAGGGCTGGAGGTAGCAGCTCCCAATTCTTTGCGTTTTTAGCGGGAACACCCTCGGTCGCGTCGACGCTGCCGATGCTGTAGACGTCACGCGCTGGCTCGGTCACACCTGCTCCTCTCCTTCTAGTGGAGCCGTCTCCCTCCTCTCAGCGCGTCTCTTCAAAGCTGGTTTCCTCTCCAAGTATCTCTCCTTTTTGGTTTGGAGCGTCTCTCATCTCACAGCTCACAGCTCATCTCTCATGTCCTCTCCCATGTCATCTCCCGTGTCATCTCCCGTGTCATCTGGTGAAGCAGTCCCTTCCAGTCGCTTTTATTACTCGGGGCGGAATCAAGCCGCCGGCTGCGAGGGCACGCCTACCGGGTCGCTAACCGCGGTGCTGGTTGGCTGTTAGGGCTGTCCGATTCCTCCTTTGATCATGACGACGTGCCACGCCTGTGAGTTGGCGGCTCCTACCCCCCTCTTCTCCGAGATGAGCACATGGGCAATGGCGGCTTGCGGGATTGAACACCACTCGCACCGCTTTTGAAAGGAACTTTGGGGGAGCGGAGATGATTGGGGAAATTGAAAGGGGCCTACGCTTGTTTTGTTTGATACAATGCAGAGTCAATCTAGTGGGAAACACATATTTAGCCTACATGGAATAAGGAAATAAACTATTTAAAAAGATATATCGTGGCCTGTGTGTAAGTTTCATGGAATTAACTAGGAGGACGGCTGCGACCATTATTTACATTACGAGGGTGTTACACACAACAAAACCATACTTTTCACATTCGTTTCACTTTCTCCAAAATTGTTACACTTCTCAAAAACCGTTACACTTCTCAAATTCGTTACACTTCTCAAAACCGTTACATGTACATATATGTACACACACACACGGAGGTGGACACTTTGAGACCTGGGATGACTCCGTTCCACCTTCTGCAACCCGCATATGGAGATAATGACCAACGACACACATACACACACACACACACACACACACACACACACACACACACACACACACACACACACACACGCCTACACGCCCACACTCTTACATAAACCCACATACACATGAAGGTGAATACTTTGAGACCTGGGATGGCTCTGTTACACCTTCTGAAACCCGTATTTAGAGATAACAACCAACGACACAAACACACACACACACACACACACACACACACACACACACACACACACACACACACACACACAGACACACACACACATATATACATATACACACATACATATCCACACACACACGGAGGTGGACACGTTGAGACCTGGGATGGCTCTGTTCCACCTTCTGCAACTCGTATATGGAGATAATGACCAATGACACATATACCCGCACACACACACACACACACACACACACACACACACACACACACACACACACTCATACATATCCATGCACACAAACACACACATATATACATGTACACACACATACATATCCACACACACACACACACAAAAGTGGACACTTTGAGACCTGGTTGGGCTCCGTTTCATTTTCTGAAACCGGCATATTGAGTTATCGATCAAAGAATCACACACACACACACACACACACACACACACACACACACACACACACACACACACACACACACACACATCAAACCCGAAACAGCAACAAATACAGCCACAACGATTGCAAAAAAAGATTTAAAAAAAGGAAAATACAAGATGAAATACCATCAGATATACGTATAGTGACAATTCGGAGAAAGACAAAAGAGCAGGGAAATGTAAAAAAAGAGTTGGACAGATTTGGGATAGACAAAGAAGGATCACTGGAATGGCTAAGAAGAGGTCAGCTCAGCTGACACGGACAACGAATCATTATTAATGCCCAAGGCCAAGGACAGTACACCAATGGATTTAAAAAGATGGCAGGATTGGGTCAATCAGACAAGTGTAGGTTCTCCAAGGTATAAACAGAAAGCAAGAGTAACCTCCTATTGGGATGTGAAAAACTCATGATGTCAGAACAGCTGTACGCCCAAAGGCACAACAAGGTATGTAGAGGAATACACTGGCACATCTGCAGAAATTTCAATATCCCAGTTCTACAAAACTCATGGAAACATGAACTATGACCTGATTATCCCATCCAGCATGAGCATATAAAACAAAGCATTGTGACAGAACATGGTACTCGGGAACAAAAAGAAAAAGACAGCATTGCTGATGGAGATATCAGTACCCAGCGATTTTGGCCTAAATAATGTAGAAATCAAGAAAAAGGTCAAGTACCAAGACCTAAAGAATGAAGTGAAAAGATCCTGGAAGCTGAAGAGCGCCAAACTTGTACTAGTGATAATTGGAGCAGCGGGAACGACAAAAAGAACCTTACAGAGCTCTTAAGAAAAAAAAACATCCCTGGAAACACAACAACATGGACTACAACAAATGGACTACAACTAGAGGCAATCCGGGGTTCGGTGGCGATCCTGAAAAGAGCTCTGAAAAACGATGAAAAAATTGAACAGATTGGTCCATGAACTGTGATTCCTTAACAAAGCGGAAGTGGATACTTTGAGACCTGGGAGGGCTCCGTCCCACCTTCTGAAACCTATATATGGAGATAACGACCAACGACACACACACAGTAGCTCATCTCAGTTTCTCACACATACTGCAGCTAATATTATTTAAGTCTTAAGTTTTACTGCAGTTGCTGCGGATCTAAACTCTTAGTCTATTTCACCTGCCTTTGTAAACTAGTTCTGAGCTCACTTGAATCTCATACTTTTCTCCAGGAGCTTGCCTGTGGCAGTTCATCATTTAAATTCCCACAACATTTCAAGATGTTCCTCAGTCTTCAAAGTTTTCCTTTTTCACCTTTAATATCTGTTATAGTCAAATTCAAGTATTAAAAATAAGCTATAATTGAACTGTAACTCACGAGACCACTTCCAGCTTACCTGATTAGAAACCTGCTCACTTACCTTTGAGTTTCTCAGTACAACAGATGTCACTAAAACAGAATTTTTTTGTTGTTGTTGGATTCACAAATTCATTCCAAGTTCAAATTCGAACATTCAAATTCGAGTATTAGAAAGAAAAAAAAAATCTGATTCTTGCTAAAATTTCTGCCTAGATTTATCTAAAATAATGATAACTTTAATAGAATCTCTTGAAACATGTCTTTATTTAGTCGAAACAAGTTCAGGGAAATAAAACGAAAAGTTGTTTTAAGGTATTCGTGCAATAAACAGCAGCACACTATTTGGCATAATTTCAACAACAACAGGTTGCAAATATGGAAACAGTAACACACTAACAGCTGCTGGCCTGCAGGCACCCCAACTCCGATGGCAGACCATCCATCTTCTCGCCACCTTGTTACAGATCAGCCTTGAGTTTGGCTGGAGAAATGACAGCGCTTCGAGATGTTGGAGAGTAGTAGGAAAAAGGAGGAAGCAAGTACCTATAGAGATGAAGAGGTTAACGTGCAGGTTATCAGAGAGGAAATTAGGGATGGAATAAACTTGCCATGCCCAAATGTGCTTCATGAGAGAAAATCTTCCAATGATGTTTTGCCACCGGAGATGGTTTCCAGTGAAATTCCAGGCATTTGTCTGACCTGTTATGGAAAGATAGGGTATAATTAGGTGTTCAATTACCCCCAACCTCTTTGTATGCTTGGACAACTAATGTCCTTCAAACATGACAGCATCTCTGTAAAACACTACAAGATATTCTCCATACTCTATTCACGTATTCTCTGTATTCCATATTCTCTGTATTCTCTGTATTCCGTATTCTCCATATTCTATTCACATACGTACTCTATTCTCTATTCACGAATGGGATGGAAGTGGTGGGTTCCGATGGAGGATTGTGAAATATACTTGTGATATATACTGCACAAGGTTTCACCTTTAATTCCATAAAAAGAGTTGTGGTCAATTACAGACACATCTGTGTTTGTGGTCAAATGCTCAATATGTTTCAAAAAAAAAATCAAATTTGTACCGGTACATTAAACCTTGACAGATGGCCATATAAATATAACAGATGACGGTAGCTATAATGCTATTTGTCCACAATGTGACAGATAACTAAGTAGACCTAAACAAAGAGTGAAAACAAATCTTCATCCAGGAAACAGCCCTCAACCACCCCTTTAAAATGGGACGTGTAGATTTTACAAATAAATAAATAAGAATGAAAGTAGGGGATATGGTAAAGTATTGTCGTGCGATTGCCCCTCGGTTAAGACCGGGGAATCGTGGATGGCCAAAACGAGCTTTAACTCTGAGGTGACGATCAATGGTGGATTTGCTATACACGCGCAGGAGGAAGGTGGGAAGAGGAAGAAGCGGCGAGATTTACCTGACCCGATCTCGCCGGGCAGTCTTCAACCTGCAGGAAATTAAACTCACACGAAACGGAATTTATGTCCAAAAGAACAAGGCTTTATTGCCATGGATGCCAATAACAAGAACGCGCCAGTAATTAAATGTCCTAAATCGGGACGTCCCCAGACAGACTTCAGATACAAAACAATGGAGGATTTACAAAAGGAACCGCGTCATGTGGTGTGAGCTTATCTCTGTCTGGCTGGATATCAGGGATCATTGGCTCCAAGCAAACAAGCTCGCCGCGGCTCCGATATTGGCGAAAGCAGGCCTTGATGCGCCCTTGTTCCCGTGCCGTCAGGCCTCACCGAGCGCCTTGCTCGCCACACTCCAGCTGCAAGCCTCGCTCGTACACTTGTCCATGCGCCGCCTCTCCCATCGGCTGCTTCGATCCCCAATGCCAAACAAACAGGGGAGCGAGGAGACAAGGCCAGCACGCAACCACCTGTGCCGAGGACCAGAACGCCGATCGTCCACACTCACTCGCAGGCAGGCTCCAGAGCAAGAGGCAGTCCAACCACGAGAGGAACCAGAACCAGAAGGAAAAGAGGGAACAAATGTCGGTCTCCGACCATTTGCTATCGCATCCGGAACAAGAGGGAAAATGTCGGCTTCTCTCCACTTTTATTAATCACCCTTGGCCAATCAGATGGCTCCTTATTGTCCATGGGCTTCAGCTGCGTGCCGATTGGCCCTCCCTTCCAGTGATGCCATCTGCCCATCAAACCCTTGGTGTCAACCCATCGCGAGGTGGGCGTGGCCTCAGCCTGCCTGATCGATGAGTGGTGCAATGCCAGCTGGTGATGTGGCTGACTGTAGCTGCATCGGCAGTGCCCCGAACTGGCTTCTGGTGAGTTTTATTATAAGGGGGGAATTAATTAGTGTTTGTGTGGGCTAATGGGGATGGATTCCTAACTAGTGTTTATGTGCGTTGCCATAAGAGACACAGGAATGATCACAGAGAGAACGACACACAGGGGAATTACATATTCCCTACAACTACTTAACATGCCCCGCCCGCTCGTGGCGGGGACACATCTCCAACTTAACCGACATCCGGGCTAGACAGGTCCTCTACTTATCTACATCGGGATGGTTCTAGCTACCCACGACAACCAGAGCATGATACCTATACAGATCTACCTAAATCTATATATGCCTTACCCACCGAATAACAGTATATATAAATAAATATATAATTAATTTAGGGCAACCTTCAACTGCACAACAACAATGACCACACCGTAGTCACAACCTGCGCCAAAATCCAGTAATGGACTGATTGGGAAACGTGCATTTAAAGCACTCTTAAGCGATGAACAGCACGATTGGGAAACACATTTAATGCCGATTAATAAGTTAACTTGACACCGCTTATCCATGCCACTCTCCCCACAGTTATATCAGAATGGGCTGATTCATCACAAGGTCACGGATTACTTGACCCCATTATAAGGCTGTTCAAAAATTACGTAACGCTATTTTTTTTTAGTAATTTGCATAATGTAACGCTTGATTACATCATAACATAACGCTTGATTACCATGTGTTCTGCCAGCCTTGATTAAACTATACTATTATTCGACATATAATTAGATTTTTCGGGATCCCTCATCGTGAGTAACTCTCAACCCTAACAAATCTGACACAACAAACCCAGGCAGGGAATAATCAGCAAAGTCCTCGTGTGTTAGGCCCACCAAAAAACAAAGATGGCGGCCATATCATTTTGTCTCGATGCTGGTGGGTGGAGTCAAGTGACAGATGTGGGTGTGGTCCAGAAGCTGTCTGACCAATGGGCACACATTTCAAAAATCGACCCCCTCCAACAAGAACTTCAGCAGCAACAACAACAACAACAACAACATGAAGCTCTTGTACACTTGCGACATGTTGCAAGTAAAAAAAATTGATTAAAAAAGGAAAAGTAAAAACAAAAATACTCCTTATCTTGATATTCACCCTCGCCAGAGGAGAGGGTACTGCATTTGAGTCCGTTTGTTTGTCTGTCTGTTGTCTGTTTGTCTGTTTCTCCGCACAGAATAAATATTATTTTCTCTGCAACCGTTGGTCCGATTGAGATTAAATTTTCAACATAGGTGCAACTTCACCTGTATAATTTTTAAATGATAATTATGACGTCATAGGTCACGTGGTTCGGCCGCCATCTTGGAAAAATCGAAAAACTTTGCACCTCTATATCTTGGAAAGTGCTGAATAGAAAAAATTGAGACATGGCTCATTGTAAAGAACTCTCCATGGGGAATAAAATATGTTAATGATGATGTCATAGGTGCCTCCATTATGATGTTAGAATTCGACAAGTACAAAACTTCATCCAATCAAGATGAAATTTATTGAGCGCCATGTCGGAATAAACTGGTGGAGAAAAAAAATAATGATGATGTCATCGGTCACGTGGTTTGGCCGACATCTTGGAAAAACCTAAAAACTTTGCACCTCTATAATCTCCGAAAGTGCTGAATAGAAAAAATTGAGACATGGCTCATTGTAAAGAATTCTCCATGGGGAATAAAATATGTTAATTATGACGTCATAATTCGACAAGTACAAAACTTCATCCGATCAAGATGAAATTTCTTGAGCATAATCTAGGAATAACTTAGATTAGAAAAAAATAATGATGACGTCATCGGTCACGTGGTTCAGCCGCCAAATTTGTTTTAACACAAAAGCCTTAAAAACTACCGAAAATACATCCTGGCGAGGGTTTGCAATCTCTGATTGCTCTTTTTGTTGTTGTTAGTTTGCGTTGGGAATGCTATTAATTATGATGGACAGTGAAGTTTACTCATAAGTATGGTGACCACCAATATGGGTGTTACAGTAATGATTATGATCACAGATGATATAACGCTCACGTAGGAATTGTAGGAGTTGGAAGGGAAGATCAATACTAATTTATCAAAAACTGGATGGGAAAGTCGAAATGAATACAGGTAAGTCACGAATGTGTTTCTTAGGTTAGCTTTAAATATATAAAGAACATGATGGAATTAAAATCTATTTTGAAGAATAAGAAGACGTATTGGTCACAAATATACATACATAACCACATATGTTTGCTCCATTATAATAAAAAAAGATATTTAAACTTTTGGGTTTCTGGGTCTGTAAGGGTCTTTTGGGTCTTCAGTCTCTTTAAGGGTCTGATGGGTCCTCTGGATCTTTAAAGGGTCTTTTGGGTCTTCGAAGTATTTTGGGTCTTCAAGGTTTTCATGGTATTTTGGGTCCTCTGGCTCTTTAAGGGTATTTTGGGTATTCAGGATATTGTCGTGTCCCCGGGGTTAAGACCCCAAGAGGACGGATGACTGAAACGAGCTTTAACTCCGAGGAGTACTTCGAACTTGGCGGGATTATGTCTTCACACATGCGGGAAGGTTCAAGGCCTTTTTTGATCGAAAACACACGGGGTTATTCCGAACCCACAAAACAAAGAAATGAACCAGGACAGAAAGTGAAATTCAACAAATAATGATTTAATGAAAATAAATGCAACCAATTCAAATGATTGTGAGGTAAAAACGAAAATTCCTAGGTTAAGGATCCTCCGCTCCGACTCATATACAGACAAGGGAATGATAAAAGAAAGAAAAAAAGCGCTTATAATTGGTCTGCACTCAGATTTGAGTTTGTATGAGGATATTTGGGTGCCTGGTGGTCGTTGAGCGGGTCCCGTAGGTCGGCAAATGTCCCGAGTGTCGATGAGATCAAGATGGTGCCGAGTCGCTCCTTCGCTGTGACACAAATGTGGGGAAATCCATGCAGACGGTTTCCTTTCGCTCTCCACTCCACCCAAGACGCCACGAGTCTTTTTATCTATCTAGGATATTGATCACTTAGCACTTATCACGCGCCAAAAAATGCACCAGCATGACTCACGCCCACCTTCCACCAAGGCACCGAGACAAAGAGATCAACGGGACAGCTTCTTCTTCCTCCGTTACTATCCAAGGCATCACGAAAGGATGCAGCACAACCACAGCCGTTTGCCAGCGTGACCTAAACAAAACGCGAGGAAGATAGAGAGATGTGGCTGCCCACAACCAAACTCAGGACAAGAGAGAAAATGTGACCGCCTCCAACGAGTACCAGGACAGAGAGAAACATGGAGAATGCGACTTCCTCCAACGAATGTCAGGAAGAAAAAAGAGAAACTGGAAAACTATGATCGTCCACCACGAAGCAAGGGCCAGACAAAGAGACAAAGATGGCGAGACCGCGTTCTCTTTCCTACAGCTCTCAAATGTACCACGCTGACGTCACACTCTGTCCAATCATCGAGCACTACTCAATCATCCCATCATGCCTCCACCAATCACGAAGGCCGGGGCATGGCCTCCTCGCCACGAGTCATGGGGGGGCGGTGGGGGCAGAGTCTAGTTGCTGTTCGGGAATGTTTGGATGACGTCAGCGGTTGTGAGGCGGGATTTTCGTGCCGATCGGCAAATGTGTTGGGTGTTGGTTAGCCCTGGTGACATTTTGAGCGAATGAGTCCATTTGTTATAGTTGTTGTTTGGCGGGCCTTTTCATTGTAATAAAGATGGAGGGAAGATCACAGGGGCAAATTACACACTGGGGAATTAATCTTAAAGCCCTAGAATTATTTAACAGAAAGCCACGCCCCTCATGGTGACATGCAAACGCTCTTACCCAGACAGACGGCCTACTTTGTTACATCGAGATTCCTCTACGCAACATACGGAGCATTCGAACCCTACACGATTCTATCTGAACTAAGGTATTTAATTGTTTATCCACCACAAACATAACAATATTTAAGGGTCTTTAGGGGTCTTGGTGGTCTTAAGGGTCTTGAGGGACTTAAAGGTTCATCAAAGGTCTGAGGGGTCTCAGCAGTCTAAAGGGTCAAAAGGTATACTCCAACAGTACGTAATTCAGAGTTCACGGACTGTGTGTTTTGGGTGTTATTTTAAGTTGAAGAAGAAGAAGACGACGTTTTGGTCACAAATATACATACATACAAACATACATAACCATATACGTTTGCTCTATTATAATAAGATTAATATTTTACATGCTACAAGGATATTAGGAGACCATGAACAAATCAACAGTACCGGTATATGGGATGAACTTGGGATTCCAGCACTCTGACCATGTGCCCAGATTCGTGGGAATTGTGTTATGAGCTCGGGGAATGGGGGGAGTGGTGATGGAGTGTTTTGGAATATGCGATATTTTCTTTGTGTTACATTATTTTAAGATGGTAGTTTTATAGTGCTGTCCTGGTGCTGAATTCTGATGTTTCATACCACATCCTTTTGTCTGCCTATTTTATTGTTTTTGTCTCATTTGTGATTTTCCCCTTTGTAAGTAAAACAATCCCAAACAAGTGTAATCAGATTACTGTTTAGGGATGTATTAGTTATGGGATTTTTATCTGTACAAGCAAAGAATGCAGATCCTTTCCTCTGGAGGAGGAAGGTTGAAAAATAATGTGCAAAAAATGAATAAATAACTAAATGCAGTTTTAAAGTCATTTCCAAGGGTACTCGAATTTGGATAGTGACAGCTCATATTTTAGCATTATGACAATATATCCTTCCTTAATTCAAAAGGGTTAAAACCAAAAAAGAGAAATCCATTTATAATGAGAAACATAATGAGAAAAGACAAAATAATAAAGAATAAATATTGGATTTAAAGACTGCGTTTGTGTGTGCATGCGTGTGTGTGCGTACATGTGTGTAAGCATGTGTGTGCGTGCGTGTGTATGTGTACGTGTGTGTGTGTGTGTGTGTGTGTGTGTGTGTGTGTGTGTGTGTGTGCATGCCTTCATGGGTGTACCTGGGTGTGTGCATGTATGTGTGTGTGCATGTGTGTCGTGTCTGTGCATGTGTGTGTGCACGTGTGTGCAGGTGCGTGTGGGTGCAATAGTGCGTGTGGGTGCAATAGTGCGTGTGTGTGTGTGTGTGTGACGTGGAAATTTATCCCACCATTCTTGTGGGAAGATGCTATAAGAAACGTGCGCATGTGAAGAACACTGTACCTGGCCACCACCAATGCCAGGCATGTGTTAGTCGATTCCTTTATGGTGCTGTGCACAGCAATCATCGACGTGTAAAATGTACTTTCCTAACTTTTACGGAGAGAGCAGAATTCCAGCACCGTTGGGAAAAATGTCACAGGATATTCAGACTCCCCTATGACATGAGCATGCGCAAGTGGATGCAAATTGCACACAGGTGACCTTTAGCCCCAATATGCAATCGGCGTCGGACTGGACATGGCCCATGGGGGCTTATATTTTGGGTGTTGTCACTGTCAGCCCATCCGTGTGTCTGGCTCTACTCCAGAATGACCAGGCGCATTTCCTTTATATTTGCCACATGGTGTATGCAATAGTTGGGCATGAGGCACATCGAATGATTTTGGGATGCGACATAAAAGTCATGGGACACGCGATGTTATTTCCGAATTTTAACAGATTATAAAAGGAAAATTGTCGGAAGAAGAGAGAACAATATTGTATGCTATACGAGCAGGGACCCACGGAACATTTGCGCAATGTAAAATAATTATCAACTCTCCCCTCCTCCCCCTCCCCCCCCTCTACAACCCCCAACTCCTCAACCTCCCCTCCCAAATCTGTCCATCTTTGCTCCAACCCTCTCAACTACAAGTCCTTACGCTAACGGCCTAAACCCTAGGACGTCAATCCCCTCCTCACTTCAAGCCTTCAAACCCCCTCCCACCCATCACGGTCGCCTGTCCTACTCACAACCCCGTGAGACCAGGAGCAGGTTAATTGTGCCAATGAACGACCCAAAGCAAATGATCTTCTTCATGATGTATATGTATGTATGTATGTATGTATGTATGTATGTATATATATATATATATATATATATATATATATATATATATATATATATATATATATATATACATATATATATATACATATATATATATATATATATATATATATACATATATATATATACATATATATATATATATATATATATATATATATACATATATATATATACATATATATATATATATATATATATATATATATATATATATATATATATATATATATATATATATATATATATATATATATATATATATATATATATATATACATATATGAAGGAACTGTGCGCTCCAACGCGAGTCGAAAGAATTGACGCGACCAAAGACGGAATTCGTCCGAGTTGCTTTATTGAAACAAAACAGCTCAGGTATTCTGACAAGCCCGTTTTTCGGGCAACAATATATATACACATTTATGTCGGGAAGTTTGCCTGGCAAAAGCTATACCGGGCATGCCCGGGTATCAAGGGCGAGCCTTGGAAAGGCGAGTCTGGACCTGCCCGGGCGTGTTTGGCTGCGGCCTGGCAAGTCGAGGCTGGGCATGCCCGGGCGCTCTGGGCGAGCACTGGAAAGGCGATAGCGGGCATGCCCGGATGCTCTGGGCGAGCCCTGGAAAGGCGATAGCGGGCATGCCCGGACGCTCTGGGCGTGCCCTGGAAAGGCGATAGCGGGCATGCCCGGACGCTCTGGGCGAGCCCTGGAAAGGCGATAGCGGGCATGCCCGGACGCTCTGGGCGAGCCCTGGAAAGGCGAGAGCGGGCATGCCCGGGAAAGACGAGACCGGGCGTGCCCGGGAGGTTCGGGCGTGCCCGGGAACAGTGAGTCCGGGCATGCCCGGGAGAGGCGCGTCTGGCCGTGTTCTGGCCGGTGCAAGGCGATTATGTACATCCAGCGGTAACCGCTACACACGCCCCTCCAGAATCGACCTGCACCGGCAGGGTCAATTTAAGGGGGGTCCGGATGACCCGGCCGAAGCGACCCCTGGAGGGTCGTGGGGAAGGGTCTGACGTGGTGGTGGGTGGTCGAGCGGGGGGAACTGTGGACGGGGGGCGGCCTCGCCGCGGAGGAAGGGCCAACCGTGGTGGTCGGTCGACGTCCATGTGCGCCGGTTTGAGGCGGTCCACAGAAATCCGGTCCGGCCGGCCGCCGAAGTCGACGATGAAAGACTTGTCGCCCCGTCGCAGGACCCGGAAGGGCCCGTCGTACGGCGGCCGGAGTGGCCCCCGGTGCGCGTCATGATGCACAAAGACGTACTCCGCTGTGCGAAGCGCCGGGGGGACGTAGGACTGGGGGCCACCGTGGCGGGATGTCGGCACGGGGGCAAATCGTCGGGCGGCCTCCTGGAGGTCCGAGCGCTGGCGAGCGGCGGACCAGGGACTGGTAGCGTCAGGCACGAATTCGCCCGGGACGCGGAGTGGCTGGCCGTAGACGAGCTCGGCGGCGGACGCCTGGAGGTCTTCCTTGGGGGCCGTGCGAAGGCCCAAAAGGACCCACGGCAGCCGGTCGGCCCAACCGTCGTCCTGAAGGCCGGCCATGAGTGCGGCCTTCATGGAGCGGTGAAACCGCTCGCACAACCCATTGGCTTGGGGGTGGTAGGCCGTGGTGCGGTGCAGCGTGACCCCCAACGAACGGGCGACCGCGCCCCAAAGCTCAGACGTGAACTGTGGGCCGCGGTCGGATGAGATGTCCGCTGTTGCGCCGAAGCGCGCGACCCAGGTGGCGATGAACGCCTGCGCCACGTCGGCGGTGGTGGTGGAGGTGAGGGGCACGGCCTCCGGCCACCTGGTGGTCCTGTCCACCATGGTGAGCAGGTGGGTGAACCCCCGCGAGGGGGGCAGGGGACCCACCGGGTCCACGTGGACGTGGTCGAAACGCCGTTCAGGCACGGCGAAAGGTGCCAGCGGGGCCTGGGTGTGGCGGTGGACCTTGGCTCGCTGGCAGGCCGTGCAGGCGTTGGCCCAGTCACGGATGTTTCGTCGAAGGCCGTGCCAGACGAAACGCGCCGACACCAGCTTCTGAGAAGCTTTCCGGCCCGGGTGAGAAAGGCCGTGGATGGAGGCGAAGATGCGGCGCTGCCAGGAAACGGGCACGATGGGGCGAGGCTGGCCCTGGGAGACGTCGCAGAGCAGGACGGTGTCCGCGAAGGGGATGTCGGCCAGGCGGAGGCCCGTGTCCGCCACGCGGAGTGCCTGCACCGAGGCGTCGGTGGTCTGGTCGGCCGCCATGAGCGTGAAGTCCACGCCGAGGTGGACCGCGTTCGCGCTGGCCCGCGAAAGGCAGTCGGCCACGGCGTTGTCTTTGCCGGCGACGTGCTGGATGTCCGTGGTGAACTCCGACACGGCGGAGAGGTGGCGCTGCTGGCGGGCCGACCACGGCTCCGTGACCTTAGCCATTGCGTAGACCAACGGCTTGTGGTCGACGAAAGCCGTGAACGGGCGGCCCTCCAGGAGGTGTCAGAAATGGCGAACGGCCAGGAATAGCCCGAGCAGCTCGCGGTCGAACGTGCTGTAGTTTAACTCGTTCGGCCGGAGTTGCTGGCTGAAAAAAGCGAGTGGCTGCCAAACCCCGTCCACCCATTGCTCATGGACGGCGCCCACCGCGTAGTTGGAGGCGTCCGTAGTGAGGGCGATGGGCGCGTTGAGCACCGGGTGAGCCAGCAGCGTTGCGTCGGCGAGGGCCCGTTTGGCACTGGCGAAGGCCGCGTCCATGGCCGTGGACCAAACAATGTCATGCTTGGCCGGCTTGCCCCGGAGGACCTCGTAAAGGGGCCGCATGAGCTGAGCAGCGCGGGGCACGAATCGGTGATAAAAATTCACCATGCCGAGGAACTCTTGGAGGGCCTTGATGGAACGGGGACGCGGGAACGTGGTGATGGCCTCGACCTTGGTCGGCAGCGGCACGGCCCCGGTCTTGGTGATGCGGTGGCCCAAAAAGTCAACGGTCGTCGCGCCGAAGTGGCATTTGACCGGGTTGACAATTAAGCCGTGCTCGCTGAGGCGACCGAACAGTGTTCTGAGGTGGAGGAGGTGCTCGGCGCGGGACGTGCTGGCGACGAGGATGTCGTCCAGATAGACGAAAAGAAACGGCAGGTCGCGCAGCACGCCGTCCATCAAGCGCTGGAACGCCTGGGCCGCGTTCTTGAGGCCAAACGGCATCCGCAAAAATTCGAACAGGCCGAACGGCGTGATGACGGCCGTCTTCGGGACGTCGGCCGCCCGGACAGGTACCTGGTGGTAGCCCCGTATCAGGTCAATTTTCGAAAAGATGACCCGTCCCGCCAAACGGGCGGAAATGTCCTGAATATGCGGGATCGGGTACCTGTCGGGGGTGGTAGCGTCATTGAGACGGCGGTAGTCACCACACGGGCGCCATCCACCCCCCGGCTTTGGCACGATGTGCAGTGGCGAGGCCCATGCGCTATCGGAGCGCCGCACGATGCCGAGGTGCTCCAACGCGTCGAATTCGGCCTTTGCCACGGCGAGCTTGGCTGGGTCGAGGCGGCGGGCCCTGGCGTAGACCGGCGGGCCCGTAGTGGGTATGTGGTGCTCGATCCCGTGCCGCACCGCGACGGCCGAAAACGTTGGCCGCGTGAGGGCCGGGAATTCCACGAGCAGGCGAGCGAACTCGTTCGTTGCCGGGAGGGCGCACGCCAGTTCGGTCGGCGCGGAGCTGCTCATTGTGCACGCCAGGGAGCTGAAGGTCTCGGCGTGGACAAGGCGACGTCGTTTGACATCAACCAGCAGCCCGTGCGCGCAGAGGAAGTCGGCGCCCAGCAAAGCCACGGGGACGCTGGCGGTAACAAAAGTCCATTGAAAGCGCTGGCTGCCGAAGCAGAGGGTGACGACGCGTGGGCCGAAAGTGCGTATGGCCGAGCCATTAGCAGCGACCAAAGAGGGGCCGCAAACTGCGTCCAGCCTGTCCTGCTCGGAGGCAGGTATGACGCTCAGTTGGGCGCCGGTGTCGCACAGGAAACGCCGTCCAGACGCTTTGTCCCGAATAAACAGCAAGTTGCCCGAGTGGCCGGCGCTCATGGCTGGGAATGAATGCCGGCCCGGCCGTTTCCCGACCTGCCGAAAGTGCACGGGGGCCGGCACGTCCGAGCCTTGTGTCCGAACCTGGCGTGGTAATAACACCACGCCCGGTTAGGTGGAGGCCCCGGCCGTCGTGTCGGAAGCGGGCGGTGCGGCGTGGCGGCCGCCAGTTGCACCGGCAGTTCGGCCTCCAACCGCGCAGGGTGCTCGGGCGTCGTGGGCGTCGCCTCGGACGGCGGCGGGCTCCAGGTAACCGCGCCGATGTGCTGGCCCGCCGAGGAGATCTTATCGGCTTCCCTGGCGAGGGCGCGGGAATCCGTGATCAACGTGCCAGCCAGGGCGAGGCGTACCGGGTTAGGCAGCTGATGGAGGAACAGCTCCCGGAACAGGAATGCCGGAGAGTGCTCGCCGAGCAACGAGAGCATATAGTCCATGCGCTCGGACGGGCGTGTGTCGCCGAGCTCGGGCAGGTCAAGCAGGCGCCGTGCGCGTGCTGCCGGTGAGAGGGCGAAAGTGCCGAGGAGGAGCGTCTTCAGCGCGTCGTATTTGTCAGCAGCCGGCGGGTGCTGGAGGAGGCTCAAGGCGCGGGCCGCGGTGGTGGAACCGAGCGCCGCCACAACATGGTGGAAGCGGGTGTCGTCCGCGGTGATGCCTCGCAGGGCGAACTGGGAGTCCGCCTGGGCGAACCAAACAGCCGCGTGAGTCTCCCAGAAGGTAGGCAGTTTAAGCGTCACTGCCGTATCCATGTCGGTAGGTCACCAATGAAGGAACTGCGCTCCAACGCGAGTCGAAAGAATTGACGCGACCAAAGACGGAATTCGTCCGAGTTGCTTTATTGAAACAAAACAGCTCAGGTATTCTGACAAGCCCGTTTTTCGGGCAACAATATATATACACATTTATGTCGGGAAGTTTGCCCGGCAAAAGCTATACCGGGCATGCCCGGGTATCAAGGGCGAGCCTTGGAAAGGCGAGTCTGGACCTGCCCGGGCGTGTTTGGCTGCGGCCTGGCAAGTCGAGGCTGGGCGTGCCCGGGCGCTCTGGGCGAGCACTGGAAAGGCGATAGCGGGCATGCCCGGACGCTCTGGGCGAGCCCTGGAAAGGCGATAGCGGGCATGCCCGGACGCTCTGGGCGTGCCCTGGAAAGGCGATAGCGGGCATGCCCGGACGCTCTGGGCGAGCCCTGGAAAGGCGATAGCGGGCATGCCCGGACGCTCTGGGCGAGCCCTGGAAAGGCGAGAGCGGGCATGCCCGGGAAAGACGAGACCGGGCGTGCCCGGGAGGTTCGGGCGTGCCCGGGAACAGTGAGTCCGGGCATGCCCGGGAGAGGCGCGTCTGGCCGTGTTCTGGCCGGTGCAAGGCGATTATGTACATCCAGCGGTAACCGCTACATATATATATATATATATATATATATATATATATATATATATATATATATATATACGTATATATATATAATGACATGGCCTGGGTTTAAGCCCTCTGCTTGAGAGAATGCCACATAGTTTTTGGGTGGTGTATTAGGTAACACACCACTGACTCCTTCACTGATGCCCATCTTCACAAGGTCCATGACGCCTATAGGCATCTTTTTAACTGTCACTTAAGTCGTTTTACAATGAAGGGAAAACTTGTTGGGTGTTTTTTGTGCACACTTTGGATGACGAGGTTGGAAGATCGAATCTGATGTCGATGGAGATGACAGATTTTGTGCGCACATCCATCATATTTGATTTATGAGGGAGCACCATTCCAATCGGAATCCATTTCAGTATGAAGATACGTCATGGAATATAACCTCCAGTTGTCACTCACAGAATTGACTCCCAGCTACCAATGCTTTCTAATAATTCAGTAGTTAACCAGCATACTGGCACACAATGTCGAACTATAATGTCAATACGGGTTGGGGGAACGAGACAGCCGGCTTAATATATTTGCGTCTTGGCATATGATGGATGTACTTACATATTATGCAATGTCGTGCAATATGGATCAGAACTGCAGCAGAATAGCCCAGAGGTATTTACACACCTCTGAGCTGTCTAGCCTGGAGTCAAATATTGGTCAAACTATAAACTGCCATCCTGGTGTTTCACAGGCAGGGCTAGGAATCAATATCTGCATCAGATTCCAAATTCCTGCCCTGTTTGATTGCTGAAAAGGCAATGGCAAACTACCCAGCATAACCTGTGCCAACATACTGCTTCTGCAGCACCAACACTATGTAAAAAGTGCATGGTACATATCATCAATCTGTAAATGAAGTATCAGAGGAAATATGTTCTTGCTTGTGTAATATTTCTTTCAAAATATGTGTGTATGATGGTATAGGAGTCAATGAGCTTGGACTGGGAGCTACCCCAGATTCCTTGGATTCAAAACGAACTGAAGTTTCAAATTACACTCTAACCTTCTCAAAATCAAGCTGAGACCCATATATCTCACTAATGACCTTAAGGGAGGGATCCGCCTGTCCTTTCTACCACACTGACTGGCATATGAAACACACAAATCTATTCCCGGCAGTCCTCGTGTATTAATAAGTGTGTTGTGACTCGAGTCCGGTATTGAGAGCCAGCTGGGCCGCAAGGGGAGTTCCTCAGTGGCTTCTAATGGGTATAATTGTCGGTGTGCGTTTGGCAGGTGCTTCAGTGATGAAGGCCGTGTACATTGCTAACATGTCACGAGGAACTGTCTCAGAGGTGATGTCAGCCTAGGAAAAAGAAGGGAAGACATCATCATCAAAGGGCAACAGTGGGTGGAAGCGCATTCTCGACGAGCGTGAAGCACCTGCATTAGTCCAGGCTATGAGGTGAAACAGGAGAGCAATGTCAGACAAACTGTTTGCAGAGTTTAAGGTGGGTCATGAGCATCCTGTATCATCAAAATTGGTCAGAAAGAAACTAGTGCAGAGTGGGATACCATAGTTGGGTTGCTTTGCACAAACAGGTCCAGTGGTGCAAGGAGCACAGTCAATGGATTTCCAGGCAGTGGGGGAATGTGATATGGTCTGATGAGTCATCCTTCACCATGTTCTCGATGAATGGACATATGCACGTGTGGCGACAGCCCAGGGAGCTCTACAGCCCCAAGAACCTGGTTCCAACAGTAAAAGGTTCTGGCGGTTCTATTATCTCATAGAGCATTTGTCGGACTGTCTGAAGAGGCGCCAAAGACAGCGGTTTCTGCACCTCGATCAAACCGACTGAATTGGGGGACTTCATTGTGGACGAATGGTGCCACATTCCACAGAACAGTTCCTTGTTGGCTATTCTGTCCAGGACGCACATGTTGGCACAATGCCCTACTAAGTAACATTTTATTGGTGTTTCCCTTTTTTGTCCACTACCTGTATGTACATCTGATACTAACCGAAATAATCAGTCATTCTTACTGCTGTAGTGCTGTGCTAGCATGTGGCTGCTGCTTTGCATCATTGCTAGAAGCATGGCTGTGCTGCTGACACAGTGCTTCCTGGAGGTTAGAGCAGCAATTTTGAATTTATTCAGGATGTCGGCAGTAACTTAACTCCACTTCATGAAAGATACTGCGAGATCTTTATCGTCCAACAAACAGAGTTGGCAGACGGATGCCCCAGCTTAACAACCTTCTAATGGAAGCGTCAGACATTCATTCTTCACCCTGTGTGCATAAGGCCAGGGTGTCAGTGTTACTGCTGGGATAAGATTTCAATCCAGGTGGAAACCTCAAAGGTAAGTGCACATACATCTAAGCTATCCTGCCGCCCGTAAGTGTATTAACCACAATAGTGTTCCATGCAATGCTTATAATAGTGTTCTATGCTGCATAGTTATTTCACATAGTTCATAATGCTTGAACTATATGAAATAACTAAGCAGTACTTACACAGTTGTGTGTTCAATGTACTATCATATCATGATAGTATACATTAGTAGTGAAGAGCATGTCCTTGCCATTCCATTCGGATAAATACCCGAATCGAACAATTAGAACACAAATCGGAAAATGAATTGGACCACGAACCTGCAGTTTAGCAGTACTTTGGCTCTGAATTTGGCACATTGCACTGAATCTTGTCCGAGTGTGCATGCACACAGACGAATGAGGTAGTGTTTTAGTCTGTCTGGCAGTTAAACAAAATTGAAAATCATTCCAAACAGGAAACGTACTGTTTTTAGGGATGTCATAAAGGACACAAATAACAGGCACAAATAACGAATTTTACATGTTAAAAAAGTGGTGTAAAAGATGGTGCATCAACTACGGTAACATTTCTGATTTTTTTTCTTCCGACAGTCTTTAAAGCCTTTATTGTATTTCAATTCAATTATATACTTGGACACTGTAGAACACAAATTGCCTCTTCCAAAAACCTCCAGTCTTCCAAAAAACAAAAACCTCCAGTGGTCGGCACTTCCAAAAACCTCCAGTGATCAGCACTTCCAAAAACCTCCAGTGGTCGGCACCTCCAAAAACCTCCAGTTTAGCAGTACTTGGCCAAAATATTATGCCATGCCGAGCAATCAAATTTGCAGCTTGTGCTCTCCACGTTGGGGAATATTGAGATTCAGACAAAACGACGGCTTAAAGGAAATATAGATCGTGCCTGGAGACGCAAAGCAAGAGTTGAAAAGACCCTTCAGACATCCTTTTTCTCAAGACTACATGGGATAATTATATTGCCTCTCTCATTCCCCCATAAATAAAAACGGGATAATTGGCTCAGAATTATGGATGAGTTGCTTCCCTCAGAAATGGTGCATTTTCAGTATAACTAGTATAACCAGGTGGTTAAAAAAACACCGATAATCCGCACCTGAAAGTAGCATCATCCTGCGAGAGTTAATGGGCCACGGGAATTGGGAGCCGACTTTACTTCAGCTGCAGGGGACTGTGGGGCGACACGGTTAAGAGTGAAGAGTGTCGGCCATGATGTTGTGAATGCTTGCACACGGGGACGCATGTGGTGCAATCCGAACAGTAAATATACTCGAAGTATTCATTGAAAAGCAAGATGGACTATAAAGTAGCACGGCGTCGTGTCTGATTGACGGAATGTTGCGCATAATAGACGGGTGGTTTCGGATCCGACGGCTGAGCCAATGTTGTATGATGTTCCAGGAGGAGATTCTCGGACGAGATGAATTCTGGTTTGTGACGAGAAACAGCATGGGGTTTTTGTGAGTAAATCAGAGTTTTCTACACCTGTGATGATTTACGTGCATGCCGGGAGGTTGGTTTTGAGCCGGGGATTGTTTCCCTCTCTTGTGTCAGGCCATCCCGCTTTTTGCCTTTTACTTTTGCCTACTTTTGTCTTTTTGATATCCTTGTATATTGGTCAACTATTTGGCTTTGTAAAGTTACCTCAGTGTGACGGTGATTTTGTTTTGCGAAGTGTTGACTAAAATTACAAAATCTCAATTTTGCGACTCAATAGCAAAAATATTTCAGTGAGTAACCCTGAGTGAATTTGTGTGTCCGAATGTACCAGGCAACAAATTTTGGTACCAGGAGTGGGGTCTGGAGGTTTGGAAAATCAGGACAAAGGCAAAAGTGGGAGTGGTGAAGAGTGCACCCACAGTTGTGACGACGGCGAGTGCAGCCGGGGTGCGACGGATACGGACGGTGAGGCAGCTGGAGTTCCAGGAGGTGTGAAGACGTGGGTCAGAGGAAAAATTCCACGGAGGTTGGTAGCCATTGTAAAGTGATTTTGAAAAAAGTCATTAAGAATATACTGGTGCAGTTATGGACAGTGTGCAGCAGCAGGTAAAATATCTCAGCGATAACCATGCACAGGCAATGTCAGCTATTGCAGCTTTGGGGCAAGGAGCTTCACGCTCCTATGTGTATGTCCCTCATGAGCGTGACATTAAGCCCTTTCGTGGTGAGGTTAGTGTAGATGGGCATTCTTTTGAGGATTTCATTGAAGAGGTAGAGCGTGCGTTGTGTGCTAGGGAACTGAAAGTTGACATTGAAATGACTTGAATATGTCACTGTTATGGATGTCATCCTTAGCGGAGGCTTCAGTCATTATATGGTTGCAAACAAGAAGGGAGAGACTCTATCTGATTACTCACATACATTGGTACACATTTTAGATTCTGCAAAAAGACAGTCAGGTGTTGTCATCCTAGGGGAGAGAGTTGCCTTACGAGACCAGTTTGTGGAAGGGATTAGGGATGGTTCTTTGAAAAGGGAACTCCGGAAATGGGTCATAGAGGAGCCACAGGTTTCTCTCCTTCAAGTCCGTGGTGGTGATGATTCGTGTGCAGCCACCCAGCTGCTGGTTGCATCATTTTCAGTGGGCACGTCTGCCGCTGATGCAATGCCTCTCTATAACCAGTCATCTGGTACTCATTTTGCCGACCTCGGAAGGATGACAGGCTGTGTCAACCCCACCTGGCATTAATTCAATGGGATTGGAACTCAGGACCTTGGGATTCCAAGCCCGCCGCCCTAACCATTAGGCCAATACCAGGTGATTTCAGGTCCGTAATGAAGCCATCCTCTGGGATCAGGATGAAGATGGATGGTCTTGCCCTACGACGGTTGTTTGGAGTCGGAGTATTGAGGTTCCACCGGACTCTAATTCAAGTGTACATTGTACTGTAGTAAATGCAAACCAACGGAAAACCGCTACACTTGATGACGTCATTAGAGTAATTGCAGACCAGGGGAGGGGAGGCGATAAGTGAACTCACCAAACCAGTCAGGGACCTTGCTGGACAAAGAGGGAAAGAGCCCAGTGAAAGAACTGGGGAACCTAAGGCACGTCCTAAGTTCACAGATGATGGCAAGACAATTTGCTTCAAGTGTAGGAGTGTCTGGCATATAGCAAGAAGATGTACACTGAGAACCATGGAACAAGGGAATGGAGCCCCAAAGAGTTCTAAACTGCAGGAAGATCCAACTGTCTCGGTTGCAACGAGGAGCAGTAATAAGTAACTTTAAAATATTTTTCACAACTTGTTTATTACATGTACATGTGTAACGACTGTGTGATTTTTCAACATAATCTCCATTGCGCTCAATGCATTTTTTCCAGTGCTTCACTAAGGCCTGGATTCCTCTAGAAAAAAATATATTGTGCTGCTTGTGAAGCATAAATTATAACTTGTGTAGTTAATAAATATATATAAACATATATATTTATATACATATGTATATACAGTCATGTGAAAAAGTAAGTACACCCCATGTAAAGTTTTGACTTTTTCAACATATTTCAACATACAGCTATTTGATCTTCATTTCAACAATATTTATAGATAAAGGTGATATAATATAACAAATATCATGAAACATTTACATTTTGTAGTCCATTGTATAATTTAAATAAATATAAATGCAAATTTCGCATGTGGAAAAAGTAAGTACACCCCAACATTTATCACCACATCAAACACCTAAAATTAGAATCAGGTGCACCAGCTCAGGTGCAAATGATCAGAACATCGTTAGAGAGGATCTTGGAGGAACCTCTCTTATTTAAACCTCAGACATTTAGTTTGGTTTGCTCTTTGTTGTTGAAGTGTGCGGCGTCACCATGCCAAGATCAAAAGAGCTCTCTGAGGCCTTCAGACAGAAGGTTATAGATGCCTACGAGTCTGGGAATGGATTTAAAAAGATCTCCAAACAATCATTCGACTGTCCAGAAGATCATCGACAAGTGGAGAAGATTCCAAACAACTGCCAACTTGTTCAGGTCAGGCCGTCCTAGCAAGTTCAGCCCGAGAGCAGACCGCAAGATGCTGAAAGAGGTCTCTAAGAACCCCAGAATGTCATCACGGGACCGACAGGTACCTCTTGCCACTGTTGATGTCAAAGTGCACGAGTCTACCATCAGAAAGAGGCTGCACAAATTTGATCTACATGGGAGGTGTGCCAGGAGGAAACCTTTGCTGTCCAGAAAGAACATCAGGACAAGACTAAAGTTTGCCAATGAACACCGAGGCAAAGACCAGCACTCTGGAACAATGTGCTCCGGACAGATGAGTCAAAGGAAGAGATATTTGGCCACAGTACCAGAAGACATGTTTGGCGAAAACCAAAGACAGCGTTTAACCACAAGAACCTGATACCAACTGTAAAGCATGGTGGTGGAAATATTATGGTTTGGGGCAGCTTTGCTGCATCAGGGCCTGGGCAGCTCACCATCAAAGAATCCACTATGAATTCTTCATTGTACCAGAGGGTGCTTGAGGATAATATGAGGCCATCTGTCGGAGGGTTGAAGCTAAACCGAAGGTGGACCTTGCAACATGACAATGACCCTAAACATACCAGTAAATCCACCAAGGAATGGCTGAAAAGAAAGAAATGGAGGGTTCTGGAATGGCCAAGTCAAAGCCCGGATCTAAATCCCATCGAGATGTTGTGGGGAGGGGGGGGGGGGGGGGGTTTGAAACGAGCTGTGTTTGCAAGAAACCCCTCAAGCATTGCACAGCTGAAAGAATTCTGCATGGAGGAGTGGGAAAAAATTTCTCCCAGTCGATGTCAGAGACTGGTAGACAGTTATAAGAAACGCCTACTTGAGGTTGTTTCTGCCAAAGGGGGCAATATATATATATATACTATATACTGCATATATATGTTGTTGTTTTTTAAGAAAGAAGGTCGCTTCCAACCAGAAAGTAAAACTACCTGTCTCTAGGAAGCCTCTCCTCAGTGAAAGACACATGAAAGCCCTCTTGGAGCTTGCAAAAAAGCACCTAAAGGACTCTCAGACTGTGAGAAACAAGATTTTGTGGTCTGATGAAACCAAGATTGAACTGTTTGGCTTCCGTCTGGCCACTCTGCCATAAAGCCCAGATCGGTGGAGTGTTGCAGTGATGGTTGTCCTTCTGGAAGTTTCTCCCATCTCCACCCAGGATCTCTGGAGCTCAGCCAGAGTGACCATCGGGTTCTTGGTCACCTCTCTTACCAAGGCCCTTCTCCCCCGATTGCTCAGTTTGGCAGGGCGGCCAGCTCTAGGAAGAGTCCTGGTTGTTCCAAACTTCTTCCATTAAGAATTATGGAGGCCGCTGTGCTCTTGGGAACCTTCAATGTAGCAGAGATTTTTTCGTAGGCTTCCCCAGATCTGTGCCTCGACACAATCCTGTCTCTGAGCTCTGCAGGCAGTTCCTTCGACCTCATGGCTTGGTTTTAACTCTGATATGCGTTGTCAGCTGAGAGACCTTATATAGACAGGTGTGTGCCTTTCCAAATCATGTCCAATCAATTGAATTTACCACAGGCGGTCTCCAATCAAGGTGTAGAAACATCTCAAAGATGATCAGGAGAAATGGGAGGCACCTGAGCTAAATTTCAAGTGTCATAGCAAAGGGTATGAATATTTATGTCAATGTGATAGTTCAGTTTTTTCTTTTTAATAAATTTTCAAAACTTTTCCAAAATCCTGTTTTCCCTTTGTCATTATGGGGTATTGAGTGTAGATTGATGAGGGAAAAATGAATTTAAACGATTTCAGCATAAGGCTGCAACCTAACATAATGTGAAAAAAGTGAAGGGGTCTGAATACTTTCTGAATGCACTATACACGAGACCTGGTGTTGTACGAGTGTGCGTGAGCATGTGTGTGTGCTTGTTGTTGTTGTTGTTGTGTTTCTGCATGGATTGGTGTGGCCTACAAGCCTCTGCACACCATCTGCAATGTCATTTCAAAACTGAAGTGCACAATATTAACAGGTGATGCATTTGGAGTAGTTTACCTTTCATCATGCAAATACTGTGACCAATTCTACATTTGTGAAAGTGAAATAAATTTGAAACAAAGGCTAGATGAACAAGATAGAGCAGTAAGGCTGGAAATGTGACACAGTCAGCCATAGCTCGTCATTGCGTGCAATCTGGCCACAAATTTGAATTTGATGGGACCTGTGTCCTGACTGACGTCGAACAAATGACACAGATTGATACTGGAAGCACTGCATGTGAAGAGCTGAGAGAGATCTAACTGGGGAGACTGTGGACATACCCACACAATACACACCTCTCATGCAAATGGCAAAAACTGATGGTACAAACAGCTGGATAAGGTGAGCAACAAACAACAACACTCAATCCCAACACCACACCCAAGTGTGGTCAACACCCAACAGAAATTCCAACAATCACACAATCACAATGCTCATCACATCCAACCCAGGCACGAAACCACCAATGTCTGTGCCCCGGAAACACAACAACAACAACAAAAACAAAAACGCAAAATAAAAAAACAACAAGAAGAAGCACACACACATGCTCAGGCACACACATACATCACCAGATCACGTGAGTAATAACGAAAAAAAAATGCAGAGCAACCCATCAATCATGTGCCATGACGTTTATTTTGCTTGAGGTTTGCAAAAAAACAAAACCCCCCATCTGATCCCGAGCGAGCAGAAGCAGCCACATGGTGAGTAACAAACAGCACGTGCTGGGCTGTGGTCTATTGTCCTGAGGGAAGCCTGCTGTGGAGGGAAGCCTCTATTGTCCTGAGGGAAGCTTGCTGTGAAGGGAAGCCTCTATTGTCCTGAGGGAAGCTTGCTGTGAAGGGAAGCCTCTATTGTCCCGAGGGAAGCTTGCTGTGGAGGGAAGCCTCTATTGTCCTGAGGGAAGCTTGCTGTGGAGGGAAGCCTCTATTTTCCTGAGGGAAGCTTGCTGTGGAGGGAAGCCTCTATTGTCCCGAGGGAAGCCTGTTGTGAAGCGAAGCCTCTATTGTCCCGAGGGAAGCTTGCTGTGGAGGGAAGCCTCTATTGTCCTGAGGGAAGCTTGCTGTGGAGGGAAGCCTCTATTGTCCTGAGGGAAGCTTGCTGTGGAGGGAAGCCTCTATTGTCCTGAGGGAAGCCTGCTGTGAAGCGAAGCCCCTATTGTCCCGAGGGAAGCATGCTGTGAAGCGAAGCCTCTATTGTCCCGAGGGAAGCCTGCTGTGAAGCGAAGCCTATATTGTCCCGAGGGAAGCCTGCTGTGAAGCGAAGCCTCTATTGTCCCGAGGGAAGCCTGCTGTGAAGCGAAGCCTCTATTGTCCCGAGGGAAGCCTGCTGTGAAGCGAAGCCTCTATTGTCCCGAGGGAAGCCTGCTGTGAAGCGAAGCCTCTATTGTCCCGAGGGAAGCCTGCTGTGAAGCGAAGCCTCTATTGTCCCGAGGGAAGCCTGCTGTGAAGCGAAGCCTCTATTGTCCCGAGGGAAGCCTGCTGTGAAGCGAAGCCTCTATTGTCCCGAGGGAAGCCTGCTGTGAAGCGAAGCCTCTATTGTCCCGAGGGAAGCCTGCTGTGAAGCGAAGCCTCTATTGTCCCGAGGGAAGCCTGCTGTGAAGCGAAGCCTCTATTGTCCTGAGGGAAGCCTGCTGTGAAGCGAAGCCTCTATTGTCCCGAGGGAAGCCTGCTGTGAAGCGAAGCCTCTATTGTCCTGAGGGAAGCTTGCTGTGAAGCGAAGTCTCTATTGGTCTGAGGGAAGCTTGCTGTGAAGGGAAGCCTCGATTGGTCTGAGGGAAACCTGCTGTGAAGGGAAGCCTCGATTGGTCTGAGGGAAGCCTGCTGTGAAGGGAAGCCTCGATTGGTCTGAGGGAAACCTGCTGTGAAGGGAAGCCTCGATTGGTCTGAGGAAACCTGGTGTGAAGGGAAGCCTCGATTGGTCTGAGGGAAACCTGCGGTGAAGCGAAGTCTCTATTGGTCTGAGAGAAACCTGCTGTGAAGGGAAGTCTCTATTGGTCTGAGGGAAACCTGCTGTGAAGGGAAGTCTCTATTGGTCTGAGGGAAACCTGCTGTGAAGGGAAGCCTCGATTGGTCTGAGGGAAACCTGCTGTGAAGGGAAGTCTCTATTGGTCTGAGGGAAACCTGCTGTGAAGGGAAGCCTCGATTGGTCTGAGGAAACCTGGTGTGAAGGGAAGCCTCGATTGGTCTGAGGGAAACCTGCGGTGAAGCGAAGTCTCTATTGGTCTGAGAGAAACCTGCTGTGAAGGGAAGTCTCTATTGGTCTGAGGGAAACCTGCTGTGAAGGGAAGTCTCTATTGTCTGAGGGAAACCTGCTGTGAAGGGAAGCCTCGATTGGTCTGAGGGAAACCTGCTGTGAAGGGAAGTCTCTATTGGTCTGAGGGAAACCTGCTGTGAAGGGAAGTCTCTATTGGTCTGAGGGAAACCTGCTGTGAAGGGAAGCCTCGATTGGTCTGAGGAAACCTGGTGTGAAGGGAAGCCTCGATTGGTCTGAGGGAAACCTGCGGTGAAGGGAAGTCTCTATTGGTCTGAGAGAAACCTGCTGTGAAGGGAAGTCTCTATTGGTCTGAGGGAAACCTGCTGTGAAGGGAAGCCTCTATTGGTTTGAGGAAACCTGCTGTGAAGGGAAGCCTCGATTGGTCTGAGGGAAACCTGCTGTGAAGGGAAGCCTCGATTGGTCTGAGGGAAACCTGCTCTGCAGTGGGTGTAACGTTGCCTGAGACCAGGTCTGCTCTTGCTTATTTGCTGAAATTTGTGGAGTAAATCTAGTTTTATACTTTCTGGTTGGAAGCGGCTTTCTTTCTTGAAAAATGTATTATCCCAACTTTATTTACTGCTACAACCCAGCGTTAATTTTAGGAATATACACACTTATTCGCCAAAAGTGAATATTAATTTCTTTCCCAGGGATCAGACATGATATCTTTTTTTTTTTGTTGGTGCAAAATGCAATGCTTCTTGAGTCATGAATAAATGCAAATCCCCATCCAGCTCACCCCCCATTTCCCTCTCTGAACTGGGACTCCCAGGTGATAACACAAATCACTTTCGGGTTCAGTTTTTGCCCTCGGCGATAATAGTTCTCTGTCTTCCTGCATTATCTATTGCTCTTCTAATACAAAAAGTCTCAAAAGGAATCTGGGAATTCAATTATCCTGATGTACCACAGGCAAGTGGAATTTATATCTGCTGCCTTCTGGTGTTAGTTGGCACATGTTAGCCCTCTCGGATGCTGGAGCGTAGCATTCTACTGCTGAACACTTTCCTTTTAATACATAGCAGGAGTCAGCTGCTGGGCCTATTGTGCCTTGGCAAATGCCAAATTCACTGTTTGGAAGTGTATAGCCACATCCAGGCTGGATTTTGCCTTAGGTACTGAGTTTTTCCACCGAACCCATCTGCTCAGCCTTCCAATATAACTTTGAATGCAGAACTATAATAGTTTGTGTGCGACCTCATCTAACCCCATAGCTGCTTCTCTGCTTTCCTTTCCTTTCGCTTGTTCACTGTTCCCATCTGATTATTTGCTTTGTGATGTAACTGTTTAATCAGCATCTTATTATAATAGAGCAAACGTATATGGTTATGTTTATATGCGACCAAAACGTCTTCTTCTTCCTCAAATAAATTAACATGCAAAACACAGTCTGTGAACTCTTAATTACGTTTAGATTGCTGAGACCCCTCAAACCTTTGACGACCCTTTAAGAGTCCCAATACCCTTAAGACCACCAAGACCCCTGAAGACCCAAAATACCCTGAAGACCCAAAATACTCTGAAGACTCAAAACACCCAAAAGACCCTGAAGACCCAAAATACCCCAAAGACAAAAAACACCCCAAACCCAAAATACCCTTAAAAGGCCCTGAAGATCCAAAATACTCCAAAGACCCCGAAGAGCCAAAACACCCTGAAGACCCCCAAAAAACCCAGAAGACCGTGGAGACCCAAGACACAACAAAGACCCAAAAGACCCTGAAGACTGAAAACACCCCGAAGACCAAAAACACCCCGAAGACTCAAAACACCCCAAAGACCCAAAACACCTTTAAAGGCCCAGATGTTCTAAAAGACCCTGAAGACCCAAATGGCCCTGAAGACCCAAAAGACACCGAAATCGTCAAAGAGGCCTATCCCTCTGAAACGACGTGTGGTGAGGCACGTGGAGCACGCCGAGTCACGATAGTTACCTTAATGATAGTGTTAATCGTTCAACTGCCTTGCCTAACAGACTTTCTTATTGATACAAACCCATATTCACAAACCCATTCAATTTCTTAAAGTGATATATATATATATATAACAGGGTGATATGGGCAGTATACAACCCACAATTTACTATTGAGCACAACGTCCATTATCAAGCTAGTGCGTCCGTCTGGGCAGGCATTTCTTCTGGAGTCCTTGTTGGACCAATATTTTTCGAAGAAAATGTGAATGCTGCAAATTACCTTCTAATGTTGGAGCAGCATGTTTTTCCACTCAATGATGGCTAAATGTGGTTCATGTATGATGGTGCGCCTGCTCATTATGCTGCCAGTGTACACCAGGCCCTTGATTTGAACTTTACAGACAAATGGATTGGCTGTTGTGGTCCGGTTGAATGGTCGCCGCGGTCTTGTGATTTACCACCCTGTGATTTCTTCCTTTGGGGTTTCCTCAAACACAAAATGTATGCGAGGAATTCTATGACCCTGAGAGACTTGAACCAATTCATCCGTAATGAGACTGCTGCCTTAACGACTGAAACATGCAGAACTGCGTGTCAGAGTGTTTCATCATGGCTACAGTTGTGCATAGACAATGAAGGAAAGCAGTTTGAACATTTGAACTGATCTGTTTCATGTATATTAGACTGATTAGACTGTTTAACGAGTAATCATGTTTTGTTTTGCACCAAAGAACAATAATAAACGTAGTTGTTTGTTGCAGGTATCGTTCTTCAAAATGTGCCCAGGGTTTCTGGACTACCATATATATATATACTACATATATATATATATATATATATATATATATATATATATATATATATATATATATATATATTATATATATATATATATATATATATATATATATAGTTACGGACCGCGGATAAGACGTTGATTTGCCGAGCGGATGGCGCCGCAGCCCTAACAGTTACCCCGACTAACCCGATTCCTGAACGTTGGCCGAATCGCGCCACAGATATTCAATGGGGAAAAGACTAAGGCGACATGGATGTGAAGAAGAAGAAGGAGAAATAGGGAATACGAATATAATTTATTCGCTATTTACAGGCCCAAAAAAACCAAGGAGAAGTAAGCATAATAAAACAATTTACAGAAGATATTAGAGACACAGTGCAATGCTAGCTTACCTACAGTCTTAATTAACCCAGGACAGAACAAACAAAAGACAGACTCACGCGGGGAATGATGACAGGAATGGCAGGAGGTGGATGGCTGGAGGGGGAGGAAGGTCCAGCTGGAACCGCAGCACGGTTGGGTTGGGGATGGGCAGCCGCCGCCTTCTCTCGATCGGCGCGTTTAGCAGCCGCCGTTCCTTCGCAGCCACGGACGAAAACTGCCGTCGAAGCTCAAAGCTGTGGGGCTGAAGCTGCGGTGGCTGAAACTGCTGTGGCTGAAGCTGCGGTGGCTGAAACTGCTGTGGCTGAAGCTGCGGTGGCTGAAACTGCTCTTTCAGGGATCCCTTACTCAACTCTCTTTCAACTCAACTCTCTTTCAACTCCACTCTCAACTCAACTCAACTCTCCCTCTCTTGCTTAGTCCAACCACACACTCGGCTCTTGCGCGCGCGCTTTTATAGCGCCTCAGGCGATCAAGCCGCGAGGGTCCAGGACACGCCCATCGGTCAGCTCGCCTCGGCCCTGATTGGTCGGCACGGCCCTCTGGCTCCGCCCTTGATGACGATGGGCGGGCACGCCCTTCTTCCCCGAGCTGAGCACATGCTTAATGGCGGCAATTGTAGTTGGCAGTAGAAGTTTTGGGAGTGGGAATGGGGAATGAAAGGGGATCTATCTATTTCACTTGGTGCAATGGAGTATTTCAATTAATGGAAGACACAGCCTTACACTAATACACATAATAAGGATATAACTGTCAACAAAGATATATCGTGTCCTGCATGTATGTTTTATGGACTAACTACGGGAACGCCCTTTGACCTTTATACAACCACAAACGGAGGGAGGAGGGGCGATATTTACAACAACCTTTTACAACAACAATAAAAAAACAACATTCTCATATCCACAACAATATATATATATATATATATATATATATATATATATATATATATATATATATACACATATATATATATATGTGTATATATATATGGACAATGATTTATATATATATATATATAATTATATATATATAATATATAATATATAATATATATAATATATAATGTTATATATATAATTATAAAACACACACATATATATATATTGTTACAGACACGACTTTGATGTTATGGTGGGCCGAGCGGAATGGCCGCCGTGTCCGCACAAGTTACCCGATTATACTCGAACCTTGGCCGAGCCGCGCTACGCTAGATCAATGAAGGAAAAGGTCACAACGGCTGGGATTAAAATGACACGACACCAGGGATACGGTTCTCAAGACCTCCGGAGGAGGTTATAACATGGCGGAAGGTTAGATTACAGGAATGAGAGGGACAGCATAGAAAGATAGGCACTTAGACACACTTATCTTATTCCCGACAGACCACAGATAAACAGGACAAAACTGACTCACACGGGGGTTGATGGCAAGGAAAGCGGGCAGTCGATGGCTCAAGGTGCACTCTTGGCTCAAGGACAGAATCGACCCGGTCCGGTCCAAAGATGCGGGGAGGTATCGTCGCGCTGAGGGTGGCGTCCTTTGCTCTCCGTGGTTCAGGCGCATCTGACTTCACATCCGGTAAGTCGCTGCGTATCTCCGGCGGGGAGTGACACGCCCTCGGCTCGTTAGCTCCGCCCCAGATGGAATCGGCCCGTTGCTTCTCATTGGGTGCGGGGGGTTACCGGCTCCGCCCTTGACGAGGGGCCGACAGGCAGCCCCTTCGTGGTAACCCCGTCGGCGCACATGGGTAATGGCGGCTAACCGAGCCGGAGTGAGGACGCACACTCCCCGCGCGCCGTTGTTGTAGTTGTTGTAGTTGTTGTTGTAGTTGTTGTTGTAGTTGTTGTTTGGGGAAGAAGATGGGAGGAGGTATGGGAAGGTCCTAAACTCACTACTGGTGCCATATAATCACATTCTGGTGCAACGAAGAGTCAGAATTAATGGAAACGAGTCCTTAACTGACATAGACTAAGAATAACTAGCAAGATGTCCGAAAGTTGTCTACGTGAGATGCGGTGGACCTGGGCACGACATTTAATGGGGGAAAAAGGGGAAGGTCGGTTCTACAGAGTGTTGTTTACAGACAATGGGACTAGGGAATGGGGGATTGGGGATAGTTGGGGAGTATTGGGGAAATAGGGGAATATTTACAAGCGGACATGGAGGCCAAATCCCATATCCGCAACATTGCACCCTTCTCTACCCTCGGGGCGTCCCGACCCGATAAATGTTTACCTATTTTAGTGTGGCACTCAGATGTAGTTCCCTCTACTATTAACTCTACCCTGAGTGCGACAGTTTTACAGATATTCACAAATGAGTAAATATGTCCCCCTGCGACGTTGCACCCTTCTCCTCACAGAAACACACCCACAGGATAACCGAATCGCGGAAAGAATTCGCAAACTAAACATACAGCCGGTAGGGAGCATTATTTACACAAGACTACACTGATATTTACACTACGATCCAGGACCTGTTTTTGGAGGAACACATGCAGATGTTATGCATAGAGAGAGCACGCATGCCAGCATCGATACACCAACCCACGAGTGCTCTGTGGCCTTACAGCCTTTAATAATGTGCAGAGCACCCCTTCCAAGCACCAAAAGCACCACCCCAGCACCAATCGGTGCAGTCACCATTGTTTATTAAAATAAAAACAACAACCCCTAACCCTGCAGGTGTCTCTTGCTCTTCGTGTGGTGCACTTGGCCTTCTTGCTTCCCTAGAAATAAAGAAAGGCGCCAACCGCGTCCATTTCTTTATTGTGGCCGTCAGGGGGCCAACTGTTAGTGGTTCACCTTGTATGGCATAGGTGCCACGTTGACCCATAGGTCCATCCACGGGTGGTGCTTGGCCGCAAAAGAACTGCGGTCCATTGTGGGCGGCCACAAACATTGCGGTCCATATGGTGTATCGATCCAGGCAGCAAGCAGCGAAAGCGCAGGCCCACAACTGCGGAGCCTGCACCTCTCTCTCCTCTCTCTCTGCCCCAAAGCCAGATCCTCGGAGGTGGGAGACAAAAGAAGCAGACAAGTGAGTAAGGTGGTAAGGGCGCAAAAGTGCACGCAATATAAGATGATGCACACTGGGGGCACATGGGAACCAGGTGAGACAGGTACGTTCCTACCGTACGCCCCCCCCCCCCCCACCAGGTAACCTACATGGCCCCTCCCTTACCCCTTACTGTATCCACAAAACACAACACTACCCATAAACATCTATTTTACAAATCAACAAACGTCCCTACTGTCTTCCCCGTTCCTCCCATAAACCAAATTCGTCTTCTCTCCC
The DNA here is from genome assembly GCF_964187855.1 of Myxine glutinosa. Lineage (NCBI taxonomy): Eukaryota > Metazoa > Chordata > Myxini > Myxiniformes > Myxinidae > Myxine > Myxine glutinosa. Next base: position 53,845,057 of record NC_136269.1, on the reverse strand, counting down.
TCCTAACCAATCAAATTTGCCATTTTCAACTTTCATCAAAATTTGCCATCTCCAACTCAACATCATAATTTGCTATCACCAATTCATCATCAGTCCCTCCTAAGGAGGGAGAGATGGAATCACCCCAATGTCTCATCCACGTCGTGATGCGTCTCACAAATCCTCACAGCAATCTCATTTCCTGCAACAAAACAAAGAAAGCACAGGTGTGGAGTCATCATCACCACAGGTAAGTGGCTGCGTATGGTGCGACAGGTTCATCAATCCTAACTATTTCCTAAATGACTTTAACAACTTTACACTACCCGGGGTCTTTCTCCGGCCAAACCATTGGCCCTCTTACACTATGGGTTCTAAAAACCAATTCCCATTGACCAAACTGTGGTGCTTTTCAATTTGGGGTCTCACTCCCCCGATTCATCTCCCGGTGCCCTCGCACAATTTCTGGGCCGCGACGTGTACCTCTCCCAGCGGGTCTACCCACCTGCACACCTCCACCACTGCAGTTGCCTCCGAGCTTACCTGCTCCTTACCCTAACCTAACTACCTGGGGAAGGCCCTCTGGCGCTCTCCCCACTCGGTGCCCTCTCTGGCACTGGGCTGCCCGATCCACACCCGGGATCCTCAGGCACCCACTCACAACTACCGGCTCCCAGAGCCCACCTGCGGCCTCACCTGGCCGACATCCTCACAGTGGTGGAGTGCCCAACCAACTACACACACTAACAGGCTACACGCCCAGCCATTTCCACAACACTAATGCACCCATCCGCAATACCATTCTGCAACCGCACCACAAATGCCAATATCCAACCACAATTTACCTATACCCTCTACCTAACACTTACACTACCCGCCCTGGGTACTCGTGAAAGGGGTCCACTCTTCCCCCATCCACACCTTCGCACCATGCACACCACTCCGTACCACTTACTCCAACTCTCTCCACACACCTGTACTTGCACACCTGTGCTCTCACTCTTGGTGCCGTCTGCACCCTTCTCTCCCCAAGCGCATTCGCGCTGATCCACAACACTCACTACTCACACACTGCTCCACACACCTGTCCAGTTGCACACCTGTGCAATCACACCTGTTCAATTCTCACACAGCATCATCTCGTCTAACTACTCCCCTCTGAAACTTGCGCTTCCCAGTCGTCCCTTTAAACTATTGCGCTCCCACGTCATTATCATCCACACTAAACTACCTGCGTCCCCACTACAGGTATCAGTCACTAACTAAACTTAACGTCACCTAACGTCATCTTCGCTAGATCCCTATCAATATAACCTAACCCACCCGGGCTAGTTTTCACTGCCATACACCCCATAATCTATTGCGCATTTGCCCCCACTTTTGTGAGGGATGACAGAGTTGCCATCCCACCACATCGGGCATCTCCCACTACCAATTTGGCACATCAAATTTCAACAAATCAAAAATTTGCCAATCCTACTCATCATCTGCCAATCATTACTGCCAATCCTTTGCCAATCGTCAAATTTTGTTTTTCTCTAATTTCGGGGCCAAAACACTATCCTCATCACACAGTCTACTCACTAATGCCTCTCGGTGCGCCATTTCACTTCTAAAGCTCGGCTTTGTAAAGCCAAGCCATGAATGCGGGTTGTGTGGTGCCAGCGGCTGGATACGTCCCGCATTCGGTGCAGGGAAGGAGGTTTACCCGGGCCGAGACCCCACGCACCATCTCGGCACGGAGCCATCCCATGGCTCGATCTCGACCCGCCGGAATGCCTCAACAAAAAGTGGTCGCCATGACGACCCTTCCTATCCAGCCGCACGCTCCGCCTAGTGGAGCACGGACGCGGCCGTTCAAAGCGAGGCCCAGCACGCACCGAGGGCCCGATTCGGCTAAAAGTCGACCTAACCTCTAACCCGTGTAACGTCGATGCTTCACCTGCATGCTTACACCCCGCAGCCCGTTCCTTGCTCACACATCCAGCCGTGCCCATGCTCCTCGTACCTTTCCTTACACACCCAGGTACCCTCATTCCACTCACAGCCTTGGTCACACACCTGACCACCGAACACTTTGGCACACATTCGTTGGTCGCACACCTCACCAACACACCTCTTCGCGCCCCCTCCTCTGTCACCTCCTCTGTGACAATCACAGGTGTGCTCTCATTCGCACACCCAACCACGTGCCTCACCACCAACTCCAGCGTGCATTCCCACTCACGCTCTACCATTCCAGGTGTGCATCCTTTCTCACCTGTCACAACCAACTCACGCTCCTTGTCACTCTCACTACTCTCACCTCCATTCTTGACAACGCACTCACCCTTACTCCCGACAGCGCACTCTTTCCCCATGCACCTGTCCGTCACACACCTTTCTCGCGCACACTCCTGCGCACACTCTCCCGTCACACCCTCTGTAACACTTACCACACCGCGCTTCCATGTGCTCCCTCGCACACGCGCTACGACCGACTCACTCTCGCCAGCACCCTCACTCCTTGGCACGCACTTTTTCCTCACACACCCCAGAGTCGGACTTTCTCGCACACCTCCTTTTTCGCACACCAGACCTGTCGCACACTTCACCAACGGCCTCTCACGAACACCCGGATCCAAACCAATCCCCAAGCTTCTTAAATCACCTGGCGCATCATACGCACGACCATATTGGTCACCACTTACACCGGGTCCTCTTCCTCTTCGCTTCTCCTCCATCACCTGCGAATCCCTCATCCGGTTAATGAGCACATCATCACGATCCAAACACAGACTTTGGACCAATTCTTTTATCTCCTCTTTTATCTCTTTCTTATCCTCTCTCCGTCGCTTCTTAATTTCGCTCACCCCTTCTTCCACTTCTTCTAATTTCTGCTTCACCTCTTTTATGTCCCGGTACGTCTCCTCAAGCTCATCCTCTAAGGCTACCTTGACCGTTTCCATGTGCGTCCTCACCTGCCGGTCCTTCGTCTCCATTACCTCTATCACCTCGTCCAACCTCGTTGTCAGTCCCTCACGTACCATCTGACATTCCCTCTTCGTCGCTATCAAGTCATCTTTTAGTTCTTTCTGCGTCGCCTTTAACCCTCCTAATACCGCAGTGTTCCTTTGAACCTGCTCCGTTAGTCCTTTTTGTCCCTCCGTCAGCTGTTCCACCTCCTGCGTCAGGTCCTCTATGCCCCCTTGTAACTTTACAGTCCCCTTTCTCACCTCCTTCTCCATGTGCTCCTTACAGTGCCTCACCTCCTCGCGCACTCCTCCGACCTCCTCACTCACCCCTCTTCTGATCTCCTCTCCCAATATTTGCATCTCCTGCCCAGATGCCACCCTCATCTGCTCCTTTTCCTCCCTGTGAGCATCCAGTTTGGTTTCTACCCCCATTCTGACCCCCTCTATCTGCTGCCCCATTTGGTTAACTTCCCTTTCCGCTTGGTTCCTCATGTCCCTCAATTTGCCTTCCATACTGTTTTCTAACCCCTCTAACCCCTTTTGCATCCCTTCCATTTGATTCTCTTGAGCGGCCATTCTGTTTTCTACCCCCATTAACCCCTCCTGTATTTCCCCTAATCTATTGTCTAATTTCCCAAATTTCTTGTCTAACTCCTCAACGGTACCCCTCGCTTCGTCCCTCATTACCCCCATTTGGTTTCCCATTTGTCCCATTCGCTCACCCTGAGCATCCATTTTTGCTTCTAGCCCCATATTTGCCATTAGTATGGTTGCATTAATCTGCGCCATGAGGTCCCGCACATCAATTCCCGCTATTTGCGCAGCGGGCGCGGCTACCCCGCGCTCGTGCGAGGCGCCATTTTGCGCTCCCGCAACGTCGGGCGCAACGACGCTATTTTGTGCGTCTGCTACCCTCGCTGCTTCGCTCTCCTCACGTCCCTCAATTTGGTCCTGGACCGACCCTGCCTCACTCTCCTCTACCGGACCCCAGCCGACTTGGTCTGCCATAGCGCGACTTTCAAAATTCGGGTTTTTATATTTTGTAAAACACAATCAAATTTCGCTGTTATAATTTCGAGCGCGTAAAACGCGCTCCGGATCGAATTCTACTTCCCAACACCAAAATGTTACCCTAATGGTACACTTGGTGTTCCAAAATTTGGGCTAAATGAATTTAGTCCCAGGTCCGAATCCGACACTCCTGACACCAATTGTTACAGACACGACTTTGATGTTATGGTGGGCCGAGCGGAATGGCCGCCGTGTCTGCACAAGTTACCCGATTATACTCGAACCTTGGCCGAGCCGCGCTACGCTAGATCAATGAAGGAAAAGGACACAACGGCTGGGATTAAAATGACACGACACCAGGGATACGGTTCTCAAGACCTCCGGAGGAGGTTATAATATGGCGGAAGGTTAGATTACAGGAATGAGAGGGACAGCATAGAAAGATAGGCACTTAGACACACTTATCTTATTCCCGACAGACCACAGATAAACAGGACAAAACTGACTCACACGGGGGTTGATGGCAAGGAAAGCGGGCAGTCGATGGCTCAAGGTGCACTCTTGGCTCAAGGACAGAATCGACCCGGTCCGGTCCAAAGATGCGGGGAGGTATCGTCGCGCTGGGGGTGGCGTCCTTTGCTCTCCGTGGTTCAGGCGCATCTGACTTCACATCCGGTAAGTCGCTGCGTATCTCCGGTGGGGAGTGACACGCCCTCGGCTCGTTAGCTCCGCCCCAGATGGAATCGGCCCGTTGCTTCTCATTGGGTGCGGGGGGTTACCGGCTCCGCCCTTGACGAGGGGCCGACAGGCAGCCCCTTCGTGGTAACCCCGTCGGCGCACATGGGTAATTGCGGCTAACCGAGCCGGAGTGAGGACGCACACTCCCCGCGCGCGCCGTTGTTGTAGTTGTGGTAGTTGTTGTTGTAGTTGTTGTTGTAGTTGTTGTTTGGGGAAGAAGATGGGAGGAGGTATGGGAAGGTCCTAAACTCACTACTGGTGCCATATAATCACATTCTGGTGCAACGAAGAGTCACAATTAATGGAAACGAGTCCTTAACTGACATAGACTAAGAATAACTAGCAAGATGTCCGAAAGTTGTCTACGTGAGATGCGGTGGACCTGGGCACGACATTTAATGGGGGAAAAAGGGGAAGGTCGGTTCTACGGAGTGTTGTTTACAGACAATGGGACTAGGGAATGGGGGATTGGGGATAGTTGGGGAGTATTGGGGAAATAGGGGAATATTTACAAGCGGACATGGAGGCCAAATCCCATATCCGCAACAATATATTTATATATATATATATATATATATATATATATATATATATATATATATATACATACATATATCGAAGTTCTTCAATGGGTCTTAACACAGGACCACAGGTTTGTGAGCGTTTTCCCCATTGTCAGCAAAATAGTCATTTATTGTTGCTGTTCATCTTCATTATAAAATCTTCTCAAACTCCTCTCATGGCAGCAGTTATGTTTATAGTCAGTCACTCCACTTTTTACATGCTTCTGCTAAATAAGCAATGCTTAATGACACTCTGGACCTCAAATAGGTCAGGGCATCTTCATAGCTTTTGTCAGTGTGACACACAGCTTTGCTAACGAAGATGTCTGCCAATGGTGTTATGCACCCCCTTTTAACACTGATTTCCTCCATACACACAAGCACCATGTTGCTCTGCTTGACGTACAGTATCTCCTCTGCTCTTTTATTGGAAGCCAGCATCCCTCAAGTCAGTGTTTTGGGTCCAATTATTTTTTGGTCTGCATTGACGATCACTTTCCTTCCTTGGAAAATAACATTACATCACTTTGTCACTGAAATGAGGAACTGTCCAAATGTACAGATGTCCGATCTGCATCCCTGTTCTGTGACATGTAGATAATAATTAAGAGATCTGTTATCCTACAATATGTCCTTCATTACTGAGAAGTCTCAAACCCTCATTCTTCCGCTTTTTCTTCTTATTCTCTGTGCCTTAATACGAGTTACGGGTCAGCCATTCGGATCCACCTTCTCCATTCCTCTCTGTCCTGCACATCTTCCTCTCTCAATCCCATGTTCTTCAAATATCTTTCCACTATCCCCTCCACCGTAATCTCTGTCATCCTCTTGATATTTTCTCTCGAATTGGCTCCTTCCATGTTTTCTTGATTGGTTCTTCAATAATTTTTCCTCATCATGTGTGAAAACCACTGCAACCTTTCGTCTCTCTAATCCTTTCTGTGATACCTGCAAATCCAGCTCCCTTGCATATCTCATTCCTCAACTGCTCTTCGTGATACTCCGAGAATCCATCGAAGCATTCTCATCTAGTCTTCCCTTTCTCTCAAAATCCATGTTAATGCACCATGCAATGTTGCCTTGTATATTTTAAGCTTAAATTTTATTGGTATCCTATCCCGGATTTCTACTTCATAACATCTCCCTTACGTACTTTAGCGTTGAACCGAGGTATTTGAATATGTCTACTTGTGTCAGTTCTCCACCCCTTACATCTACAATCTCTGATGTCACTCAGCACGTCCATCACTGTCACAAAAACGAAGTGACTTATTGAAGAACCCTCGTGTAGACCAACCTCCACTCTAATACATTGTGAGTCCCCATTCATTGTTCTGATCATAGTGCTGACTCCCATACAAATTAACATCATGATCCTACCAATCTTTTCTGGCTTGCCCTTCTTCCACAAATACCAATGCATCACTTCTCTTAAGATCCTATCAAATGTCTTCTCTAGTTCTATGAATGCACAATATAGCTTTTTATTTCCTTTAACATCCTTTCCTGAATCTGTCTCGTGATGAAAATCACATCCATTTTTCCCCTTCCTTGCATGAATCCCTGCTGCATCTTGTCTATCTTCACAATCTCCCTTAGCCTTCGGTGAACAATCCTGTAGTATTTCATAGCATGCTCTATCAACTTGATCCCTCTGTAGTTTCCACAGTCTATGATATCCCCTTTCTGAAAATTGGTAATATTATGCTCTTCCTCCAATCACCTGGCATCTTCTCCTCTCTCCACACTTTCCGAATCAAAATTTTCATCCACTTAACTCCATCGGTTCCTGGAATATTCACGAACTCGACTGCATATTCAGATGGACCACAGGCTTTCCCTCTTTTCATTTTGTCAAATGTTTTTCTAACCTCCTCCTCATGAACCTCCTTGATGGGTCACTCAGTTTTCCATGCCTCTGTCAGAGCCTCTCTCTCATTCCCCACATTTAGTAATCTTACAAAGTTCTCTCTCCACCCTCTCTTAATTTCCTCTTCTCCATGTAGTATCTGACGAGCATCATCATTTACTGGACACTCTCCCCCCACCCCAAGGCCTAATGTTGCTCACTCACTCTGTTCCTACATAAAGACCAGTAGGCAATAACCCAAACACCCCTCCCCACACACCTTCCAAATCAATTCTCTAGTCAAACTCTTTCTGCAATCAAACAATAGGTTTCCGTTTCCGGGACTTCCGTTTCCGGTCTTGCTGGCGAGGGTTCGTTTATTCTCAGCTCTCCATGCTATCCATCGAAATCGAAGTTAAGTAATTGTTCCCATTTGTATTTTCGTTATAACTATTTATTTTATGGTGTATATATTGTCTCCCGACGAAGATTTTCGGTGCAAATCTTTCATACCTGTATTGAAAATCGTGTTAATTCGGGTCGTGTTTTGAGGCCTTGTAGTTGTACAGTGAACACTGTACAACCTTGAGGCTTTGTTTTTCTCTCAGCGGTCCGTGTTTTTGTGATCCAATAACTTTCGTTCTCTGTTTTCCCAATCTTTTCACCCCATAGCCCTCTTCCTTGTGTAAATCACAACTCAAAAAAATCCAAAAATTTTTTTTTCCTTCTCTGTTCTCATTCGTTTATTCATTCTTATTCGTTCGTTCGTTCGTTCTTCGACGACGTGTTTCTCCCCCATTTCCCCAGATAGATTGTCAAATTTCAACTCGTTATTTTATCGTCCATGCGTTATTGTTTTGATTATAGTTACTTTTGGTTTGAATTTCCTGTAACTTGTAATTATTTAATCGTGTTCTGCTCCTCGTGTGCGGCCTTGTAGTTGTACCCCCGTCGGTGTTTGTTATCTTAATCGTGTTTTGCTTGGCTCTTAGTTTTTTTCCCTTCTACCCCGAACATAATACTCTGTCTGACGTTCTAAATCCCCACCTCCCCCCCCCCCCCACCCCCAAAAACCAAACAAACAAACAAAAAAACCAAAAACATTTATTTTCCTTTCTCCACGTGTACTGTTGACTCATCCTGTATTTTCTGTCCAGGTGTGCTGTTCGCCCCGCCCCCATTAACTCCTTGCCATCCACCGTTTGCCCTTCACGTGACTCGTGGTGGTCCCTCTCGGCTCTCCCCCCGTTGGTATTTTTGTGCACATAAGATTGTTCACGGTTCTGTTTAAATATTATTTAAATATGTATAACCTTTCCCCTTCAGTGTTTTACTCAGTGGTATTTTACAACACGCTGTTTTTCTTCCTATTTAAAAGGCTTTTCTCAATTTCCTCTCCAACTCATTCCACCTCAAAAAAAAGAAATTCAATATCTTATACGTCTCCCTCACTACATGGTCTAAATTCACATTCATTCCATCCCTCCTCCATCATTCTGAACCGGATTGCTAACTTGAAAATCACAACAAACCCAATTTGTTTTCAATGTTCGTCTTTCATTAATCATCCACTTTCTAAACTCCCCTCTTGCCCCTCCCATCCAAATCCCTCCCCTTGCACCTACACTCCTAAACTCCCCCCTTGCCCCGCCACTCTTAAACTCCCCCCCTACCCCTCCACTCCTGAACTCCCCCCTTGCCCTTCCACTCCTGAACTCCCCCCTTGCCCTTCCCCTCCTAAACTCCCCCCTCACTCCTCCCCTTCAAAACTCCCCCCCAACCCCTCCCATTCAAATCTCCCCTCATACCATTCCTCTCCAATTCTCCCTCCTCCCCCCTCCTCCTCAAAGCTGCCTCCTCCCCACTTCGTCTCCCTTCTATCTCATACCTCCACCCCCCCCAACCTTCTTCTTTCCTCTGCCCCCCCTCAAACAACCCCTCTCTGTGCCTCATCCCTTCACCTTCAAACCTTTCATCCTCCTCATCCTTCCCTTTCTTGGAACTCTTCTGCAATCGCTGACACACTAACAACTGCTCTCCATACCTCCCCCTCTCATCCTTCATCTTACCCTACTCCTCCCCTCCCCTGTCCTGTACCCGATGCTCCCCCTCTCTCTTCATTAACGGTATGGACCTCAAACATCCGGGGCCTTCGCTCAAACCTGACTGATCTCTCCATACAGGTTGCTTCTGACAATCCAGACTTGATCTGCTTAACAGAGACTTTCCTCCTTCAAGATGTCTCTGATTCCTTAATATCTCTTCCTGGTTACTCCGTCCTCCGGTATGATAGACCTGAGCCTCGGCCTGGTGGTGGGGTGGCTATCTTTATCAAAAACTCTCTTCCTCACTCTCCTTGCACTGCCTTCTCTCCTCCTCACCCCCAGGAGTACCTCTGGCTACAGCTTCCTCTCCGCTCCCACCTTTTGTTCATATGTGTTCTGTACCGTCCCCCAAACAGTGATGACTCCATCTACATTTCACTGTCTGACAACATGGACCAACTTCTATCCACTCATCCCAACTCTCTCTTCCTCATATGTGGTGACTTCAATTGTCATCATGCCACCTGGTTGGGTGTGGGTTCCTCTCTCACCAGTCATGGCACCTCAGCAAAGGACTTCTGTGACTCACTGGGATTGGCACAATCTGTCAATTTCCCGACCCGGATCTCAGCCAATGGAGTATCTTCTCTTCTAGACTTGGTTATGACTAACTTCCCTGCTAATGTCTGCTGCTCTTCTTCTGCTCCAATCGGTTCTTCTGATCATGTGCTTGTCAAAGTGGACATCTCTCTGGCCTTTCTCAGAGAGCCTCCTCAGCGTCGACGAGTCTGGCATTTCACTCAGGCCGACTAGGACGGTCTTCAAGCAGCCATCAATCGTCTGGATTGGTCTCCCATCTCCACTGCCTCTGACATCAATTCTTCCTGGGAATTCTTCCAAAGCAAACTGATCTCTCTCATGCACAGATTTATCCCATCTCGCCTTCAGTTGTCTTACCCTTCCTCCCGTCCATGGTACACTGAATCTTGTGGTGAGGCAGTTGCCCTGAAACAACTTGCCTTTGCCTCTTGGAAGGCTAATCCAACTGAAGGAAATCTCAGTTCCTTCCACCAGGCTCGGAACAAGTGTGTGTCTACCCTCAGGAGTGCCAGGAAGCACTATCTCTCCTCACTCAAGAATGAACTCTCAAACCTGTCTCCTTCCTCCAAATCCTGGTGGCGTCTGGTCAAATCCGTTTCTGGTGTTTGTTCCCCCTCCATCCCCTCCCTTACCTCAAATGGCCACACAGTTGACATCGCACGTGACAAAACCGAATGCCTCAACTCTGTGTTTGCCTCAAAATCCTTAGTCCCAAACCCATCTCTCTCTGTTCCCACCTTTCCCAGTCGAACCAAACTGCTCCTGGACTCTGTGACCTTCTCTCCTGACAAGGTGGAGGAGTTTTTGTCAAACCTCGACTCTGATTCTGCAACTGGACCAGATGGCATCAGCCCACGGGTCCTAAAATCCTGGTCTGCCGCTCTATCTCACCCTCTCTCTGTTCTTTTCACCCTATCCTTTGCTCAAGGTCATCTGCCAGCATCCTGGAAATCAGCAAACATTACCGCTTTACACAAAAAAGGTGCAAAAACAGATCCTTGCAACTACAGACCAATCAGCCTGCTCCCAATTATCAGCAAAGTCATGGAATCCATCATTGCTTCGGATATGAAATCTTTCCTCTTCTCCAATGGCTTGATCTCTGATCATCAATTTGGTTTCAGACCAGGTCACTCTACTCTGGACATGCTGCTTCTGCTGTCTCAACAATGGATGGAGGTCCTCAATGCCAAACAGGAAATCAGAGCTGTCTCCCTTGACATATCACGTGCCTTCGATACGGTCTGGCACCCAGCTCTGCTCACCAAACTCTCCTCCTATGGTATCCATGGAAATCTCCATGCATGGCTTGCGGACTTCCTCTCTGGTCGTAGTCAACGTGTGGCCCTGAATGGATTTCTCTCATCTCCCCTTCCCGTTCAGGCTGGAGTTCCCCAAGGCAGTCTGCTGGGCCCTGTGCTTTTTCTGGTCTTTATCAATGATCTCTCCGACTCTCTGGAAAATCCTCTGTATCTCTTTGCTGATGACTCCACTCTCTGCCGCTCCATTCCTCTTCCCTCAGATCGGCAGTCTGCAGCTTCCTCACTCTCTGAAGACCTGGACAAAATCACAGACTGGTCAAACATGTGGAACATATCTTTCAATCCTGACAAATCTCACACTCTTACTATGTCTCTCCGAAAAGATCGACTGGACAACCCTCCCATCTACTTTCTCAACAATCCTCTCCAAGAAGTTCTGTCGCTCAAGCTTTTGGGTCTCACCATCTGCCATGATCTTTCTTGGGAAAACCACATTTCCAAGCTGGCCTCCAAAGCCAGTCGCCGACTGGGCATCCTCCGTCGTGCGAAGTCCTTCCTAGGCACACCTGAGCTCCTCACCACATACAAGGCTTTCATCCGCAGCTCAATGGAATACTGTTCTCCCCTATGGGCTCGTGCTCCTGCCTCACACCTGGCTCGGCTTCACGCTGTTGAATCCAAAGCTTTCAGAATCATTGGAATCTCCCGCGATGAAGCTATCTCTGAGGGCCTTTCACTCACTCACCGCAGGCAGGTAGGTGGTCTTTCTGTCTTCTACCGACTCCTCTCCGGCCTTGCTCCCCCAGCTCTCTCAGGTGCTCTGTCCCCCAAATATTCCTACAGGTCGCACAAGATCTGCCAGCCACCCTCTGATGGTTAAACTGCCGAAATCTCGGCTCTCTGCTCACCTTCACTCTTTCATTCCTCTTTTCTCCCGCCTCTGGAACAAACTCCCACACTCACTTCAATCACACTCCTCCCTCCAGGTCTTCAAAACAGCTGTTCACCACCATCTCTTATCTTCCCCCATCCAAAACCTTGATCTTTTCTACCCCCACTAATTCACCCCAGATCCACCTTGTTTGAAATTCCAACTTCTTTCCTGGAAGTCTTGGCAGTGTCCATATGTTTTATACCTCTCCCACCCCCCCCCCCTTTCCCATGCCTCCCCCCCAAAGCCCTCTCCCTCCCACAGTTCTCTCGATGTCTCCATGTCTCTCGGTCCCTGCTCTCAAATGTTGTGTTTGTGTCCTTCCCCCTCTCTCCCCATCTTGTCTCTACCGCTCCCGATGTTATTTGTTTTGTGTGTCTGTTTGTCTTTCTGTGTGATTAATGTTCGCTCTTTCACGAGCCTCGATCTTGTATACAAAAAAAAAAGAAAAAAAAAAAGGTGAATTGTTTCGTGTTCCCATGAGTAAACATGACTCACAATGCAAGGATCACAGGTTCAAACCTATCTACTTGTCGATTTGTTCTTTGTTTACTAATGTCCATGCAGTTCACAAAAAACTACATTGATGTGTCCTCATGTCCTTGTCCTTGAATATAATATTTGTGCAACTTTTCCCATGAGCCTTCAAATACTGCGGAAAATAAAAAACAACAAACTGAATTTCGGTTTCTGGAGCATTGTACAAAAAAAAAACCTTCAATCACTCCAGAAAATAAATAGAACGGCACTGTATACCTCTGCCAGGCTGAAAAGTTTACGTTTTGTATCCCACTGAGAGGTCGGATCTGGATCCGCACCTGAACAGGTATTGAATCGGCTTGTTCTTGTCACCTACACAACTCATCCACCTAGTTTTGTTACAACCCGTCCACAACTTTTTGAAATATCATGATATATATTGGTTTTGGCCACAACTCTCAATGGTGAAGAATCACTTAAATATTAAAATAAATCTCGCATCTGGATCCAGATTTGGATCTTCAACAAAATTGAATCAACTTGTCCTTGTTTCACTCACAACATGCGCACCAAGTTTCGTCCGAATGCGTCCATAGGTTTTTGAGATATCGTGCTTTATATTGGTCTCAGCCCGATCACTCAATGGTGATGAATCACATTTAAAATTACTAGGGCATGCCCGTACTATATATATATCTAAAATTATATCCCCCCCCCCTCTATTTACATGAAATGGTTTGGTCCAAAGCGAACGGCTTGCGAGTACGGTGACAATCCCCCCCCCCCTCTATTTACATGGAATGGTTTGGTCCAAAGCGAACGGCTTGCGAGTACGGTGACAATCCCCCCCCCCCCCTCTATTTACATGAAATGGTTTGGTCCAAAGCGAACGGCTTGCGAGTACGGTGACAATCCCCCCCCTCTATTTACATGAAATGGTTTGGTCCAAAGCGAACGGCTTGCGAGTACGGTGACAATCCCCCCCCCCTCTATTTACATGAAATGGTTTGGTCCAAAGCGAACGGCTTGCGGAGTTTGGTAAAGAAATCGCCATAGCGTGCACAAACGCGCAGGAAAGCGAAAGAATCGCAAATTAGTTTTAATTAGTTTTAAAACATAGTTTAACGCCAACATAGTTTGCCTACGTGAAATAAATGAATACGCTCTCAAATGTGCCGTCCGAGGCAGAGTCTGTTCGCCACGTTCGGCACACGTGATAGCTCGCTGCTCTCTGATTGGTTGAATCGTTTTTTGGACATAGCTCGGTAACTACTTGTCCGATTAATATGAAACCTTGAAAAGGCACATCCTCGGGTCCCCAGCAATATACCTGGCAAGTTTCAAGTATATCGGACCCGTGGTTGTCGAGAAATAGCGGTCACAGACAAACACACAGACATACACACACACACACACACACACACACACACACACACACACACACACACACACACACACACACACACACACACAGAGATTACTGGAATTATAGATAGATAGTGCCTGGATCCAGATCTTCACCAAAATCGAATCATTTCGTCCTTGTCACACACCTAATCTCTCAACCAAATTTCGTCTGAATCCGTCGACAACTTTTTGACATATCCTGCTTACAGACAAAAAAAACAGACAGACAAGGAGTGAAAACATAACCTTTCTCCACTTTTGGTGGCAGATGTAATAACTGAAGTGGAGCATCAGCTTCAACCTGCACTGGGTGACCATAACTACAATTGACCTCCATGTCCAGGTGCCACGATGGAATACTTTGTGGAGCCAAGTTCTTTCTGGGATGCTCTCGATTCATAATGTTTGATAAAGCGTTGTTCCACAGGCTCATGAAGAATATATGGCCACGATGTCCACAGCTCACTGCAGTGGTGCTGCTATCAGCGACCTGTCCCTCATGACATCCAATGCTCCATGCAGTTCTTGCGAGTCTCAGACGTGACTATGTATATATATATATATATATATATATATATATATATATATATATATATATATATATATATATATATATATATATATATATATATATATATATATATATATATATATATATATATATATATACATATATATATACATATATATATACTAGCTGAGGTACCCGGCTTCGCCCGGGTTGAATAAGAATAAGACAAATATATGATGAAAAGAACATGTATATTTTAGAGCAATATCACAGTACATTGCCTACATGACGTTTTGTCTCGCGCCTGATTTCGCATCGCTCCAGGTTCTTCACCTCGCTTCAACCATTTTCACAACCATCCAGACGTTAATCTGATGTGTGTGTGTAACATGGATTTTGAGTGGGAATTTGCGGTTCGTCGATTGGGAGCCGTCGAACGTCCATACCCGAAGGTGTGATTTCCCAGCCGCCTCTTGAGGACACTTTTGCCTATCTTTGGCAGTGTGACTGTCAACCGAGCGGGATTCTGGTCTCGATACAACATCGTTCTGACGATCGCTTCAACATCACCCGTCCCACAATACCCGACCTGTCCCACAGTACCCGAGCCGTCCCACAGTACCCGACCCGTCCCACAACACCCGACCCGTCCCACAACACCCGACCCGTCCCACAACACCCGACCC
This sequence comes from Myxine glutinosa, assembly GCF_964187855.1. Taxonomy (NCBI): domain Eukaryota; kingdom Metazoa; phylum Chordata; class Myxini; order Myxiniformes; family Myxinidae; genus Myxine; species Myxine glutinosa. The sequence goes on along the minus strand of NC_136269.1, from coordinate 53,830,041 downwards.
GTCCCACAACACCCGACCCGTCCCACAACACCCGACCCGTCCCACAACACCCGACCCGTCCCACAACACCCGACCCGTCCCACAACACCCGACCCGTCCCACAACACCCGACCCGTCCCACAACACCCGACCCGTCCCACAACACCCGACCCGTCCCACAACACCCGACCCGTCCCACAACACCCGACCCGTCCCACAACGATTGAAATGGCAGACTTAGCAGCACCGAGTCAGCTCTGACTGGAGCTAAAAAGCTTTGGACTCTCACAATCGGCAAAGCCAGAGGTGCCCAGGGCCTGGAAGCAGGATGAGGGGAGGTCGGAGGGTATGTTAGTCATTACCGTGTCTGGGAGAGAAGGACTTGCACGGATATGGGTTTGGGAGATTGTGGCTTGGGTCAGATTCCCAGAAGGAATTCGTAGCAATGCCGTTAACCACGATGCCGTTAACCACGATGCCGTTAACCACGATGCCGTTAACCACGATGCCGTCCATGGGCATTTCCACTGTGAACACCAACGTGCATTTCCTGGGTTTCACCTGCGCAGCTGCGCTCCTGCAGCGCCGCACTCTTCCGCATTTGCGGAAGGTCGAGATTAAATCGACCGTCGTTGGTTAACCCAAAAAATATTTCCAACAGTTGAAATAATTATTGTTTCCAACAGTTGGAATTTAATGAAATTTGAATTCGAATAAAATCTCAACTAAAAAAAAAACCGTTTATTCATTCTTGGCGCGAAAAAATGGCGCGCATTTTGTCATTATGTGCGACTTTACGTCACTCCTACGGACGTGAAAACATTTGTTTTCCTTAAAGATATATTTAAAATAAATAAAATAGTACACAAATTAACAATAAAAGAAGCTAAAAACAATTTAAAATACAATAAAAAGCACATTAAAAATATAAAAATATGTACGTACAGTACCGCTGCTTCGCATTCACAACAGAGGCGACGTAAAGTATTCCTTTACTCTGTCTGTGTTAGCCATGGGTCCGAAGAAGGATAATGCTAGTGTTTCCAAGCGTAATGTGGTTACGATGGACGACAAGGTAAATCTGATTAGAAGGTATGGAAAAGGTGGAAAAGTGTCGGTGATAGCGCATAGACCTCATCGCGAATCGGAACCGCAGTGCATCATAGGATCGGAAAGGGGCAATAGCGCCGCCACAAACTACACCATGGAATTGCAGCTGGCGCGGTTTTTTAAACCATTGATATTAAAATAAAAAGTCGCCTATAACCACCGGGATTTTATGCTGATTCCGAATCTGTGTCTAAAACTTTTCTCCGATGTGTAGTTCTTGAGTTATAAGCGGACATCAAGACAGACAGACAGACACTCCTCCTTTATATATATATATATATATATATATATATATATATATATATATATATATATATATATATATATATATATATATATATATACATACATATATATATATATATATATATATATATATATATATAGTATAAATACATATAAACATTCATATCTATAAATATTCGTTCATATATATATATATATATATATATATATATATATATATATATATATATATATATATATATATATATACATATAAACATTCATATCTATATATATATTCATTCATATATATACAGACTTGGCATTTAATATGGAATATTTTTTTGTGGGGGTGAACTTACTTTTCAAGATGACTTAGAACCAAAAGTTCATTGGAATTATATTGAAATTATTCTAGATTTTGTTAATGTGACCTTTAAAAGAAACAAAAACCACATTTGACATTTCGAAGCAAATAAATTGATCCTTGAAAGTGATGTAAACTGATATCGAACTCAATTCATGGACAGTACTGTGTTAAACTTCTGTACGTTTCCCAGAAGTATCTCTTTATTTTGCACATCAGCCAAAAATTTTTTTAACAAAAACAAAAGCTAAATTACGACTGGGATTACGGACAGTAAAATTACAGTTCAGTACTTCGTGTAACCCCCACGAGCATTCAGGAGAGCACGTACATGTTGAGGCATGCTGTTCACGAGATTTGCCAAGGTTTGGACAGGAATCGCTTGCCATGCAGTGACAATAGCCTGCTGCAATTCACGCACAGAGGTGGGCTGCTGGTCCAAGTTGTTGATTTGACGCGTTAATTCTGCCCACAAGTTCTCTATCGGATTCATATCCGGGGACATGGCAGGCCACTCCATATGCTCTACACCACGGTCAGCAAGAAAGTGTTGGATCATGCGAGCACAATGAGGCCGTGCATTGTCATCTTGGAAGACAAAGTTTCCTCGAAAGGCTGCACGAGCAAATGGAAGCAATGTTTCTTCCAGAATGGCCCTGTACTTGAACTGGTTCAGGTTTCCATTCAGAACAACCAGGTCAGTTTTGCCCCCTGCATGAAAAGCAGCCCAAATGGTCACCCCACCACCTCCAGCTTGGACTCTTGGCACTATACAATCTTTGTTGTAGGCTTCCTGCACTTGTCTGCGCACTCGGACGCGGCCATCTTGACGATAGACCAGAAATCTAGACACGTCACTGAAGATCACGTGATTCCAGTGTCCTGGCTGCCATTGACGGTGCTCTCTGGCCCACTGCAATCAGCGCTGGCGGTGTTGTCTGCTCACGCGTGGCTTTCTCAGGGGACGCCTGGCATGATAGCCTGCTTGAACCAGTCGTTGGTTGACTAGCCTTCTGGATACAGGCACATTTGTCAGTTGCTGCCATTCAGCCCTAAGCCGATTAGCTGACTTGGTACGGCCATTGCGGACTAACCGGTGCAGCTGGCGATCATCCCTCCTTGTGGTTCTGCGGGGACGTCCTGGCCTCGGTATTGGAGTAGAGACACCCCTCTGTGCATTTCGTTTCAGGATCTTTGACACCTGACCTTGAGTGATGCCATACTGCCGAGCAATAGCACGCTGTTTCATGCCGTAATTTCGTAAAGCCACCACTCCATGACAAACAGCATTGTCGAGTTGACGGACCCTCTCCAGAGGAAGCGGCAATTACTTTTGGAGACGTGCAGCAGTTGTTTTCCACTAATACAGAACGCAACAACCCTTGTATACCCGACTGTGAAGCCAATCATCAAATACACCTGTCCGTACATTTTGCCACGCCACCTGTGATATAATCCTGTTGTTGACTTCTTGCTGCGACAGACAATCAGTGACATGGTTCTTTTAACAAATAAATCACCAAAGTGTAAAAGAAACTCACCAGATTGATATACTGAGTTAAGAAAGTAAACCCGTCAAGAAAAATATATATATTCCATATTAAATGCCAAGTCTGTATATGCATACATTCATAGATACAGTGCATTCAGAAAGTATTCAGACCCCTGCACTTTTTTCACATTTTGTTATGTTGCAGCCTTATGCTGAAATCGTTTAAATTCATTTTTTCCCTCATCAATCTACACTCAATACCCCATAATGACAAAGAGAAAACAGGATTTTAGAAAGTTTTGCAAATTTATTAAAAAGAAAAAACTGAAATATCACATTGACATAAGTATTCATACCCTTTGCTATGACACTTGAAATTTAGCTCAGGTGCCTCCAATTTCTCTTGATCATCTTTGAGACGTTTCTACACCTTGATTGTAGTCCACCTGTGGTAAATTCAATTGATTGGACATGATTTGGAAAGGCACACACCTGTCTATATAAGGTCTCACAGCTGACAATGCGTATGAGAGCAAAAACCAAGCCATGAGGTCGAAGGAACTGCCTGCAGAGTTCAGAGACAGAACTGTGTCGAGGCACAGATCTGGGGAAGCCTACAAAAACATTTCTGCTGCATTGAAGGTTCCCAAGAGCACAGTGGCCTCCATAATTCTTAAATGGAGGAATTTTGGAACAACCAGGACTCTTCCTAGAGCTGGCCGCCCGGCCAAACTGAGCAATCGGGGGAGAATGGCCTTCGTAAGAGAGGTGACCAAGAACCCGATGGTCACTCTGGCTGAGCTCCAGAGATCCTGTGTGGAAATGGGAGAAACTTCCAGAAGTACAACCATCACTGCAACACTCCACCGATCTTGGCTATATGACAGAGTGGCCAGACGGAAGCCTCTCCTCAGTGAAAAACACATGAAAGCCCGCTTGGAGTTTGCAAAAAAGCACCTAAAGGACTCCCAGACTGTGAGAAACAAGATTCTGTGGTCTGATGAAACCAAGATTGAACTGTTTGGCCTCAATTCTTCGCGTCATGTCTGGAGGAAACCAGGCACCGCTCATCACCTGCCCAATACCATCCCAACGGTGAAGCATGGTGGTGTGGGGGTGTTTTTCAGCGGCAGGGACTGGGGGACTGGTCAGGGTTGAGGGAACAATGAACGGAGCAAAGTACAGAGATATCCTTAATGAAAACCTGAAACAGAGCGCTCAGGACCTCAGACTGGGCCGGAGGTTCACCTTCCAACAGGACAATGATCCGAAGCACACAGCCAAGACAACGCAGGAGTGGCTTACGGACAATTCTGTGATGGTCCTTGAGTGGCCCAGCCAGAGCCCTGACTTGAACCCAATCGAACATCTCTGGAGAGACCTGAAAATGGCTGTCCACTGACGGTCCCCATCCAACCTGACAGAGCTTGAGAGGGTCTGCAGAGAAGAATGGCAGGAAATCCCAAAATCCAGGTGTGCAAAGCTTGTCGCGTCATACCCAAGAAGACTCGAGGCTATAATCGCTGCCAAAGGTGCTTCAACGAAGTACTGAGTTGAGAGTCTGAATACTTTTGTCAATAGTGTAGCAGCATAGCAAACCTGTTGTGCATTTTGTGATACAAGCACCAAATTTGGCACAAATGTACATTAATATGTTGCGAACATTTTCAGATATTGGGCCACTTGAAATTCCGTAATTTTTTTTTTCAATTTTTTTCAAATTTCGTAATTTCAAATTTTTCGGGTGACACCGTCACAATTTCGGTCTTCGAGGCCGGCCGATATAGTGGGGCGGCTTAGCCCAAATATTCAAAAGAATTGTGCATTTTGTGATACAAGCACCAAATTTGGCACAAATGTACATTAATATGTTGCGAACATTGTGTGGTCAGCAATGAAGACGAGAGTCTGAATTACATGTATGCAAAAGACCTTGTGAACCAGTGAAGCAAATACACGGGTAAGCATGAATTAAATCTAGGGCATGATATAATTTCCATGATGTTTACCTCTACACTCAATGGTGGAAGGAGGTAATGTTTTGATCCCAGCTTGTCTGTATGTCTGTTTGTCTGTTAGTCCACAAAATTCCAGACAAAGCTTGTAGTAGTGGTAGTTGTAGTGGTAGTGGTGATAACAGAAATTGTTATATAGAACTGAACTTATATTATTATTATATGCAGAAAATAACTTCATTTCTATATGCCCTGCAGTGGACAGGTTAATTGGTTTATGCACTGAAGGGGTCACCCTGGTGTGCACTGCTGTGTTCTGCCTCACTGAGTTGTTCAGGTATGATGTACTCAGCACAAGCTTCCGGTCGGCCCGGAGGTGGGGGTGCGGGGCCTGTCACGGAACGTCAAAACAAACGGCCTGCCGGGGCCGCCCAAAAGTCGGGCGTGAGGGGCGCGTCCACTAATGGAACGCCTCTCGCTTCCCAGATCGAGGGCCACGTGGTCAGGAGAACCTCGTCCCTTCCGGTCACACTTTGCCTATCGGCCGGCCTCGAAGACCGAAATTGTGACGGTGGCACCCGAAAAATTTGAAATTACGAAATGTGAAAAAATTTGAAAAAAAAAATTACGGAATTTCAAGTGGCCCAATATCTGAAAATGTTCGCAACATATTAATGTACATTTGTGCCAAATTTGGTGCTTGTTTCACAAAATGCACAATTCTTTTGAATATTTGGGCTAAGCCGCCCCACTACAATGTGATATTTCAGTTTTTTCTTTTTAATAAATTTGCAAAACTTTCTAAAATCCTGTTTTCTCTTTGTCATTATGGGGTATTGAGTGTAGGTCGATGAGGGAAAAAATGAATTTAAATGATTTCAGCATAAGGCTGCAACATAACAAAATGTGAAAAAAGTGAAGGGGTCTGAATACTTTCTGAATGCACTGTGTATGTGTGTGTACGTATATGTATGTATATGTATGTATATATATATATATATATATATATATATATATATATATATATATATGTATATATATATATATATATATATATATATATATATATATATATATATATATATATATATATATATATATATATATATATTAGATATATATATATATATGTACACATGAACACACACATCAATCTACTCTGTGGTTAGTACATTGCTTTCAGGGCAAATTTCAAGGCTATTTTAACTCTTTCCGGGAAAACTACTGAAGAAGAAAATTTGCTTGATTTTCGCCATGAGGGACTAATCTCACATAAACATGAATAAACATTTGTTTTTCATGCCAACAGTAAGTGCAACCAACCTTGGGTGGGACTCAATTTTTTTTAAATAACAGTACCCCCAACAACTCGATTCAGATATTATCATATAGATTAGTTTACCTGGTAGCCAGGAAAAGGATATTCACAATTCAACGGCCAGAACTGGAAGTCACATGGTGTCTGTGGAAGTGCTTTCCTGGAGCTGTGATATCCCACTCTTCACTCCAAAGCTTCATGCAGGCGGTTTACCATCCTCTCTTGTCCTGCTCCATCCTTACCCGCAATCTTTTGTACCCCCATTATCCCTTCCCTAATGAGACTCTCTTTTTTTTCTTTCTTTTTTGTATACTGAATCGAGGCTCATGAAAGAGCTAACATTTATTTCACAAACAAATCAACCAGACAAACAAAACACACAAAAAGAGGGAGCGGAAAACAAGATGGGGAGAGAAGGGGAAGCACACAACCACAACATTTGAGAGCAGGGAGAAGTGTGGGAGGGAGAGGGCTTGGGGGCAGGAGGCGTGGGAGGGGGAGGGCGGGGGGGAACTGGAACTGGAGGGCAGTTCTAGGTTGCTGGTTGCTGTTTACTTGCTGGTTGCTGTTTTTGTTCTCCTCGTTTTCCTCTTTTCCTGTTCATGCATTTCCTTTATTGGTTTCAACAGTTTCCCCACTGTCAGGTCATACCCTCTGTCCCCTAGCTTTTGCTCTTCTATGAGCATCCATCTTGTAAAGAAAACAACAATACAAATTTTTATATTAAAGGCTGCCAGGATGATGCAGGATGAACATGATACAACAGGGAATGAATGCTCGGTGGTTCTATGGTTGCTTCATCAATGATCTTGCTTTTATGAGACTTTCTGAAATATTCAACAGAGCATTCCAATAAGTCAAACTTTTTTTTATTTTATTTTTTTATTCCAATAAGTCAAACTGCTTGCTGCCAGAAATGAATAAGGAAATGAAAAATAAATCTGTAGTTTAAAAAATACTGCTGGGAAGACTTGTGCTGCTGTGGATTATATTAATATGGGCCAGCTATTTCATTTGAATTCTGAAATGTGATTTGTTTTTCATTCAGTCTGCAATGAGCTATTGCTTTTAGTTTACTGTTAATAAGTTTGATAATTTTGTGAAGCTCTTTAGTTTTCCGAGAGAGGACTTTTGAATTCAATTTGAGTAATTTACTACTGTTTAATGGTTAGCCAAACTCCCCCTCAGCAAAATCAATAGGACAGATGTTGCTTTACCACTTTATAGATTTAGAATTTGAAATGCATTTTTCTAATGTGAGTCCATAAAAATGGAAATTGATTCCGTTTGGAGCTGCCATTGTGATTTTTTTTTCAATATTACTTTAAAACAGTAGAAAGGGGAAAATCAGAAAGAAAATTGATTTCAGCTGCTACGAATATTTTGTTTTCAGCCCTTAGATGTGTTTGTACGAAGTGTGACAGGCAGTAGATGTTAAAAAAATAAAATAAAATAAAAAACACATTTAGAGGCCATTTTTTCCCCGCAAGCGGGGGTTGGCCTTTTTCGGGGACCGTGGTTGTTGTTGTTTTTTTTTGGTCCCCTTTTTGAAGCAATGTTTTACGGCCGGATGCCCTTCCTGCCGCCAACCCTTTTTGTCGCCTTTTTACGACACACAGGGAATTACCAGTGAACTGGTACTCAATTACCAGTAGATATGTTTTAGAAGAACATTAATGGATGACCTATTTATTGAGTACGGTGGGAGGAGAAGAAACTACAAATTGATGAAAGAAATGGGAGGGAATGGGAAGGGGAGAAAAGGGAAGAGAGAGTGGGCGGAATGGGGAGAAAAGTAGAAAGAATTTGAGAGTAGATATACAGTGCCTTCAGAAAGTATTTTCTTGACCTTTTCGTATTTTGTTGTGTTACAGCCTGAATTGAAAATGCATGAAATTGAGCATTTTGTCACTGGTCTACACAAAATACCCCATAATGTCAAAGTGGAATTTTTTTTAGAACTTTTTACAAATTAATTAATAATGAAAAGGTGAAATATCTTGAGTCAATAAATATTTAACCCCTTTGCTGTGACACTCCAAATGAAGCTCAGGTGCATCCAATTTCCATTTCATTAATCCCTAAGAAAGATGTCTCAACAACTTGATTGGAGTCCACCTGTGGCTAAATCAATTGATGGGATATGATTTAGAAGGAAACACACCTTTCTATAGAAGGTCCCACAGTTGACAGTGCAGGTCAGAGCAGAAATTCTACCATTAAGTCCAAGGAACTGTACGTACAACTCCAAGATAGAATTGTGAGGAGGAAGCATAGATTTGGGGTGGGGGATAAAACTATTTCTGGAGATCTGTTTGAAATTGATCTGGGGGGGATAAACCAACTTCCTCCAGGAACAGGGGGTGACTTTATGTTACAGTGCTGTGACTTTTGTTGCACCACCCCTTGTGATGTTCATGCTTTTTGCTTTTTTGTGATTGAGGCAACTTCTTGTTTATTGACATGTGTTTAGTAAAGATGGCTGAAATGTACCTGTGTTCAAATATTTTTCGTTTTTGCGTGGAGGATTTCATTGAGTGTCCTTTTAAAGATTTGATAGGTTTCTTTTGATGTTGAGTGTGTGTATATACAGTACATTCAGAAAGTATTCAGACCCCTTCACTTTTTTCACATTTTGTAATGTTGCAGCCTTGTGCTGAAATCGTTTAAATTCATTTTCTCCCTCATCAATCTACACTCAATACCCCATAATGACAAAGAGAAAACAGGATTTTAGAAAGTTTTGCAAATTTATTAAAAATAAAAAACTGAAATATCACATTGACATAAGTATTCATACCCTTTCCTATGACACTTGAAATTTAGCTCAGGTGCCTCCCATTCCTCTTGATCATCTCTGAGACGTTTCTACACCTTGGTTGGAGTCCACCTGTGGTAAATTCAATTGATTGGACATGATTTGGAAAGGCACACACCTGTCTATATAAGGTCTCACAGCTGACAACGCATATCAGAGCAAAAACCAAGCCATGAGGTCGAAGGAACTGCCTGCAGAGCTCAGAGACAGGATTGTGTCGAGGCACAGATCTGAGGAAGCCTACAAAGAAATTTCTGCTGCATTGAAGGTTCCCAAGAGCACAGTGGCCTCCATAATTCTTAAATGGAAGAAGTTTGGAACAACCAGGACACTTCCTAGAGCTGGCCACCCGGCCAACTGAGCAATCGGGGGAGAAGGGCCTTGGTAAGAGAGGTGACCAAGAAACCGATGGTCACTCTGGCTGAGCTCCAGAGATCCTGTGTGGAGATGGGAGAAACCTCCAGAAGGACAACCATCACTGCAACACTCCACCGATCTGGGCTTTATGGCAGAGTGGCCAGACGGAAGCCAAACAGTTCAATCTTGGTTTCATCAGACCACAGAATCTTCTTTCTCACAGTCTGAGAGTCCTTTAGGTGCTTTTTTGCAAACGCCAAGCGGGCTTTCATGTGTCTTTCACTGAGGAGAGGCTTCCGTCTGGCCACTCTGCCATAAAGCTAGTTGTTCCAAATATCTTCCATTTAAGAATTATGGAGGCCACTGTGCTCTTGGGAACCTTCAATGCTGCAGAATTTTTTTTGTGGGCTTCCCCAGATCTGTGCCTCGACACAATCCTGTCTCTGAGCTCTGCAGGCAGTTCCTTCGACCTCATGGCTTGGTTTTTGCTCTGATATGCATTGCCAGCTGTGAGACCTTATATAGACAGGTGTGTGCCTTTCCAAATCATGTCCAATCAATTGAATTTACCACAGGTGGACTCCAATCAAGGTGTAGAAACATCTCAAAGATGATCAAGAGAAATGGGAGGCACCTGAGCTAAATTTCAAGTGTCAGAGCAAAGGGTATGAATACTTATGTAAATATGATATTTCAGTTTTTTATTTTAAATACATTTTCAAAACTTTCTAAAATCCTGTTTTCTCTTTGTCATTATGGGGTATTGAGTGTAGATTGATGAGGGAGAAAATGAATTTAAACGATTTCAGCATAAGGCTGCAACATAACAAAATGTGAAAAAAGTGAAGGGGTCTGAATACTTTCTGAATGCACTGCATATATATATATATATATATATATATAGGAGCGTACGCTGGATCAGCACGTCACTGCGTCCTTGGACGACTCCTCAGCACCATCCTGCCACACACCACACACACCACTGTGTGTGCTGGGGAATGAGGTGTTTTTATGGCAGCCAGAGTGCAAATCCTGCCACCAAACTCCTTGAGAGAGGACCCAGTACCCTGGTACTCATTTCGCCGACCTCAGAAGGAATGAACAGGCTGAGTCAACCCCACCTGGTATTAATTCAACACCTAAACGGGATTCAAACTCAGGACTTTAGGATCACAAGCCCACCACCCTAACCATTAGGCCAACACCAGGTATTCTATGAATACCATCTAGTCTATTTTTGCAGTCAAGCAATAGCATAGCTTGTTTAGTGTTCCCATATGGAAACACAGCTGATGTATCAGGAATTGCAGTTTCAAGACTCATCGAATCTGTTGATTTTGATTTCCCTTTTGTCGACTAATAAATGTTCCGGTAGCTTCCATAAAACTACATTGATATATCCTCATGTTCTTGTCCAAGATGTAACATTTTTCCGAGTTTTCCCCTCAATCTTCAAACATTGTTGAAAATAAAAAGAAAACTGTGTTGTACTTGTAGTCTCTCGGGCACGAAAAAATCTTTCGGCCTCACTTTGTTTCCTAGTACCCTCCAAGGTATGCGGCGCCAAACAGTATACATATCCCATTGTAATCTTTGCATTTCAAGTGGTACAGTTTTGCTGCTAGAATCATAAAGCAGATTTGGGGAATAAGTGTCTTTCATTTCTGCCCGGCTTTCATTTCCCTTATACTTAATACTCTACCTGCTGCTCAAAAGGCAAGAATCGATGTTGATTAGTAAGGAGTATTGTATGGAGGATGGTCTGTGTGGCTGTGGCATCTCCCGACGATATGCAACCAGGTGCCAGCTGTGTTCATCAACAGGAGTGTCTTGCCTTAATTGTGCACTTGTCATGCTGAAGCACATACAGGTGAGCTGGATGGTATTTCTATTACTGTTGCTGTGTAGAAACCAATTCCGTTGAGTCGACCACCTTTGATCCATGATTATCCCCCCTACTCTGCAAAATTCTGATGGGCTGATGTTGCTGCTGATTTGGCAGCCATAGCTACAGGATTCCATCTTCATAAGACATCTGCTTGGGTACGGCTTTAAAATGTGCCTTGGTGGAATGTGGTGATCAGCTTTGACCGAAATGAAGATTAAGAAATGGGACAGGTGTTTTAGAATCTTTTCAGAGAATATTACAGCATAAACTGCAATATATTTTTTTCTCCTTCCTCTCCTTCCCAGTTAAATGCCACATTTTCACTCTCTTGTAGTAATATTTTGAGCTCTTTTTTTGCCAAAGCTCCTATGAGGTTTGTTTTTTCTAACCCCTTTTAGCAATGCTTGCAAGAAAAGAGGTTGCGCAAACTCTTTTCTGAGTTTTTAGTCAAATATATCAGAAATTACAGCATTCACAGGTGTTACTGTGCAAATGTACATTCAAATGGTCAGAGGTACAAGATGTCTGTTCTTGGTTGAACAGATTCTATTACTGTGCAAGGCCCTGTTGAAGTGGTCTGGATTGACTGAAGAATAATAAATAGCACCGCAAAGCGGGCGTAACCTCTCAGCCCATGCATGGTGGAAACCAATTTCAAGATGGCTGCCGTGGCGGCCATATTGAAAATCGCAGCGCACCCATTTTCGAGAGGAACCTTTCTCTACTCAACCCCAACACTCACTGCAAAAATGGATTTAATCGGACAAGCTGTTCTGCTCAAAATTGACGGAAACCAATTTCAAGATGGCTGCCGTGGCGGCCATATTGAAAATCGCAGCTCGCCCATTTCCGAAAGGAACCTTCCGCTACTCAACCCCAACACACACTGCAAACATGGATTTAATCGGACAAGCCGTTCTGCTCGAAATTGACGGAAACCAATTTCAAGATGGTTACCGTGGCGGCCATATTGAAAATCGCAGCGCGCCCATTTTCGAAAGGAACCTTCCTCTACTCAACCCCAACACACACTGCAAAAATGAATTTAATCGGACAAGCCATTCTGCTCGAAATTGACGGAAACCAAAAGTTGACGGATGCCAGGATGGCTGCCGTGGCGGCCATATTGAAAATCACAGCGCGCCCATTTTCGAAAGGAACCTTCCTCTACTAAACCCCAACACACACTGCAAAAATGGGTTTAATCGGACAAGCCGTTCTCCTTGAAATTGACGGAAACCAAAAGTTGACGGACGCCCGGCCGCCCGGACGACGCCCGTGACGACAATACCCCTTAGCCCAATTTGGGCTGAGGGGTGAAAACCGATTCTTCTGGGCTTTGGGTTGCGTCCGAAACCGAACCAGCCGGGATGTTTTATTCTTTTATGTCTGCAGAAAAGTTATCATTGGTACTTTACACGGCCTTGTTTTTTAAGCTGGTAACGTAAAATTGCGCCATCATCTTTATACCTTGGCGGGCAATGGCCGCATTCTAAGTGTGTGCGGTGTGGCTCGTTTGAGCATAAAATTATTGCCTATTGTTGAGGTGTCACATGAAATATATGGAGAACATGGACAAGCGTTTAAGAATCGTCGTAAACATAATGTCAATAAGGTACGGCCTATAGGAATAGTCGGTGAACGAGGTGTGTTGGATGAGAGTTTTCAATGCAAGGAATGGGGCTACAGGCATAAAGTAAAGATTCGGTAGAGGGGTTTGTGAGCCAGGATTTGGACGAGATGGATCTTGTAATTTGGGAAGACAAGGACAATGGGGGTCAGCCTGGCAAGAGTGTAAATGGAAAGTGAAAATAAACTACAGGTGATCGTGGGGGCAAATATACTGTGGCAGAGGTTATTGAGAAGGTGTGCTGAGGTAATTAGGGATGTGCACTTGACACATTCGAGCAGGGAGGCTCTCTCCCTATGACCTACTTTGAGAGATTGATCTTGCTGTTTTGTTTCCTAATCAGTTACCTTGGCACGTTTTTCAAAAGTATGATTGTACAGCCCGGGCAGTTTTGAGTCTGTTTCAGAAGCTCGAGGGTATGTTAACGTTTTATTCATTATTATTTGCCTCAGTCTGCTGCACAAAAGCTTGCTTTGGTGTCTCCTCGTTTGTGTACACATAGGTTTATTTTCCTGGAGGTGTAGGGGTGATATAATATTGTTATGAAAGGGGCCATAAAATCAATCGGAACAAAAAACTGAATTTGCAGGAGTACACGCACTCAAATATATAATCTACATTGTAAAGAAGAAAATTCAAAAGGCATAGAACACGTGCATTGAGAAGTGTGCAAGTAGGTAGGAAAGAAATAGGCCGAAGAGTGCAACGATGTGGAACGGTTTCACTGCCATTTCATTGCGATCGATGAAAAGGTCCAACGGGTACGCAGCCACGTGTCGAGGAGCAACACTCAGTTGGCGAGCCGTGTCGGGCCCGAAGTGATCACTCACCTCAGAAACCCTTCATTTTCCATATCTTTGAAATTGCCACATCCACCGCCACGTGCTTCTGAACGTTATTAAAGGGTGGCAACAAAAGATGAGTAGTTCCGCTGCCCGAGTAACCATGACCGAACCCATATACTGCCCAGAGAACATCCGCTGGCTTCATCCAAAGCACATGGAAGGAGCAACGTGTTGAGTGACGTTGTTCGCAATGTGAGATGTTTTTCTCTTTTTCTTTTGTATACAGAATCGAGGCTCGTGTAAATGCTAACACATTGAACATGACAACATGCACAGACACAGAAAAACATACAATGGAGTGAGCGGGAGACAAGAGGGGAGAGAGGGAAGCACACAAGCACAACAGTAGCGAACAAGGATGTCGGTAGATCTGTGGAAGGCGGAGGGCTGAGGAGGAGGGAGGGGTACATGGTATAAAGCAAATGAACACTACTAGGAATTTCAGGAAAGAAGTTGGGGATTGAAAGAGGCGGATTTGAGGTGTTTTAACGGGGGTAGAAAAGATCAAGGTTTTGGATGGGGGATGGTGTCTCAAGATAAAAGATGGTGGTGAACAGTTGTTTTAAAGACCTTGAGGGAGGAGAGGGATTGAAGAGCGCGTGGGAGTTTGTTCCAGAGGTGGGAGAAAAGAGGAATAAAGGAGTGAAGGTGAGCAGAGAGTCTCGATTTTCGCAGTTTCACCAAAAGAGGGTTGCTGGCAGAAGTTGTGCGTCCTGCAGGAATACTTGGGGGACAGAGCACAGTCAGAGCTGGGGGAGCAAGGCCGGAGAGGAGTCGGGAGAAGACAGAAAGACCACCTACCTGCCTGCGGTGAGAGAGAGAGAAAGGCCCTCAGAATCAGCTTCATCGTGGGAGATTCCAATGATTCTGAATGCTTTGGTTTCAACCGTGTGAAGCCGAGCTAGGTGTGAGGCAGGAGCACCAGCCCAGAGGGGAGACCAGTATTTCATTGAGCTGTGGATGAAAGCTTTGTATGTGGTGAGGAGCTCAGAAGTGCCCAGAAAGGACTTCGCACGATGGAGGATGCCCAGTCGGCGACTCGCTTTAGAGGCCAGCTTGGAAATGTGGTTTTTCCCAGGAAAGATCATGGCAGATAGTGAGACCCAAAAGCTTGAGTGACAGAACTTATTGGAGAGGATTGTTCAGAAAGTAGATGGGAGGGTTGTCCAGATGGTCTTTTCAGAGAGACAAAGTGAGAGTGTGAGATTTGTCAGGATTGAAAGATATTGCTTTGATATAACTTTGTGATATCACTTTGATATTGAAATTTGATATTGAATTTGATATTGAATTTGATATTGAATTTGATATTGAAAGATATCACTTGTTTGACCAGTTTGTGATTTTGTCCAGGTCTGCAGAGAGTGACGAGGCTGCTGCCTGCCGATCTGAGGATTGAGATATGGAGCGGCAGAGAGTAGAGTCATCAGCAAAGAGATAGAGAGGATTTTCCAGAGAGTCGGAGAGATCATTAATGAAGACCAGAAAAAGCACAGGGCCCGGAACATTGCATTGAGGAACTCCAGCCTGAACAGGAAGGGGAGATGAGAGAACTCCATTCAGGGCCACATATTGACTGCGACCGGTGAGGAAGTCCGCAAGCCATGCGTGGAGGTTTCCATAGATACCATAAGAGGAGAGTTTGTTGAGCAGAGCGGGGTGCCAGACCATATCGAACACACGTGATATGTCAAGGGAGACAGCTCTAATGTCCTATTTGGCATTGAGGACCTCCATCCATTGTTGAGACAGCAGAAGCAGCATGTCCAGAGTAGAGTGACCTGGTCTAAATCCAAATTGTTGATCTGAGATCAAGCCTCCGATCAAGCCTTCTCCGATCGCGCTGCAATTTTTTTCCGGTCTGTGTTTTTCACGGTCTTTTCATCCCATACTTCCTTGTTTTAAAATCTCAAAAAAAAAAAAAAAACCCAAAAACATTTCCTTCCGTTTTTATTCGTTTATTCGTTCTTAGTTGTTCGTTCGTTCATTCTTCGACCACGCTGTTTGTGATCACGTTGTTAAAAAATGTCTCATCTGAACCCTGAAGACCTGTATTCTGTCATATTCTATAACACCTTTTTCTTCTTCTTCTATAAAAGGATGCTTTCGACTTTCTCACCAAATCCATTCATTCCAAAAAAAAATTCCATCTCTTATAGTGCATCTTTCATTCATTCCCTAAACTCTCCAGCACTCCATCCTCCCTCCAGCGTCCTCAAACGTATTTTTGACACGAATGTCTCAAGAAACTCATTTTGCAATAAATGTTCGTTTCCCATTAATCGTACATTTTTCAAAATCCCATCACCCCAAAATCCCATTTCCCATCACCCCTCCCCTCTAAATCTACCCCCTTGCCCATCCCCTCCAAATCATCCCCATCACCCATCTCTTTCAAATCTTCCCCCTTGCCCCTCCCCTCCAAATCTTCCCAATCACCCATTCCTTTAAAATCTCCCCCCACACCCCTCCCCTCCGAGACTCTCCCTCGCTCCTCCCCTCCTAGACTCCCCTCTCACCCCTCCCCCTCAAAGCGTCCTCCCCGCTTCTTCCACCTTCCAACTTTCACCTTCATCTCCCTCAACCTTCTGCCTCGCTCTTCCCCCTCGTCAAATAACACCTCACTGCGCCTCTCCCAATCACCATCAAACCTTTTGTCTGCCCCATCCTTCCCTTTCTCCGAGCTATTCTGTAATCTCTGACACACCTTCAACAGCTCTCCCTACCTCTTCCTCCTCTTCCACATCTTACCCTACCGCTCCCCACCCCTGTTCTGTATCCGATGCTCCCCCTTCCTCTTCCTTAACAGTATGGACCTCAAACATCCGGGGCCTTCGCTCAAACATGTCTGATCTCTCCATACAGGTTGCTTCTGACAAACCAGACGTGATCTGCTTAACAGAAACTTTCCTCCTTCATGATGTCTCTGATTCCTTGGTATCTCTCCCAGGTTACTCCCTACTCCGGTATGATAGACCTGAGCCTCGTCCTGGAGGTGGGGTTGCTATCTTTATAAAAAACTCTCTTCCTCACTCGCCCTGCACTGCCCTCTCTCCACCTCACCCCCAGGAATACCTTTGGCTACGGCTTCCCCTTCACTCCCACCTTTTGTTCATATGTGTGTTGTACCGTCCACCAAACAGTGATGACTCCATCTACATCTCGCTGTCTGAGAATATGGACCAACTTCTATCTACCCATCCCAACTCTCTCTTCCTCATATGTGGTGATTTCAACTGTCACCATGCCAGTTGGCTGGGTGTGGGTACCTCTCTCACCAGCCATGGCTCTTCAGCAAAGGACTTCTGTGACTCACTGGGACTGACACAATCTGTCAATTTCCCGACCCGGATTTCAGTCAACGGAGCATCTTCTCTTCTGGACTTGGTTATGACTAACTTCCCTGAAAATGTCTGCTGCTCTTCTTCTGCTCCAATCGGCTCTTCTGATCATGTGCTTGTTAAAGTGGACATCTCCCTGACCATTCTCAGAGAGCCTCCTCAGCGTCGACGAGTCTGGCATTTCACTCAGGCCAACTGGCACGGTCTTCAAGCAGCCATCAATCATCTGGACTGGTCTCCCATCTCTACTGCCTCTGACATAAATTCTTCCTGGGAATTCTTCCAAAGCAAACTGCTCTCTCTCATGCACAGATTTATCCCATCTCGTCTTCTGTTGTCATACCCTTCCTCCCGTCCATGGTACACGGAATCTTGTGGTGAGGCTATTGCCCAGAAACAACTTGCTTTTGTCTCCTGGAAAGCAAATCCAACGGAAGGAAATCTCATTTCCTTTCACAAAGCCCGAAACAAGTGTGTGTCCACCCTCAGGAGAGCCAGGAAACAATATCTCTCCGTTCTCAGGACCGAACTCTCTTACCTGTCTCCCTCTTCCAAATCCTGGTGGCGTCTGGTCAAATCTGTTTCTGGTGTTTGTTCCCCCTCCATCCCCTCCCTCACCTCAAATGGCCACACGGCTGACTCCGCACGTGAAAAAGCTGAATGCCTCAACTCTGTGTTTGCCTCTAAATCTTGTGTCCCAAACCCATCCCTCTCTGTACCCACCGTACCCAGTCGTACCCAGCTGCTCCTGGACTCTGTGTCCTTTCCTCCTAACAAGGTGGAAAAGTTTCTGTCAACCCTCGACTCGGATTCTGCAACTGGACCTGACGGCATCAGCCCACGGGTCCTAAAATCCTGTACTTCCGCTCTTTCACTCCCTCTCTCTGTTCTCTTCACCCTCTCTTTTGCTCAAGGTCATCTTCCATCTGCTTGGAAATCTGCCAACATCACCGCTTTGCACAAAAAAGGTGCAAAAACAGATCCCAGCAACTACAGACCAATCAGCCTTCTCCCAATAATCAGCAAAGTCATGGAATCCATTATTGCTTCAGATATGAAATCTTTCCTCTTCTCCAATGGCTTGATCTCTGATCATCAATTTGGTTTCAGACCTGGACACTCTACTCTGGACATGCTGCTTCTGCTTTCTCAACAATGGATGGAGGTCCTCAATGCCAAACAGGAAATTAGAGCAGTCTCCCTTGACATATCACATGCCTTCGATACGGTCTGGCACCCCGCTCTGCTCACCAAACTCTCCTCTTTTGGTATCCATGGAAATCTCCACGCATGGCTGGTGGACTTCCTCTCTAGTCGTAGTCAACGTGTGGCCCTGAATGGGTTTCTCTCATCTCCTCTTCCTGTTCAGGCTGGAGTTCCACAAGGCAGTGTTCTAGGCCCTGTGCTTTTTCTGGTCTTCATCAATGATCTCTCTGACTCTCTTGAAAATCCTCTGTATCTCTTTGCTGATGACTCTACTCTCTGTCGCTCCATTCTTCATCCCTCAGATCGGCAGTCTGCTGCCTCCTCACTCTCTGCAGACCTGGAAAAAATCACAGACTGGGCAAACAAGTGGAACATGTCTTTCAATCCTGACAAATCTCACACTCTTACGATGTCTCTCCGAAAAGACCGACTGGACAACCCTCCCATCCACTTTCTGAATAATCCTCTCCAAGAAGTTCTGTCACTCAAGCTTTTGGGTCTCTCTATCTGCCATGATCTTTCCTGGGAAAACCACATTTCAAATCTGGCCTCCAAAGCCAGTCGCCGACTGGGCATCCTCCGTCGTGCGAAGTCCTTCCTTGGCACACCTGAGCTCCTCACCACATACAAGGCTTTCATCCGCAGCTCAATGGAATACTGCTCTCCCCTCTGGGCTGGTGCTCCTGCCTCACACCTAGCTCGTCTTCACGCTGTTGAAACCAAAGCATTCAGAATCATTGGAATCTCCCGCGATGAAGCCAATTATGAGGGCCTTTCACTCATCATCGCAGGCAGGTTCGTGGTCTTTCTGTCTTCTACCGACTCCTCTCTGGCCTTGCCCCCCCCCAGCTCTCTCTGGGCTCTGTCCCGCAAATATTCCTACAGGTCGCACAAGATCTGCCAGCAACCCTCTTATGGTCAAACTGCCAAAATCAAGACTCTCTGCTCACCTTCACTCCTTCATTCCTCTTTTCTCCCGCCTCTGGAACAAACTCCCTCACTCTCTTCAATCCCACTCCACCCTCCAGGTCTTTAAAACAGCTGTTCACCACCATCTCTTATCTTCCCCCATCCAAAACCTTGATCTTTTCTACCCCCGCTAATTTCACCCCAATTCCACTTTTTTGAAATACCAACTTCTGTCCTGGAAGTCATTGGTGTCCTTGTGTTTTATACTTCTCCCTCCACCCCCCCCCCCCTTCCCATGCCTCCTCCCCCCAAGCCCTCTCCCTTCCACACATCTCCCTGCTCTCAAATGTTGTGTTTGTGTGCTTCACCTTCTCTCCCCATCTTGTTTTCCGCTCCCGCTTTTTGTGTGTTTTGTTTGTCTGGTTGATTTGTTTGTGAAGTAAATGTTAGCTCTTTCACGAGCCTCGATTCAGTATACAAAAAAGAAAAGAAAAAAAAGCCATTGGAGAAGAGGAAGGATTTGATGTCAGAAGTGATGATTCATTCCATGACCTTGCTGATTATAGAGAGCAGGCTGATTGGTCTGTAGTTGCAAGGATCTGTTTTTGCACATTTTTTGTGCAAGCGGTAATGTTGGCTGATTTCCAAGCAGATGGCAGATGACCTTGAGCAAAAGAGAGGGTGAAGAGAACAGAGAGAGGGTGTGAAAGAGCGGCAGAACAGGATTTTAGGACTCGTGGGCTGATGCCGTCTGGTCCAGTTGCAGAATCAGAGTCGAGGATTGACAGAAACTTCTCCACCTTGTCAAGAGGAAAGGACACAGAGTCCAGGAGCAGCTGGGTACGACTGGGTACGGTGGGTACAGAGTGAAATGGGTTCGGGACACAAGATTTTGAGGCAAACACTGAGTTGAGGCATTCGGCTTTTTCACGTGCGGAGTCAGCTGTGTGGCCATTTGAGGTAAGGGAGGGGATGGAGGGGGAACAAACACCAGAAACAGATTTGATCAGATGCCACCAGGATTTGGAAGAGGGAGACAGATAAGAGAGTTCAGTTTTGAGAGAGGAGAGATATTGCTTCCTTTTCGGTTTATCATGTAATGGCTTCTGAGAAAAAAAGTTTTGATTTTGGCAGTTTCACCATTTTTAGCAATGAGTGATCACTTCGGGCCCGACACACTAGCAGTTTGGAAGTTCAATGCATCCTTGCTGCCAATCACCTTCACATTAAAGTAACTTAAATTTGATGTAAACAATGCATGAAGTGCATACATGATGCAGAACCGTCAATGGTTTGGCTGAGAGGCGGTGCTATCAAAGACACAGTTGAAAGGCTCATCTGTCGACGGTGCGGCCGGGAGGGGCAGCCGACGATGATGTTGTCTAGTCGTGCAGTTGATGATGACACAGCCAAGAGGTGCAGCCATCAAAGGCGCAGATTAAAGGCGCAGCCATCGATGATGTGGTCAGTAGAGGCAGCTGATTATGACGTTGCTTTGTGGTGCAGTTGATGATGACGCAGCCGAGAGGCGCAGCTATCAAAGGCACAGTTGAAAGGCGCAGCTGTTGATGATGCGGCCGGTAGAGGCAGCTGATGATGACGTTGCCTAGTGGTGCAGTTGATGATGGCACAGCCAGCCGAGAGGCGCAGCTATCAAATCCGCAGCTATCAAAGGCGCAGTTGAAAGGCGCAGCTGTCGATGATGCGGCCAGTAGAGGCAGCTGATGATGACGTTGCCTAGTGGTGCAGTTGATGATGGCACAGCCAGCCGAGAGGCGCAGCTATCAAAGCCACAGTTGAATTGCGCAGCCGTCGTCGACAATGTGGCCATTAGAGGCAGCTGAGGATGACGTTGCTTTGTGGTGCAGTTGATGATGACGCAGCCGAGAGGCGCAGCTATCAAAGGCGCAGTTGAAAGGCACAGCTGTCGATGATGCGGCCGGTAGATGCAGCTGATGATGACGTTGCCTAGTGGTACTGTTTATGATGGCGCAGCTGTCGATGATGCGGCTGGTAGGGGCAGTTGATGATGGCGCAGCTATCAAAGGCACAGTTGAAAGGCGCAGCCGTCGATGATGCGGCTGGTAGGGGCAGTTGATGATGGTGCAGCTGTCAAAGGCACAGTTGAAATGCGCAGCCGTCGTCGACAATGTGGCCATTAGAGGCAGCTGATGATGACGTTGCTTTGTGGTGCAGTTGATGATGACGCAGCCGAGAGGCGCAGCTATCAAAGGCGCAGTTGAAAGCACAGCTGTTGATGATGCTGCCAGTAGAGGCAGCTGATGATGACGTTGCCTAGTGGTGCAGTTGATGATGGCACAGCCAGCCGAGAGGCGCAGCTATCAAATGCGCAGCTATCAAAGACGCAGTTGAAAGGTGCAGCTGTCGATGATGTGGCCGGTAGAGGCAGCTGATGATGACGTTGCCAAGTGGTACTGTTTATGATGGCGCAGCCGTCGATGTTGCGGCTGGTAGGGGCAGTTGATGATGGCGCAGCTATCAAAGGCACAGTTGAAAGGCGCAGCCGTCGATGATGCGGCTGGTAGGGCCAGTTGATGATGGCGCAGCTATCAAAGGCACAGTTGAAAGGTGCAGCCGTCGATGATGCGGCTGGTAGGGGCAGTTGATGATGGTGCAGCTATCAAAAGCACAGTTGAAACGCGCAGCCGTCGTCGACAATGTGGCCATTAGAGGCAGCTGATGATGACGTTGCTTTGGGGTGCAGTTGATGATGACGCAGCCGAGAGGCGCAGCTATCAAAGGCGCAGTTGAAAGGCATAGCTGTCGATGATGCGGCCGGTAGGTGCAGCTGATGATGACGTTGCCTAGTGGTACTGTTTATTATGGCGCAGCCGTCGATGATGCGGTTGGTAGGGCAGTTGATGATGGCGCAGCTATCAAAGGCACAGTTGAAAGGCGCAGCCATCGTCGTCAATGCGGCCAGTAGGTGCGGCCGGGAGGTGGAGGCCGGAAGGTGGAGGTGACGACGTTGTATGAACCATGTTTACCTCCCTCTGCTGGCCTGCTCCCCTTGAGCTTGATTATGCCAGTTGGACGGGGTTTAATCTGTCTAGTAAAAGTTCCATCTAGATGAGTCTAGAATTTTCCCACCCAGCTTTGCTGCACAAATGACAGTGCGGAGTTGTGACAGGGGAATTTGCAAAAGTTTACATCAACAATCACTCTTGGAGTCACGTTTTCACGGTTCATATTTGTCATCAGCAAAATGTACTGTTTGGTACTAGATTGACATTACCAAATCAACAACAATAATGGTAAATAACGTCGAGATTAGGCAAACAAATAAGAAAATATAAATGGAAGAAAAAACTCCCCAGAAATATAAGGATATATGGAATGCAAAGACAACTCCAATAAATAATGTGAAATTATCATGTGGGTTTGGAAAAGCTTGTAAAAAAGGCAGAAATACAAACAGGATGATCATGCAACTGGATGTTCAATTGAACTCAATATCCTCAGAGTATGTCAAGTTTCGAAAAAGATTCATATTGTGCTCCGACAGACCGTTACTGGGTGAAATGATAAACATCAATTGAAACACAGAGTGAAAAGAGACATGAAACGCAACTCAATTCCCAAACCTTTCCTTCTGTCTAAATATTGAGCGACATGTATCCGCTCGGTTGTATCTATTACATCAATGTCATGAATGCCATGTCAAGGGGGCATCAACAATGACAAATAGAGGATCATGCTGATAGGACCAATCATTCTCTTGAGCTCAATATTGATCCAAGGGTGTGGCTTTCATTCATAGAATGTTCACCTGGTTCCACTGGAAGGATTAAGGCTTCACCTGGTTCCACTCTATCACGGTGACATCACAAAAAAAAAACATTTCTGCAATGAGGACCTCCAGATCATAAAGCTAAATTCTCTACTCTGCTTTGTTGTGCATTTGAGCTCTGAGTGGGTGACTATTGGGGAAACTGAAACAAAATTGGGATTTAAATTAAAATTGTTTGGGCGGTCAGAAGGTAAGATTTAGAAAGGTTTAGAGGTGAACTCTGAGTGTATGAAAGCAATAGGGAAACGATGGTGGATAGACAGTCACGTGAAAAAGTAAGTACACCCCATGTAAAGTTTTGACTTTTTCAACATATTTCAACATACAGCTATTTGATCTTCATTTCAACAATATTGATAGATAAAGGTGATATAATATAACAAATATCATGAAACATTTACATTTTGTAGTGCATTGTATAATTTAAATAAACATAAATGCAAATTTCGCATGTGGAAAAAGTAAGTACACCCCTACATTTATCACTACTTCAAATACCTAAAATTAGAATCAGGTGAACCAGCTCAGGTGCAAATGATTAGAACATCGTTGGAGAGGATCTTGGAGGAACCTCTCTTATTTAAACCTCAGACATTTAGTTTGGTTTGCTCTTTGTTGTTGAAGTGTGTGGCGTCACCATGTCTAGATCAAAAGGGCTCTCTCAGGCCTTCAGAAAGAAGGTTATAGATGCCTACGAGTCTGGGAAGGGATTTAAAAAGATCTCCAAACAATTTGAAATCAATCATTCGACTGTCCGGCAGATCATTCACAAGTGGAGAAGATTCCAAACAACTGCCAACTTGTTCAGGCCAGGCCGCACCAGCAAGTTCAGCCCGAGGACAGACCGCAAGATGCTGAAAGACGTCTCTAAGAACCCCAGAATGTCATCACGGGACCTACAGGTAGCTCTTGCCACTGTTGATGTCAAAGTGCACGAGTCTATCATTAGAAAGAGGCTGCACAAATTTGATCTACATGGGAGGCGTGCCAGGAGGAAACCTTTGCTGTCCAGAAAGAACATCAGGGCAAGACTAAAGTTTCCCAATGAACACCGAGGCAAAGACCAGCACTTCTGGAACAATGTGCTCTGGACAGATGAGACAACGGTAGAGCTATTTGGCCACAGTACCAGAAGACATGTTTGGCGAAAACCAAAGACAGCATTTTACCACAAGAACCTGATACCAACTGTAAAGCATGGTGGTGGAAATATTATGGTTTGGGGCAGCTTTGCTGCATCAGGGCCTGGGCAGCTCACCATCATAGAATCCACTATGAATTCTTCATTGTACCAGAGGCTGCTTGAGGATAATGTGAAGCCATCTGTTGGAAAGTTGAAGCTCAACCGAAGGTGGACCTTGCAACATGGCAATGACCCTAAACATACCAGTACATCCACCAAGGAATGGCTGAAAAGAAAGAAATGGAGGGTTCTGGAATGGCCAAGTCAAACCTCGGATCTAAATCCCATTGAGATGTTGTGGGGGGATTTGAAACGAGCTGTGCATGCAAGAAACCCCTCAAACATCGCACAGCTGAAAGAATTCTGCATGGAGGAGTGGGAAAAAAATTCTCCCAGTCGATGTCAGAGACTGGTAGACAGTTATAAGAAACGCCTACTTGAGGTTGTTTCTGCCAAAGGGGGCAATACCACCTATTAGAGCCAGGGGTAACTGCAAAAATGATAAACTGCCAAAATCTCGGCTCTCTGCTCACCTTCACTCCTTCATTCCTCTTTTCTCCCACCTCTGGAACAAACTCCCACACTCCCTTCAATCCCACTCCTCCCTCCAGGTCTTTAAAACAGCTGTTCACCACCATCTCTTATCTTCCCCCATCCAAAACCTTGATCTTTTCTACCCCCACGAATTCACCCCAGATCCACCTTGTTTGTAATTCCAACTTCTTTCCTGGTAGTCCTGGCAGTGTCCATATGTTTTATGCCTCTCCCACCCCCTTTCCCATGCCTCCCCCCCAAAGCCCTCTCCCTCCCACAGATCTCTCGATGTCTCCATGTCTCTCGGTTCCTGCTCTCAAATGTTGTGTTTGTGTCCTTCCGCCTCTCTCCCCATCTTGTCTACCGCTCCCGATGCTTTTTGTTTTATGTGTCGGTTTGTCGGTTATGTGTCGGTTTGTCTTTCTGTGTGATAAATGTTCGCTCCTTCACGAGCCTCGATCTTGTATACAAAAAAAAAAAAAAATAAAAAAAAAAAATGGTGTACTTACTTTTTCCACATGCGATATTTGCATTTATGTTTATTTAAATTCTACAATGGACTACAAAATGTAAATGTTTCATGATATTTGTTATATTATATCACCTTTATCTATCAATATTGTTGAAATGAAGATCAAATAGCCGTATGTTGAAATATGTTGAAAAAGTCAAAACTTTACATGGGGTGTACTTACTTTTTCACGTGACTGTATTTAAATATCTGCAGTAGCAGCTTAATGACACGATGATTTCTGTCTTTGTCTCGAATCATATTATTGGATAATATAACTCGTGATTGAATAAAAATAATACTCTCTTATGGTCATACATTTGAAAAGCACAGAGTATTATAAACTAGAAAGCATCCCAGAATGCAAGTGGTGAGAATAAAGAAACATTGAAGCGAGTAAAAAAAACCTGGCCATCTCATGCTGCGTAGCGGAGGTTTGTACTTACTGTGTGAATGAGGCTGTTTAGTATTACACAGTACTTACTGTGTAATAATGGCTGTTTGTACTTGCTGTGAGTTTGACATTTTGACCCAATTATTAAATAGTCTTCTCTATATATCTCTCACTATAATGGAGCGAATTCGGATGTCACTGAAACTCCAAAACTGACATCCGACAGCTCTTGGGCCGACGCAGATATTCCAAACCCGGTTCTACATGTAGTTCCAACCCCAATACTACACCTATTGGGGACGCATCTTCGTGGTGGTTGTACCCCCTCCCCCCCCCCCCATTGCAAGTCGGGGGTCAAATCTTCCCCATTCTTCCCTGCTGGCCGGATTCATCAGGACAGCGCGGTCACGGTCAGAGTGCCGATCGGTCCCCATGGACCGGCCCTTTCCGTCTTGTCTCTCTCCCTCTCCCCCTCTCTCTCTCTGTTTCTCTCTAACTCTGTCGTGGTCCTGACTTCATGAAGCTGGGGATACACCCTCCTGGATGTGGGGGATATCTGAGTTACTCCTTGTTGATCGATCGGCTGTCTCCTTGCCGTGGGCTTGTTCGAGAGAACTGTCTGTGGCTATGCAACAAGAACAACAACAACCCCAATACTTGTCCTGAAGGGCAGTTTAGCGGTTCAATGCAGCTATCAAAGGTGCAGTTGAAAGGCAGAGCCATCGATGATGCGGCCGGTAGGGGCAGCTGACGATGACGTTGCCAAGTGGTGCAGCTTGAGCCTAGTGATGCACGTTCACACATCACACCTTAAGTGGCCACTCGATGTCAGCAGACGTACACGTACTTTAATCCTTCAATACTCCGGCGTACTACACCAGCACGGACTCTGGTTCGATCTCCGATAAATCCGGGGGCCGCGAATGGTCCGTGAGCCTGGCTCCGAGGGGAAAAGAATCGTGCGGAAATACTTCATATGTTGTTTTAAGAACCAATATTTTACAATCTATATTGTAGCGGCTACCGCTGGGTTTTCACAATCGCCTTGCACCTATCAAGGACGCGGAGCGATCACCATGCCGGGCTCGTCCAGGACGCCCGGGCAGGCCCGCGCTCAACTTGCCAGGCCTCGGTCGGGATGCCCGGGCACGCCCCCTCTCGCCTTTCCTGGGCAAACGCTCCGGGATAATATGTATATATATTGCTGCCCGATAAACGGGCTTTTCAGAGTGCCTGAGTGTTTGGTTTGATTAAAGCAACTCGGATGAATTCCAGCTTTTTGTCGCGTCCATTCTTCCGATCGACGTGGGAGCCCCAGCTCCTTCATTGGTGACCTACCGACATGGACACGGCAGTCGCCCTTAAACTGCCTACCTTCTGGGAGGCTCACGCGGCGGTTTGGTTCGCACAGGCGGATTCCCTGTTCGCCCTGCGAGGCATCACGGCCGACGACACCCGCTTTCACCATGTGGTAGCAGCGCTCGGTTCGGCCACCGCGGCCCGCGCCCTGAGCCTCCTCGAGAGCCCGCCAGCCGCTGACAAATACGGCGCGATTAAGAAGCTTCTCCTCGACGCTTTCGCCCTCCCATCGGTGGAACGCGCACGGCGCCTGCTCGACCTGCCCGAGCTCGGCGACACGCGCCCTTCCGACCGAATGGACTACATGCTTTCACTGCTCGGCGAGCACTCTCCGGCATTTCTGTTCCGGGAGCTGTTCCTCCGTCAGCTGCCTAACCCGGTACGCCTCGCCCTGGCAAGCACGACGATCACAGATCCCCGGGCCCTTGCCAGAGAAGCCGACAAGATCTCCGCCGCAGGTCAGCGCATCGCAGCGGCGACATGGGACCCACCGCCGTCTGATGCAACACCCATGGCGCCCGAGCACCCGGCACGGTCGAAGACCGAACTGCCGACGCAATTGGCGGCCGCTACACCGAGCCGACCACCTCCAGCACGACGACCGGGGCCTCCACCTGACCAAGCATGGTGTTACTATCATGCCAGGTTCGGACAGAAGGCCCGGACATGCCGACCCCCGTGCACCTTCGGCAGGCCGGGAAACGGCCGGGCCGGCGTTCATTACCAGCCATGAGCGCCGGCCACACGGGCAACTTACTGTTCATCACGGATAAAGCGTCCGGACGGCGCTTCCTGTGCGACACCGGCGCCCAACTGAGCGTCATACCCGCCTCTGACCAGGACAGGCAGTCCGCGGTTTGCGGCCCCTCCTTGGTTGCGGCCAACGGATCGACCATCCACACCTTCGGCCCGCGCAACGTCACCCTCTGCTTCGGCGGCCAATGCTTTGCTTGGACGTTTGTAACCGCAAACGTGCCCATGGCTCTGCTAGGCGCCGACTTCCTCTGCGCACACGGACTGCTGGTGGACGTCCAACGGCGTCGTTTAATCAACGCCGAAACCTTCAGCTCCCTGGTATGCACATTGAGCAGCTCCGCGCCGACCGAGCTGGCATGCGCCATCCCAGCGGCGAACGAGTTTGCTCGCCTGCTCACGGAGTTCCCGGCCCTCACGCGGCCGACGTTTTCGGCCGTCGCAGTACGGCATGGGATCGAGCACCACATACCAACCACGGGCCCGCCGTTCTACGCCAGGGCCCGCCGCCTCGACCCAGCCAAGCTCGCCGTGGCGAAGGCCGAATTCGACGCGTTGGAGCACCTCGGCATCGTGCGGCGCTCCGATAGCGCGTGGGCCTCGCCACTGCACATCGTGCCAAAGCCGGGGGGTGGATGGCGCCCGTGTGGCGACTACCGCCGTCTCAATGATGCTACCACCCCCGACAGGTACCCGATCCCGCATATCCAAGACTTCTCCGCCCGTCTGGCGGGACGGGTCATTTTTTCGAAAATTGATCTCATACGGGGATATCACCAGGTACCTGTCAGGGCGGCCGACGTCCCTAAAACGGCAGTCATCACGCCGTTCGGCTTATTCGAAATCTTGCGGATGCCGTTTGGTCTCAAGAACGCGGCTCAGGCGTTCCAGTGCTTGATGGACGGCGTGCTGCGTGACCTGCCGTTCCTTTTCGTTTACCTGGACGACATCCTCGTCGCCAGCACGTCCCGGGCCGAGCACCTCCTCCACCTCCGAACACTGTTCGGGCGCCTCAGCGAGCACGGCCTCATCGTCAACCCGGCCAAATGCCACTTCGGCACGACGGCCGTTGATTTTTTGGGCCACCACATCACCAAGAACGGGGCCGTGCTGCTGCCAACCAAGGTCGAGGCCATCACCACGTTCCCGCGTCCCCGCACCATAAAGGCCCTGCAGGAATTCCTGGGAATGGTGAATTTTTATCACCGCTTCGTGCCCCGCACTGCTCAACTCATGCGGCCCCTCTACGAAGCCCTCCGGGGCAAGCCGGCCAAGCACGACATCGCCTGGTCCGCAGCAATGGATGCGGCCTTCCAAAGCTCAAAGCGGGCCCTCGCCGACGCAACACTGCTCGCTCACCCGGTGCTCAACGCTCCCATCGCCCTCACCACGGATGCCTCCGACTACGCGGTGGGCGCCGTACATGAGCAATGGGTGAACGGGGTTTGGCAGCCACTCGCTTTTTTCAGCCGGCAGCTCCGGCCGAACGAGCTCAAATACAGCACGTTTGACCGGGAGCTCCTCGGTCTACACCTGGCCGTCCGCCATTTCCGCCACCTCCTGGAGGGCCGACCTTTCACGGCGTTCGTCGACCACAAGCCGTTGGTTTACGCCATGGCCAAGGTCACGGAGCCGTGGTCGGCCCGCCAACAGCGCCACCTCTCCGCCGTGTCGGAGTTTACCACGGACATCCGGCACGTCGCCGGCAAAAACAACGCCGTGGCCGACTGTCTTTCCCGGGCCAGCGCGAACGCGGTCCACCTGGGCGTGGACTTTGCGCTTATGGCGGCGGACCAAACCACCGACACCACGGTGCAAGCCCTCCGGGCGGCGGACACGGGCCTCCGCCTGGCCGACATCCCCTTCGCAGACACTGTCCTGCTCTGCGACGTCTCCCAAGGCCAGCCTCGCCCCATCGTGCCCGTCACCTGGCAACGCCGCATCTTCGCCTCCCTCCACGGCCTTTCCCACCCGGGCCGGAAAGCTTCCCAGAAGCTGGTGTCGGCGCGATTCGTCTGGCACGGCCTTCGTCGGGACGTCCGCGATTGGACCAGCACCTGCACGGCCTGCCAATGGGCCAAGGTCCACAGACACACCCAGGCCCCGCTGGCACCTTTCACCATGCCCGAACGACGTTTCGACCACGTCAACGTGGATCTGGTGGGCCCCCTCCCCCCGTCACGGGGGTTCACACACCTGCTCACCATGGTGGACAGGACCACCAGGTGGCCGGAGGCCGTTCCCCTCGTCTCCACCACCACCGCCGACGTGGCGCAGGCTTTCATCGCCACCTGGGTCGCCCGCTTCGGCGCACCGGCGGACATCTCGTCAGACCGCGGACCACAGTTCACCTCCGAGCTGTGGGGCGCGGTCGCCCGCAACCTGGGGGTCAAGCTCCACCGTACTACGGCCTACCACCCCCAAGCAAACGGGTTGTGCGAGCGATTCCACCGCTCCATGAAGGCCGCGCTCATGGCCGGCCTTCAAGACGGCGGTTGGGCCGACCGGCTGCCGTGGGTCCTTTTGGGCCTCCGCACGGCCCCCAAGGAGGACCTCCAGGCATCCACCGCCGAACTGGTCTATGGCCAGGCGCTACGCGTCCCGGGCGAATTCGTGCCCGACGCTACCAGTCCCTGGTCCGCAGCTCACCAGCGCTCGGACCTCCAGGAGGCCGCCCGACGGTTTGCCCCCATGCCAACATCCCACCACGGTGACCCCCAGTCCTACGTCCCCCCAGCACTTCGCACAGCGGAGTATGTTTTTGTGCGTCACGACGCACATCGGGGGCCACTCCGGCCGCCGTACGACGGGCCCTTCCGGGTGCTGCGACGGGACGACAAGTCGTTCGTCATCGACATCGGCGGCAGGTCGGACCGGATTGCGGTGGACCGCCTCAAGCCGGCGCACGTGGACGTCGACCACCCACCACGGGTGGCCCTTCCGCCGTGGCGAGGCCGCCCCCCGTCCACGGTGCCCCCCACTCGACCGCCCCCCACCACACCGGACCCCCTCCCACGACCCGCCAGGGGTCGCTTCGGCCGGGTCATCAGGACCCCCCTCAAATTGACCCTGCCGGTGCAAGTCGATTCTGGGGGGACGTGTGTAGCGGCTACCGCTGGGTTTTCACAATCGCCTTGCACCTATCAAGGACGCGGAGCGATCACCATGCCGGGCTCGTCCAGGACGCCCGGGCAGGCCCGCGCTCAACTTGCCAGGCCTCGGTCGGGACGCCCGGGCACGCCCCCTCTCGCCTTTCCTGGGCAAACGCTCCGGGATAATATGTATATATATATTGCTGCCCGATAAACGGGCTTTTCAGAGTGCCTGAGTGTTTGGTTTGATTAAAGCAACTCGGATGAATTCCAGCTTTTTGTCGCGTCCATTCTTCCGATCGACGTGGGAGCCCCAGCTCCTTCAATATCATTAAAACGCTTATTTCTGAAGTTTGTAATCGGAACTTCTCCCCAGCTATTGCTCCTGTCGGCTGTCACCCTAATATATCTGTGATACTATGTAGTTATGACTAAACCCTTCTATATTATAGCATACCTATGTCTCCAAATGTCTATACGTGTGGAATAAAAGCTGAAAATCAGTGAAAAGTTTTGAATAATCCGCGCCATTTTGTTTTACGCACAGTGAGACGCTGCACTTGATACCGAGGAGAAGAAGAAGACGTCAGGATGTGTGCCGGATGCGCAGCGACTCGAGAGGCATGCTACGCCTTTTAATACAAATATAAATGCGATCAGAAATGAAAGCGATATTCAGGAGATCCGCCAGAATGAATGTTGGTGCCAACTGACACAATTATTAGTCCCCTACCGGTGTACACCGGAGGGGACTATAGGTTTGCACGCCGTCAGTCCGTCAGTCCGTCAGTCCGTCATGCAAAGAACAGTTTTCCGGACTTTCTTTTCTAAACGCTTAATGCTAATGATTTCAAACTTGGCACATGGTTTCCTCATGATAAGTTACAGGTCAAGTTCGAACTTCACGACGTTTCGATCATTTTTGACAAAGTTATGGCACTTTAAACTTTGGGAATTCTGATAATTCTGATGATCCTTAACTCAGTGCCATTTTAAGTTTTAATTTCCTTTAAAAAAGATTTTCTCTGCAATAATTGGACCGATTGAGATCAAATTTTCACCATATGAGGGACTCCGTCTGTAGAATATTTTAATGGTAATTATGACGTCACGGGTCACGTAGTTCTGCCGCCATATTGTTTTTCGTGAAAACATGAAAACCCCTTTTTCTCTGCAACGGCTGAACAGATCGAGGCCAAACTTTGCAGGCAGAATCGCAAACCCATGACAAACAAAAAAGTCAGCGAGCATGACGTCATGTGTCACATGGTTTCAGAGTTATGACGTTTTTAAGCATGAACCTTTAAAACCGAGCTCCTCCCTCATTTTTGATCCAATCAAGGGGAAACTTCACAGTTCTGTTCAGCATGTCAATCTACTAAAATATCCTTTTGGAATTTGCGATAGGGCACGTGGTTTGGCAGATATCGTTAATTAAACGAAAATATTTTTAAAATGGATATCTCTTGTTTATTCTAGTTTTCCTCAAGCCGCACCGCGCGCCCTCAGCCTCGTGTCGCGAACGTCAACAGCGCGACACAGCGCGCGCTTTCTGGAGGGGCGGAGCCAAGCCGAGCAACATATATATGCACATCGATCATTGATCGTGAACCGGAAAATATAATAGCCGGCGAAGCCGGTGTTGTGAATGAACGCGTACGTATTATGTTGAAAAGCCAGATTTTGCTGGATCCCTTGAGAATTTCGAAGCTTTGACGCACCAAATCGCTCAATGGAGGCCGCCATCTTGCGGATGCGGAAGTATGCATAACAAATTGAAAAAAGTTCAATAGAAGTTTGTTTCACCCGTCTTTTTTTGATTCACAATCTTATGCACCTCTAATTTGTAATTAAAATACTTTAAGACCAACCTCGGCCAGCACGGGCCTGGCTATCTTCAACTAAAATCGTCACCAAACACCGGAACCAATAAGATTCGAACATTTGAAAAAATATTTCAAAAACCAAATCACTCAATGGAGGCTGCCATCTTCCGGATGCGGAAGTATGCATAAAAAATTTGCGAAAAAGTTCAATAGGAGTTTGTTTCACCAGTCTTTGTTTGATTCACAATCTAATGCACCTCTAATTTGTAATTAAAATACTTTAAGACCAACCTCGTTCCCTGGGCCCACACGGGCCCTGGTTGTCTTCAACAAAAATCGTCACCAATTACCGGAACCAATGAGATTCGAGCATTTGAAAATATATTTCAAAAAAGCTTTTTACCACATTTCGGACGCTGAAAACGGCGTATAATATTCTAAAATTAATGAAGAATTATTTTTTAGAAATCTCGCGGCCGTAGGGGATAGTTTTTACGGCCGGAAATATCCGAAGTTGAGACGGAATTCACCGAATTAATCAAGAAGGAAATTTTATAAATTTTAATCTCATCCAGAATGCAAATGGTGTCATTTTGAACTAGGTACGGTACCTACAACACCTACCTACAACCAACTACCTAACCTACTGATGCCATAGTGATGGGTAAAATAGTGGCAAGAGGGTTTGGCTTCGCCGGCTCATTGCGGCTTTGCAGTCGGGTACTCGTAAATTACTGATATTTAGCGACTCGAAAGGTTCTTTATCAACAACTTATTTTCTCGTGCTTCGGCTGACCTGTCTGCAAGGTGTATACATCGAAGTCCCGAGTGCGAATCACAGGTGAGCCCGTCCTGAGCTAATTAGCGATTGGGAACGATTCAGAACCTGTGGGTAAATAACCCTTGGTAATTTCCCCAACAGTTTTCCGGACGACAGACTGCCGGTAGGGGACATGTATTGCAGCGCAATACTCAGAATTCTTGTTTTGAAAGGAAGCGGAAAGGAAGAGGAAGGGCAAGTTAGTTTGTATGAACATAAACACCATTTATTACCGTGATTTTCACGGGTTACCGCTAATGGTTATTATTTTCTTAAATTTAAAATGGCAATTATTGCAAACTGCAGTTATGTAGATAGGCCTATACTATTTTAAAATTCGGTGGGCCGAGAAGGGCCCGTAGGACAGGAGTGCCTGTCCCCCCCCCCCTAATTATCATAATAAAGGTTTGCTGAAAATATGACAAAATCTCAAATGGTAAAAAAGTTGAAGCCTGGACACACACACACACACACACACACACACACACACACACACACACACACACACACACACACACACACACTCATATTCACACACACATACACACACACAAACATACATACACAAACATACACACACACAGTCATACACACACATACACACATATACACATGCACACACATACACATACGCATTCACATACATACATACACATACATACACACATAATGCACAGATACATACATACATACACATACACACATATATACACACACAAATACACATATACGTACACATCCATCCATCCACCCATATCCTTACACACACACACACACACACACACACACACACACACACACACACACACACACACACACACACACACACACACACACATGCATTCACACATACACAAACACACACACACACACACACACACACTTGAAAAACCCTATCTCCTGCTGTGTGGGTGTACACCCTCTATTCTAGTAAGGAAATGTACATATTACAAAAACGCGAGAAGGAAAGGTATAAAGGAGCCTAACAATATTGTGAATAGAGATGGGTGAAGATTGTTCAGTTTATCATCCTGCCCCAGCCGGAAAACTTTCCGTTATCAGCGTCCCAGGTGCACTCTTCACGTGACTGCACGACTTTCGACATGTGTGCAAGGGTAGACTACATTGCTCTCTACTGACTCTTTTCCATTAACCCTCCCCTTCGAACCTGGTGCCTTCCATTTCAGTACAGGACACCAGTTTCGAAGGAGAGAGTGAATTTGAAGATGCCACACACACAGAGAGAAGCATGCCATGGAGTCCACTATTTCATAACAAACTCTACGTGTGATCTCTTCCACTTCGTCCAGACATTTTTTTATT
Organism: Myxine glutinosa; assembly: GCF_964187855.1. Taxonomy (NCBI): domain Eukaryota; kingdom Metazoa; phylum Chordata; class Myxini; order Myxiniformes; family Myxinidae; genus Myxine; species Myxine glutinosa. The sequence goes on along the minus strand of NC_136269.1, from coordinate 53,794,995 downwards.
AGTCTCTTAAGTGTGCTTGTTCATAGCCTTCCTGCTGTCATTATGTCTGCCCCTCGGCTCTTCCATGCACCTCGTTTAGCCACCTGCATACAAAAAAGACAGGAGAGAGAAGAGAGGGTAGTTGAGGTGGGGAAGAGATAGAAAAAAACAACTGAAAGGAGCTTAGGAAGAGATATGATGAGTGGGAGGAGAAGGGGTTCTGCGGAATGCAGTACATGATGTTCAGATCTTTTTATTGTCAGAGTGTATTTATGGAGTAAAGGTAAAATGTTTACCTTATGCTATGTTTGTACACATCCTGCTCCTGTGGTTGACATTTGAATCAGTCATTTACTGGAACAACAAATCACTTAAGTCTATCATCAGTGTTCACCTTCTCGATCTCGCGAGATCTGGTGAGGCCTTTCATGTGCACTGGGTTGATGATCAGATAACTTGGAATGAGGTTTTAAGTCTTTCGATGAAAGGGAATGACGCCATATTTGCGTTCTTCACTCCCAGCACAATTGTTACTTGCAAAATCGAAGATCTTTCAAATATATTGGTTGGTCTTGGGCTTTTAATCCGTCTGTTTGTTTGTCTGTCAATCGCCTACAGGTCACGATTTTAAACCGAACCTCATGAAAATTATAGGGAAGAAGTCCATTGATTTTTGAGGTCAAAGGCCAACTTGAGGTCACATTTCTAAAATTGGCATTTTTCATTCGATTGACTTGAAAGTTGAACAGCATTTGCATATTGAGTCACCTCATTGGGAAACCAACAATTTTTGGGGTCAAAAGGTCAAAGGTCAACTCAATGTCAAACTTCTAAAATCAATTTTTGACTGAAAAATCATCCATTTTCATCCTATTAACTTGAAAATTAAACAGCAGTTGCGTAATGGATCACTACATTGGGAAACCAATTATTTAAGTTCAAAAGGTCAAACGTCAACTCAACGTCAAACTTATAAAATCATCAATTTTCATCTGGAAAATAGTCACTTTTCATCTTATTAACTTGAAGATTAAACAGTAATTACATAGTGCATCACTGAATTGGGACACCAACTATTTTGGGGTCAATAGGTCAAAGGTCAACTCAATGTCAAACTTCTAAAATCAATTTTTGTCTGAAAAACCGTCGATTTTCATCTTATTAACTTGATAATTAAACAGCAGTTGCGTAGTGCATCACTACATTGGGAGACCAATTATTTAAGTTCAAAAGGTCAAGCGTCAACTCAACGTCAAACTTATAAAATCATCAATTTTCATCTGGAAAATAGTTACTTTTCATCTTATTAACTTGAAGATTAAACAGTAATTACATTGTGCGTCACTGAATTGGGACACCAACTATTTTGGGGTCAAAAGGTCAAAGGTCAACTCAAGGTCAAACTTCTAATATCAATTTTCATCCCAAAAATCATCAATTTTAATCCGATTGACCCGAGCTTTGATTAAGATCGTCAATTTTAATCTTGACGGAATGGACAATTTGATGTATCCATGGCAACCTTTTATTTTGGGGAAGGGTGTATTTCGCAAGTATCGTGCTCTGCATGACGTGTTCTTGTTTGTCTAACTGTCAGTAGAAATGTATTCCAGAGTTCATTGGGAACAAGAGCATGAAAGTTAATATGCATTATCAAAAGGTAGCATATCTATCTTCGGATAGAAAGCACACTTGTCACCTGCAAATTATTTACTTAACTTAACGAACTACTCAACATCCACTAATACAACTATCGGGGACGCCTCTTCATGGTGGTTGTACCCCCACACAAGTCGGGGGCCAAATCTGCCCCATTCTTCACTGCTGCCTGTATTCGTCAGGACAGCGCGGTCACGGTCAGAGTGCTGATCGGTCCCCATGGACCGGCCCTTTCCTTTCCTTCTCTCTCTTTTATTCTTTCTTTCTTTCTTTCTTTATTTCTCTTCTCTCTCTCTCTCTCTCTCTCTCTCTCTCTCTCTCTCTCTCTCTCTCTCTCTCTCTCTCTCTCTCTCTCTCTCTCTCTCTCTCTCTCTCTCTCTCTCTCTATAACGGTGTCGTGGCTCTGACTTTGTGAAGGCCGGGTACACCATCCTAGATGTGGGGGATCTCTGGGTCGCTCCTGGGAGATCGATCGGCCATCTCCGTGCTGTGGGCTTGTTCAACAGAACTGTCCGGGGCTATGCAACAACAATAACAACAACAACAACAACCACTAATTTGACAAACACATTCAATTTCAGATAAATTCGTTATCTTAACCAGACTCTGTGGTGTAATGGTTTGAGCATCTGCTCTGAATCTGGGAGGTCTCTGGTTTCAACCCCCACCGAGGCGTACAAGAGACTTTAAAAACTGTACATGACACTTAGAATTTTAAAAGAATAGAGCACAGATAAACAAACATAGCACAGGCTTTGATTGGCTTAACAACCAGCTCCTGTTTTGAAGTTCCTTGTGAAGGAAACTCATGTTATATTTATTAATCTTTGGTGGTGATACAGACCGAAAGGCATGATTTGTTTTTTTTGGAAGATGCCATCATTTTTACATCTCGAAGCTAAAGGCAGATTCTCATCTCCTTTGAAGGAACCCTTTTTCTTTTTTCCCCCTTTTTTGTGTACAAGATGGAGGCTCGTGTAAGAGCTAACATACCGTACATACCACAAAATCAAACTAGAACGCCACTCAGTAGAGCGCATACTCCCGCCGTGGGTCAAGTTGGAATAGTACGATTTCACAAAAGTTTGAGGGAGTAGTTCAGTGACAACACAAGACAAACACTGCACAGATATATATTTAGAATATATAGAAGATAATGTTAAAAAAAACAAGGCAATTTCACTTACATTTTCGGATTCAGCGTTCAATTCCATATAGGTGAGTGTATTTTGAGGCATGTGTGACTTCAAATAAAATTGTAAGCCAAAAAAAACGTACGTTCCATTCCTTGGGGATAAAACATGTAAAACTGGCCCAAACGTCAAAACAAAACTCTAAAGCGCGGCGTTACGCGCGCTGCTTGTGAGCAAGGAGGAAGCGGACAAGCGGTAACATATAAACGTCTTTATTGTAAGAGCACACTGTAACACTGAACTGCTCCGGGCTGGTCGCCCGGTGTATATCATGAGGCCACGCCTACCCCTCGGGCATGGCCACCGCCCACTTGGTGCGTGGAATGATGTCACCACGCCAATGGGCTTTTGTGTCCGCCACACGCGCCCCCCCAGAATTCCCGCGCACCTGGAGGGCCAGTTTGCGGGGCAGACGAATGACCCGGCCGAAGCGCCCCCTGGCGATCGGCGGCGTCCGGGGTGCAGGGATGCCAGGTGGGATGCCCCTGGCTGCCCCTGGGATGGGTGCAGGACCGGGGGGCGGCGTGGCGGCGTGGCGGCGGGGCTGGGCGGTGCCGGGCGTCCGCCCGCAGGAGGGCGGCCCCGACGTGGGGGTCGGGCCACTGGCGGTGGATGGTCCACATCGAGGTGGGCCGGCTTGAGGCGGTCTACCGAAACGCGGTCAGGAGTACCGCCGATGTCCAGGGTGAAGTGCTTCGCCCTGGTCTCCAGCACGCGGAAAGGCCCGTCGTACGGGGGCCGCAGTGGTGTCCGATGGGCATCGTGGCGGACGAAGACGTACTCCGCCGTGCGAAGCTCCGGGGCGACGTGCGTTGGTGGGTGCCCGTGGCATGCCGTTGGCACCGGGGCGAACCTCTGGGCGGTCTCTTGCAGAGCGGAGCGCTGCTGCGCCGCGGACCATGGTGCCGTGGAGTCGGGGAGGAACTCGACCGGCACCCGCAGCGGTTGCCCGAAGACCAACTCCGCCGCGGATGCACGCAGGTCCTCCTTGGGCGCCGTCCGGAGGCCCAGCAGGACCCAGGGGAGCCTGTCGACCCAGCCGCCGTCGCGGAGGGTGGCCCGGAGCGCGGCCTTCAATGAGTGGTGAAATCGCTCACACAGGCCGTTAGCCTGGGGGTGGTAGGCCGTGGTTCGGTGCAGCTGGACCCCGAGCCCCTGCGCAACCGCCCCCCAGAGCTCCGAGGTGAACTGGGGGCCGCGGTCGGATGAGATGTCTGAGGGGGCGCCGAACCGGGCGACCCAGGTGGCGATGAAAGCCTGCGCGACATCGGCCGCCGTTGTCGACGCCAAGGGCACGGCCTCCGGCCACCGGGTGGTGCGGTCCACCATGGTGAGGATGTAGGTGAAACCCCGCGAGGGGGGCAGAGGTCCCACCAGGTCCACGTGGACGTTGTCAAACCGGCGTTCCGGCACCGTGAACGGGGCCAACGGGGCCTGGGTGTGCCGGTGCACCTTGGCGCGCTGGCACGCGAGGCACGTCCTGGCCCAGCCGCGGACGGCCTTCCGGAGGCCATGCCAGACGAACTTGTCGGCGATCAGCCTTTGGGAGGCCCTCGCGCCCGGGTGGGACAGGCCGTGGATGGCGTCAAACACCTGGCGCTGCCAGCCCGCGGGCACGATGGGGCGAGGACGCCCGAGGGAGACGTCGCACAAGAGGGCCGCGCCCGCACCGTCGAACGGCACCTCGGTGACGCGGAGGCCCGTGACGGCGGTCCGCAAGGCCTGGACGTCGGGGTCAGTGGCCTGGTCCGCTGCCATCCGGGCATAGTCGATGCCGAGGTGGACTGCATGGGCGACGGCCCGGGAAAGGCAATCCGCCACCGGGTTGTCCTTCCCCGCGACGTGCTGGATGTCCGTCGTGTACTCGGACACGGCCGAGAGGTGACGCTGCTGCCGGGCCGACCACGGCTCGGTGACTTTGCCCATCGCAAAGATCAGCGGCTTGTGGTCGACGAAGGCAGTGAACGCCCGGCCCTCGAACAGATGGCGGAAGTGCCTGACCGCCAAGTGAAGTCCGAGCAACTCGCGGTCGAAGGTACTGTAACGGCGTTCGGGCGGGCGAAGCTGCCGGCTAAAGAACGCCAGCGGTTGCCAAGCTCCACGCACCCATTGCTCGTGCACCGCGCCCACCGCGTAGTCCGAGGCATCGGTGGTGAGGGCGATCGGTGCATCGGGCGCCGGGTCTGCGAGCATGGTGGCGTTAGCCAAGGCAAGCTTCGCGCCCGTGAACGCCGTGTCCATCTGCTCGGTCCAGGTAACGGCGCCTTTGCCCGGCTTACCTCGGAGAGCTTCGTGCAGGGGGCGCAGGAGCTGGGCGATACGGGGCAGGAACCGATGGTAAAAGTTCACCATGCCCAGGAACTATTGCAGCCCTCTGATCGTGCGGGGGCGCGGAAACCCCTTCACCGCCTCCACCTTGGCCGGTAGGGGGACGGCTCCGTGCCTGGTGACACGGTGCCCCAGAAAATCGATTGTGGCGGCGCCGAACCAGCACTTTGCGGGGTTCACAATCAGGCCATGCTGGCCCAGGCGTTCGAAGAGCGTGCGGAGGTGGCGTAGGTGCTCTTCGCGGGACGCGCTGGCGACGAGGATATCGTCCAGGTAGACGTAGACAAAATCCAAGTCGCGCAGGATGCTGTCCATCAGTCGCTGGAACGCCTGAGCCGCATTCTTCAGACCGAAGGGCATGCGCAGGAACTCGAAGAGTCCGAATGGCGTGATGACCGCCGTCTTCGGGACGTCCTCCGGCCTGACGGGGACCTGATGGTAGCCGCGTATGAGGTCCACCTTCGAGAAGAAGGACCTGCCCGCCAAACGGGCGGAAAAGTCCTGAATGTGGGGGACGGGGTAGCGGTCGGGAGTCGTGGCATCATTGAGACGGCGATAGTCCCCGCACGGTCGCCATCCCCCGCCGGGCTTCGGCACGATGTGCAGCGGCGACGCCCAAGCGCTCTCTGAGCGCCGAACGATGCCGAGTCGCTCCAGGGTAGCGAACGCCGCTTTTGCCACCGCCAGCTTCGTCGGCTCGAGGCGGCGTGCCCGGGCGTAGACCGGTGGCCCGATGGTGGGGATGTGATGGGCCACCCCGTGCTTGACGGCCCCCGCCGAGAAGGTGGGCCGCGTGAGGGCCGGGAAGCCGGCGAGGAGGCGGGTGAATGCGTCCGCTGCCGGAAGCGTACAGACCAACGTGGCCGGAACCGAATCGTTCGGCAAGCCACTTGGCAAGCCGCTCGTTGAGCTGGGCAACGCACAAGCGAGCAAGCTGAACGTCTCGGCCTGGACAAGCCGTCTGCGCTTGACGTCGACCAGGAGCCCATTAGCGCACAGGAAGTCCGCGCCAAGCAGTGCCATGGGCACGTCGGCGGTGACGAACGTCCATCGGAAAACCTGCCCTCCAAACCGCAGAGAGAGGCAGCGTTTTCCGTACGTACGGATGGGCGTCCTGTTCGCGGCAAGCAGCGCGGGGCCCCCACCCGCGGCGTGCTTGTCTGACGTGCCGGCGGGAATGACACTCACCTGCGCTCCCGTGTCGCACAGGTAACGGCGCCCGGAGAAGGTGTCCGTTATGAACAGCAGGCTGTTCGAACGGCCGGCGCTCATCGCCACTATTGAGCGCCGGCCCGGGCGTTTCCCGACCCGTTGAAGGAGCACGGCGGATGACACCGCCGAGCTTCGTGGCCGAACTTGGCGTGGAACCAGCACCAGGTGGTGGAGCTGGAGCAGCGCGGCTGGCTCCGCCAGGCCGGTGGAGTTGGCGGGTTTCCCCGCGGTGGCGGTTTTCGCCGCGGCGGTGGGCGCGGCGTGGCGGCGTTCACGAGGTGCGTATCAGCATGCTGCTGAACATCAGCGTGCTGTAGAAGCTGATGCTGTGGAACATGCTGCTGAACATCAGCGTCGAGGGCCGTGACGGCCACGCCGACGCTCGCCCACGTGTCCGAAGCGGCGAAGTACCTGTCCGCCTGGGCTGCCAATGCTCGGGGTTCCGTTAGCTCGGTCCCGGCCAACGCGAGGCGAACCTGCGCTGGAAGTTGGCGCCGGAAAAGCGCCCGGAATAGCGAACCGGGGGCTTCGTCGCCCAACAGTGACAGCATATGGTCCATTCGGACCGACGGGCGCGTCTCACCGAGCTCGGGGAGATCCAGGAGGCGGTCGGCCCGTGCATCGTCCGTGAGGCCGAACGTGGCTAGGAGTAGCCGCTTGAGTGCCTCGTACTTGTGGCCGTCCGGTGGGTGGCGAAGGACGGACACAACTCGAGCGGCCGTGCCGGGCCCGAGGGAGGCGACGACATGGCAGTAGCGCAGGTCGTCGTTGGTGAGGCGCCGAAGCTGAAATTGGGCTTCGGCTTGAACGAACCAGACTTCGGCCTGGGCCTCCCAAAATTCGGGAAGTTTAATCGCCATTGCCTTGTCGTTGGCCATTGCAATGGCGTCGTGTTCGGAAGGATCGCTACGGCAGATCCAATGTCGAGGGTCACCAGTAAAGCGCGGCGTTACGCGCGCTGCTTGTGAGCAAGGAGGAAGCGGACAAGCGGTAACATATAAACGTCTTTATTGTAAGAGCACACTGTAACACTGAACTGCTCCGGGCTGGTCGCCCGGTGTATATCATGAGGCCACGCCTACCCCTCGGGCGTGGCCACCGCCCACTTGGTGCGTGGAATGATGTCACCACGCCAGTGGGCTTTTGTGTCCGCCACAACTCGCTCATTTTAAGTCGTACAAGCTAATGCGACCACTCATTCTTCTGGGAAGAATCCCGTGCACATGCTTGCCACACTTATAACTCACCTAAGTATTTATAAGTTCATCAAATACTGACACCGCGATAGACATTCGCTGAGGTAAATGTTGATATCTCTTCTGAGGTAAAAAAAACAAACAAACAAAAAAAAACGGTTTTAAAGCATTATACGTATCAAACGATACATTTTATGAAACGGGGAAACCGAATACACACTTTGGTGGTTTTAAAATGACAGAATATGTCTTTATTAGAAAAAAAAGAAAGAACCTTGACGACGACGCTGCTAACAAAATACACCGCTCTAACGCATAACCACGAGTTTAAACTACATTTACAACAAATATGAAAACTATTTTCATAAAACAATGTTAAATATAGAATATATAGAAGATAAACTTTAAAAAAAATGAGCCCAATCTTCCAATGGTAAACAATCCTTCAAAACATTCCTGGATCCGGAATAATATCCTGAGCTTCACCAAAAACTAATCAATTCTTCCTTATCCCAAGGGCAATCATCCCACCAACTTTCATCCAAATCCGTTCAGAACTTTTCCAGATATCTTGTTCACAAACACACGAACACACACAGGCACACACACAGACGGACACGATCGAATGCATTACTCCCTGGCGGGAGTAAAGATAATTAAGGCAATGATATATTTACCATTTGGCCCATGTGTGGTGGTGTTTTTTTATTCTTTGTGGTTCGCAGCTTAAATGCCACAAATGTGTTGTGCTGTGTTGCACCAACAAAAGGTATAAAGGTTACAATCTCGCTTTTTACACCGTACCGAAGCACGCTGCGCCATTTCGAGGAAAACTTCCCCTCTTTGAAGGGGAAAACTGCCGCTGCAGCCTGTCTTGTTCGATCTGAATTTAATTTGGGGGAAGGCCATGGATCTACACACCTTACCCTCCCCCCCAAACCCTCACACCCTCCAAAATAAGAGTGAAAGGTTTTTTGTAAGTGTTATGGCGGAAGTGTTCAAGTCCTTGAGTACAATTGCTTCAAAAAGTGAAACTGCTCTGGTTTTTTTTTGTCTCTGTACCGTAATCTTTTGTCTCCAAAACTACCACCCAGGATAGATGCAATACAAGAAAGGAAGTGAATGTCTTGCCACCTCATACTGGTGAGGACTCGCCCGGTGTCCCAGAGGTTATGGGTTTAAATGTAGGTGAACGTTGTTGTACCATTAATAGGGAAATGGATTTTAACCCTTGGATGCAGTGATTGGGCCTCGGAGGCCCACAAGGTTTTTTTTTGTTGAAAAAACTATACTGTTCAATTTTTTTTTTGGAATGTGCCTCATTTTCACCAACTTTCATGTTGTTAGACAAAATTCAGTGACATAAAAAAAAATTCATTCAGGCTCATGGGAAAATCTTTTCTTCACTTATAATCCGAAAATCCGACACGAATGCAGGCCTGGGGCCTTCGAGGCCCTGCATAAATGTTGTTGTACTACTATGTTATATCATTATTCTCTTTATATGAGCCTCATTATATGCTCCTATAACTTGGTTACAAATAATTCAGTGACAAAAATATGAATTTTTTTTTTTACTTTACTAATATTACTTTAATTAAATTTTACTTTACTTTAATAAAATTAAAAAACTTTACACGAATACATTTGTGGGGCCTCCGAGGCCCAAAGGCAGCAGAGGTGTAGGATTTTTGACAGTTGTGGACATATACATTCTAAATAAAAGGATTAGTGAATCATATTTTTTGAGCAAATACTCCTCCATGAGCCTCAACGTTTTAGAGAAAAAAAGTTGAAAAACCAAGAACAATTTTTTTTTTTTGCAAAAAAAAGAAAAAGATTCATTACTTGTATGGAATTCTTCCAACTAATAGGATCAATGATTCACATTTCCTGAGCAAATACACATCCATGAGCATCGACTTGGATTGAAAAAGGATGTGAAAGAAAAAAAATCTATAACAAGCCAAAAAAAAAAAACTGTACACGTATACATTTGTGGGGCCTCAGAGGCCAAATGGCTGCATAGGTGTAGGATTTTTGACAGTTGTGGGCATATACATTCTAAATAAAAGGATTAGTGAATCATATTTTTTGAGCAAATACTCCTCCATGAGCCTCAACTTTTTAGAGAAAAAAAGTTGAAAAACCAAGCACAAAATTTATTTTTTTTGCAAAAAAAGAAAAAGAAACGATTCATTACTTGTATGGGATTCTTCCAACTAATAGGATCAATGATTCGCATTTTCTGAGCAAATACACATCCTTGAGAATCGACTTGGATTGAAAAAGGATATGAAAGTTAAAAAAACATAAAAATAAAAAATAAAAATTACACGAATACATCCGTTGGACCTCCGAGGCCCAATGGCTGCGTTTATGTAGGATTTTTGACGCCTGCATCTAAGAGTTAAGCTCTGCGAGGTTTACTTAATTTCAAGGGAGCTGCCATATTATTATTGTATTGTTGCTGCATGGCTCCGTCTTGAGCAACCTTCAGCATGGGATGATCCCTGGATACCTCACCTGGTCTGGTTTACATGTGATGCTGGACCACTCATTGGTTGTGACTCTTATTCCCTTCCCTTGTTACAGAAGGTCAATCTGAAAGCCTACGACTACTGGCCATACCCTTCTCCTTTACTTGCAGAAGCTCAATCGTGTTTAACGTCTGGTAATAATATGGCATCATTCTCCCCGCACATCGTCGCATCACTTTCAGAACTCCTCAGTTTGATAAAGTCAACTTTAAAAAAAAAAAAAATTGTAGCTTGTGTTCCACTGTCAGTGTATCAACGTATTTCGCTGAGTTGTACATTTTATTAATTATTCTGCTAGAATTAGCCATTACTGGTGTCACTCTCCTTGTTCGCCTAAAGGTAGCCTTTCTTTCGCCAGTAGCTATGTGTGCGCAAGTTGAACCAGGTTTTGTGTGACGCGTTTAGCATAGCAAGTAATCTGCAGGTATAACTGATTATACGTCTAACTCATTGAGACGTACAGACGTATACAGGTAGTTGGGGCGTTTTTGTTCCTGTCGGTATACTGCAACACTTTGGTAGCTTCACTCGAATTTGACTGTGCTGCGGATTACGTTCTTAAACAGACAGATCATACATGAGCATCCTACAAACAAATTTATTATGTTTTGTATCTACGGTGGGTTATCCTCCTGAGACCTATAAAATGGAGTGCTCTGGTTGACATTATGTCCCCACAGACCAAGCTGCTTTACTCCCTTTTATGGTGCCATCAATTCTCATAAGTTTGTTTTGACATCAAGCAGAGGGCGATGCTTTGGTGTGATGACTTGTCCTGGCAAGCAGAGCTTCCTCTCAATAATGTTACAAAGATGATGTTTATTGATCCTGCAAAGGTCTATAAAAACCCATTAATAACAGTTTTATTATCCGCTTCTTGTTGGTCTAATCATGGACTTTAACTTTTTTGTGATTGGAAAAATCGGATAATATTGTGAATGTGAGATGCCCTCCCACTCTCTTCGATCCTGCCCTGCATCTGCAGCATGGTGGCAGTGAGCTTCAAAGATGGCCGCCGGCCTTTCTTGTGTTGTCGATGGTCTGTCAACAAGCAAGGTGGTTCCGCTTGGTGGGCGGCAAGGAACGAACACCAAAATGTTTGACGTGTGCTTTCCCTGCCAGCCACGCACCACGCGTGTACATGCCGCTTAACTCGGTGCACATGGCCGAAAAGATTCCTAGAAGAAGCTTGCATTCCCAACTCACTCTCCCTCTCCCCTACTCGCTTTGCTGTCTTGTCACCCCCCCCCCCCCCCCATCCTTCCACCCCACCCACCTTGCTATGCTGCCTTGTCACCCACCCTCCCCCTTTTGCTTTGCTGCCTTAGCTTTCTTGTGCATGGGTGGCTGAGTCTGCGTTCCTCCCAGGGCGGGAAGTTTGGCACAAGTACACGTTGCTGTAAAGAAGAGCAGATGTCAGATCTGAGAAATGCCATTGAAAGAAGAAGAAGAAGAGCAGATGTTCACATACAGGCCATAAAGACTGACACTCAGCCTCAGGCTTTGCAGGTTCATGATCTCTACTGCAATGATGCACTCAGAAAGGATGCCTTATAATGATGATGATGATGATGATGATTATTATTATTATTATTATAATCATAATTATTCGCCAAAAATTTAATGTGACGAAAATACTAAAACAAATGAACAAGTAACAAAGACAGAATAATTACTACTTCCATGAAGGCCTATGCCCTTTAGAGTTTAGACTATCACAATACCTGCAAGGATGTAGAATATCCCATAAGATCTGCAGCATATTGACACGATGATGAGCCGCAACAATGAAGCTGCAGCTTCAAAGCGGAAATTGTTCATTCAAAAGCAAGAAATCAACCTGGTAATAAAAACAAGCAATGGAATGGTGAATTGATCTCTTAACGCAAAGAGAATCGGTCAACTTAATGTTGGTACTCCGACAAATAAGCTGAAGGAAACAGTCAACGAGGATGAGGAATCAAGATAGTGGTCATTGGTTGGACAGGTACACAATGTAACAATAACGACACTGAAAAAGACTGGGATATTGATGAGATTTGGTTAATGACCAGGTTTCATATACAGTACAACTTCATGAAACACCAGCTTTTACCTGCTCTTGAGGGTTGAGTGGAACAATCGTTTGAGAGACAGAGAAATTGGTGTGAATTATTAAACTGACAATATTCACTAATATGCCATTTTAACAGAAAGCAACGATATTCTTTCAGGTTGAAAATACCATCGGAGAAGTGGCCTCATATCAGGGACGAGGGGAAATGCGTTGTGAGTGTCAGCAAGTTTCATTCCCATTGTGATTCTTCACTTTTCATCCTTCCTCTAGCCATCCAACCCAATCTGTCACCTTTCCCCCTCTCAGACCTCTCAAAGCCTGTATAGTCCCCTTATCATTTAATCCAATCCCTTCCATCATCAATCCCTTCGAATCCTTATCTTAACTTCACTGCACTTTGCCTCAGCACAAACCACACAGACACCACAACCACACTGACACCACGATTACACCAACACACATTCAGAGCCAGTTCTGCACTTCCAGTGAAGGAAAGCTGTAGGACTACATGTCTGGCTCTGGCTCTGGTCTGGCTGTGGAGTTATCCGCAGCTTGCAGCTTTAGGGTCGGAGGTTGAGTAGCAGGTTTGAACAACACCCTCGTGAACACTGGGAACCCAACATATATACAGTGCGTTCAGAAGGTATTCAGACCCCCTCACTTTTTTCACATTTTGTTATGTTGCAGCCTTATGCTGAAATCGTTTAAATTCATTTTTTCCCTCATCAATCTACACTCAATACCCCATAATGACAAAGAGAAAACAGGATTTTAGAAAGTTTTGCAAATTAATTAAAAAAAACAAACTGAAATATCACATTTACATAAGTATTCATACCCTTTGCTATGACACTTTAGCTCAGCTAAGGAAATTTAGCTCAGGTGCCTCCAATTTCTCTTGATCATCTTTGAGATGTTTCTGCACCTTGATTGGAGTCCACCTGTTGTAAATTCAATTGATTGGACATGATTTGGAAAGGCACACACCTGTCTATATAAGGTCTCACAGCTGACAATGCATATCAGAGGAAAAACCAAGCCATGAGGTCGAAGGAACTACCTTCAGAGCTCAGAGACAGAATTGTGTCGAGGCACAGATCTGGGGAAGCCTACAAAAAAATTTCTGCTGCATTGAAGGTTCGCAAGAGCACAGTGGCCTCCATAATTCTTAAATGGAAGAAGTTTGGAACAACCAGGACTCTTCCTAGAGCTGGCCGCCCGGCCAAACTGAGCAATCGGGAAAGAAGGGCCTTGGTAAGAGAGGTGACCAAGAACCCGATGGTCACTCTGGCTGAGCTCCAGAGATCCTGTGTGGAAATGTGAGAAACTTCCAGAAGGACAACTGGAGCGGGCGAGTTGGCACGGACTGTTTGGAGTAGGATGTGGATGACGTCAGAGCCTGGGTTGTAAAATAACGCGCTAGCGGACATTTTTGCCCTGCTCTTCGCTCTTCTTCTTGGCTTGATGCGCTAGCGGACATCTTGTCTTCTCCTTGGATCCTCGCTCTGACCGATTCCCTCTTGCGCCTGCTCGTTTTGAACTTTGTTGGTGAACGATCGCATTTTTATCTCTCTCTGCATCAACGCCCTTCTGGTTCTTCTCTGATTTTGGATCTCATTGCAGGCGGCCGTGCACCGACATCTTGCTCGTGGTCGTGGGGAGCAAGAGCCACGGCTTTACAAGCGGGAGCGACGGGTGGACGAGCACTGCTGGCTCACTGCAGTGTGACACAAAGCGAGGCCTGGGTTCCCGCCAATGAATGAGCAGTTCCCGCCAATGAATGAGCGGTCCCCGCCAACGAACGAGAGGTTCCCACCAAGAATGAGCGTTTCCCACCAACGAGCCCTGAGACGATTTTGACGACCCCTGACGAGACCCCACCAGGTGATTTTAGTTGAGTCCCCTACATAAATTACACATTTGTTTTCCAGTTATTTTATCTCATTGTCTGTATACGAGTCTGGTTGTGGGAGTGCTCCAAGTTAGGAATTTAGTTTGTCGTGCATTTTCTTTGTTTGCTGGCATTAATTTTCATTAAACCTGTTATTTTCGTACGTTTTAAACCTGGGTTGTATGAGCTTATTTATTGCAGGGTTGGGGACGGCAGGTGGAAGCTGTTCAGGTAAGGCTCCGGTTTCCTCTCTCCCTCTTGCTCCCCCACGCGTATTATCTGCCATTTGATTGAACGCCTCGGAGTAACAGCTCGTTTGGTCTTCCGTGCTACCCTAAGGTGTTCACCAAGGGTAGTCACGCGACAATATGTATGTGTATATATATATGTATGTATATATATTGTTGCAGACGCGGTTTTGATGTTATTTTACCGAGCGGTTGGTATTACCGCGTCCGAACAGTTACTCCCCGATTAGAACCCGATTCCACCCGACGTTGACCAGATCGCACCGCAGATATTCAATCGGGAAACCTCTAAAGCGACCGAAAGAGAATGAAAAGAGAAGAAGACAGAGTACGGAGGAAGAACAGATTTATTATACACACACAAGCAAAAAGGAAGAGCGACCAAAATTATTTACAAGCAATGGATGGAAAAAGCAGTCACACAGCGAATCGTTAACTTACACTATTCATTTTACTTAACCCCAAGACAACGAGTAGGACAGACGACGTTCACACTTACTCGGGGGATATTGCAGGCAGGTAGGGCTTGAGGTGGATTGCTGGAGAGGGAGGAGGGTCGGAGGCAGCAGCTCTCAATTCCTCGCGGTTTTTGGCGGGAAAACCCTTTGTCGCGTATCCGCTGCCGATCCTTTAGACGTCACGCGCTGGCTCGGGCACACCTGCTCCTCTCATTCTGGTGGAGCCGTCTCCCTCCTTTCAGCGCGTCTCTCCAAAGCTGGTTTCCTTTCCGAGTACCTCTCCTCTTTGGCTTGGAGCGTTTCGCATCTCACCGCTCCTCTTGGTGCCGCCTCTTCGCTCATCTCCCAGGTCATCTGGTGAAGCAGTCCCTTACAGTCCCTTTTATAACTCGGGGTGGAATCAAGCCGCCGGCTGCGAGGGCACGCCTACCGGGTCACTCACCGCGGTGCTGATTGGCCATGCGACCCTCTGGCTCACTCCTCCCCTCTATGACGAGGTGGAGACACGCCTTTCTTCTCCGAGATTAGCACATGGGCAATGGCGGCTTGCGGGATTGAACACAACTCGCACCCTTTTGAAAGGAACTTTGGAGAGCGGAGATGTTTGGGGAAATTGCAAGGGCCTACGCTTATTTTGTTTGATACAATGCAAAGTCAATCTAGTGGGAAACACATATTTAGCCTACATAGAATAAGGAAATACACTATTTAAAAAGATATATCGTTGCCTGCGTGTAAGTTTCATGGAATTAACTAGGAGGACGGCTGCGACCATTATTTACATTACGAGGGTGTTTACACATAACAAAACGATACTTTTTACATTCGTTACACTTCCTCCAAAATTGTTACACTTCTTAAAAACCGTTACACTTCTCAAATTCGTTACCCACTTCTCAAAACCGTTACACTGCACCCTCCTTTCTTCAGGTCCGTCCTCGGGCCTACTAAACTTTAACTTAGTGTGACACGTAGGTGTAATTCCCTCTACAATTAACCTGACCCTGAGTGTGACAATCTTAAAACACAAATAAGTATGTCCCCCTATTGCATTGCACCCTGTCTAACAGACTCAAGCCCACAGCTAACCGAATTACGGAATTATTCTCAAACTATACATTTACGGTGGGGAGCATTATTTACAATGACGTGATTTCTTATTTACAACGCAACCCAGGACCTGTGTTTTTTTTGTTTCTTTCTTAGGGAACAAGAAAAAGAAATTCCTGTTGGGAGGGAGGAGACAGCACGCATTGCATCGATGCACCAGTACCAATACCACCAAAGCACTCAAAAGCACCAAAAGCACCACAAGCACCACAAAGCACCAAAAGCACCACTCGGTGCGCAGTCACCATGGTTCTTAATAAACACAACAAAACAACTGGTGGTGGTCTTCACTTTCTCTGCTGGGCCGATGTTCTTCCCGACGTCTTCTGGCTTCATGCGGCCTATTTGGACATAATAAAAAGCACAACTTGTGTTCGTTTTTATTTAGGGCCTCAGGGGCCAACTAAGGGTGGTCCACCTGTTTGGCATAGGTGCCACCTTACCGAGGTCCGCAAGCAAGATTCCCTGGCCACTATGGCCGGTCTCCCACAGAGGTGCCCTGCCCCAGAACCTGGGGTCCATCAAGTGGTACTTGGCCGCAGAACAGCGGTCCATAAAGTGGTACATCAACGCAATGCATGCTGGTTCTGGGAATCTCGGGCGCACAATGGCCACCTCACGCACGCTCCCCTCGGCACCCAATGGCGTACAGGTCATGTGGGAGACAAAAGAAAGACAATTGAGCGAGGGGTAAGGTCACAAGGGTACACGTCAATAAGGCAATGCAAGGCGAAATGCGTACGGACGGCGAAGTGAGAAAGCTCGTCCCTACCGTACGTCACCCCCCTGTCACCTACACTACCCTTGCCCTTACCCCATATGTACAAGATCTACACATTACCAATTCGTCACTACTGTCACGTCTTCCCCATATTTCCCCTATACCAAATTCGTCTCCACAATCCCTCGACTTCAAAATTTGCCATCACCAATTCATCATCAATCCTCATAAGGAGGGAGAGATGGAATTACGCACAATGTCACACCCACGTCATGATGCGTCTCACAATCCAAAACATTTGCATCAAAAATAATTAAACATGGCCTGGTACGGAGTACCTGTCACCTCAGGTGAGTGGATGCAGATGGTGCGAGGAGACTTCATCCTAACTACTTCCTAAATGACATTAACACACTTTACACTACCCGGGGTCTTTCCCTGCCAATCCATTGGCCAACTTACACTATGGGTTCTAAAAACCAATTCCCATTGACCAAACTGTGGTGCTTCTCAATTTGGGGTCTCACTCCCCCGATTCATCTCCCGGTGCCCTCGCACAATTTCTGGGCTGCGACGTGTAGCTCTCCCAGCAGGTCTACCCACCTGCACACCTCCACCACTGTAGTTGCCACCCGAGCTTACCTGCTCCTCACCCTAACCTATCTAACTGGGTAAGGCCCTCTCCTGGCTCTGTCACCCCTTGGTGCCCTCTGGCACTGGGCTACCCGGGTCCGTCCTCCGGATCCTCGGGCCCCATCCACAACAACTACTACCGGCTCCCAGAGCCCACCTGCGGCCTCACCTGGCCGACATCCTCACAGTGGTGGAGTGCCCAAACCAACTACACACACTAAGGCTACACGCCCAGCCATTTCCACAACACTAATGCACCCATCCAAAGACCATTCTTTCACCCGCACCACAGATGCCAATATCCAACCACAATTTACCTGTACCCTCTACCTAACACTTACACTACCCGCCCCGGGTATCCGTGATGGGGGTCCACTCTTCCCCCATTCACACCTTCGCACCATCCACTCCACTCCACAATTTCCACCATACTCACTCCACGACCATCCATTCCAATACTCCATTTATTCCACACTACCATTCTCCATACCTGCTGTTGCACACCTGTGCCCTCACACCTGGTGCCACCTGCACCCTCCTTTCTTCCTGGACCATTTGGTCAACACAACACGCAATCACCACTACTCCCTCATACACTGCTCCACACACCGGTTCAGTGGCACACCTGTGCAATCACACCTGTTCAATCACACCTGTTCAATCTTCAAACACACGGCATCATCTCATCTAACTACTCCCCTCTGAAACTTGCGCTTCCCAGTCGTCCCTTTAAACTATTGCGCTCCCACGTCATTATCATCCACACTAATCTACCTGCGTCCCCACTACAGGTATCAGTCACTAACTAACCTTAACGTTACCTAATGTCATCTTCGCTAGATCCCTATCAATATAACCAAGCCCTCCCTGGCTCAGTTGTCATAGCCACCCCATAAGCTATAGCGCATTTGCCCCACTTACTGTGAGGGATGGTGGATTTGCCATCCCTCCACATCGGGGAGGTCCCACTATCAATTTCGCTCGTCCAAATCCAACAAATCAAAAATTTGTCATTTCATCTGCCAATCATCGTACCAATCATCAAATTTCGCCTTTTTCTAATTTAGTGGCCAAAACACTATCCTCATCACCCGTCTACTTATTAGATCCTTTCGGTGCGCCAATTCACGTCTACAGCCCGGCTTCGTACAGCCGAGCAATGAACGCGGGTTCTTTGGTGCCGGCGGCTGGATGCGTCCGGCACTCGGTGCAGGGACGGGGGCTTACCCGTGCCGAGATCCCACGCACCACCTCGGCGTGAAGCCATCCAATGTCCCGATCTCGACCTGCCGGCACGTCTCAATAGAAAGTGGTCGCCATGACGACCCTTCCTATCGGGCTGCCCGCTCCCCCAAGTGGAGCCCGGACGCGGCCGTTCCAAGCGAGGCACAGCGTGGATCGCGTACGGCGGTTCTTTCGAAACCGCCGTGGTTCGGATCCCCGCTGGTCCTCGCGGCACGCGAAGCTGCCCGACGCGCACCGAGGGCCCGATTCGGCTATAAGTCATTCTATCCTCTAACCCGGTTACCGTCGATGCTTCACCTGCATGCTTACAAGCATACGCTACCCCTTTCTTGCTCATTCCTCCAGCTGTTCCCATGCTCCTCGTACCTTTCCTTACACACCTCGGTACACTCATTCCGCTCACCGACTTGGTCACACACCTGACCACCGAACACCTTGGCACACATTCGTCGCTCGCACACCTCACCAACACACCTCTTCGCGCCCCCTCCTCGGTCACCTCCTCTGTGACCATCACAGGTGTGCTCTTACTCGCACACCCAACCACGTGCCTCACGACCAACTCAAATGTGCATTCCCACACCCGCTCTACCATTCCAGGTGTGCATCCTTCCATTCCAGGTGTACATCCTCGCTCACCTGTCACAACCAACTCACGCTCCGTGCCACTCTCACTACTCTCACCTCCACTCTCGGTCGCGCACTCACCCTTACTCTCGACAGCATGCGCTTTCCCCATGCACCCGTCCGTTACACACCTTTCTCGCGCATCCTCTTGCGCACACTCTTTCGTTACTTCCTCTGTAACACTCACCACACCGCGCTTCCATGTACCCCCTCACACACACGCTTCGACCAACTCACTCATGACGGCACACTCACTCCTTGGCGTGCACTTTTTCCTCACACACCCCATGGTCGGACATTCTCGCACACCTCTTTTTTCGCACCCCAGACCTGTCGCACACTTCACCAACGGCCTTTCACGAACACCCGGATCCAAACCAATCCCCAAGCCGACTGAAGCTTTCCTCACATCATGTACATTGCCACTCACCTCCGTACCTCGTCTCCGCACCTCCTTTGCCACCTGCAAACTCTTTATTTGGTTAGTGAGCATCACATTATGAGTTGAGCACCGACCTTGCACATATTCCATCACCTCCTCCTGGATTTCTCTTTTAGTTTCTGTCCGTCCCTTCTTAATTTCACTCACCTCTTCTTCCACTTCCTCTAATTTTTGTTTAACCTCTTTTATTTCTCGGTGCGTCTCCTCAAGTTCGTCCTCTAAGGCTACCGTGACCGTCTCTATATGCATCCTCACCTGCCGGTCCTTTGTCTCCATTATCTCTGTCACCTCGTCCACCCTCATTGTCAGTTCCTCACGTACCATCTGACATTGCCTCTGCGTTGCTATTAATTCGTTTTTAATTTCTTTTTGTGTCGCCTTTAACTCTCCTAGTACCGCAGTGTTCTTTTGAACCTGCTCCACTGGTTCTTTTTGTCCCTCCAGCAGCTGTTCCACCTCCTCCGTCAGATCTTCTATTCCCCCTTGTAACTTTGCCGTATTATTTCTCACCTCTTTCTCCATACGCTTCTCACCTCGCTTTACCTCCTCGCGTAGCCCCGAAACCTCCTCACCCACACCTCGTCGTATCTCCTCTTTCATCTCCTCCATCTCCTTTGTAGATGCTACCCTCATCTGTCCCAATTCATCCCTCTGAGCATCCAATTTGGTTTCTACCCCGATTTTTACCTCCTCTATCTGCTCTCCCATTTGTTTAATTTCTCGGGCGGATTGCTCCCCTATCTCCCGCAATTTGTCCTCCATCCTATTTTCTAGCCCCATTAACCCATTTTTCATCCCCTCTATCTGATTCTCCTGGGCAGCCATTCTATTTTCCACCCCTGTTAACCCATGTTTCACCTCTTTTATCCCGTTGTCTAACCCCTCAAAATTTTTGTCTAACTTCCCAAATTTCTTGTCTAACCCCTCACCGGTACCCCTCGCTTCGTCCCTCATTACCCCCATTTGGCTCTCCAATCGCTCACCCTGAGCATCCATCCGGTTCCCCATTACCCCCATTTGGCCCTCCAATCGCTCACCCTGCAGGTTGAGGGACGCCTGCATTTGTACCATAAATTGCTCCATGAGGGCCTGCATTTGGGCCATCCCTCCCACTTGTGCAGCGGGTGCGGCCGCCGTAGCAATGTGCGAGGCGCCATTTTGTGCGTCTGATACCCCCTCAACCGCCTCCTCATTGCTCTCCTCCTCCCTTTCTTTCCCTAAGTCCTGGGTTACCCCTAACCCGTCTATCTCCCCCACCGACATCCGATCGCCTTGATTGTCCATGGCGCGATCTCAAAATTTGGGTTTTATAAAACAAAATAAATTTCGGCAGCTTGTAATTTTGAGCGCGTTAAGCGCGCTTCGGGTCCGATCTCACTCCTCGACACCAATTGTTACTCTAATAGTACAATTGGTGTTCCAAAATTTGGGCCTAACAAATTTAGTCCCAGGTCCGAATCCAACTCCTGACAACCAATTGTTACAGACGCGGTTTTGATGTTATTTTACCGAGCGGTTGGTATTACCGCGTCCGAACAGTTACTCCCCGATTAGAACCCAATTCCACCCGACGTTGACCAGATCGCACCGCAGATATTCAATCGGGAAACCTCTAAAGCGACCGAAAGAGAATGAAAAGAGAAGAAGACAGAGTACGGAGGAAGAACAGATTTATTATACACACACAAGCAAAAAGGAAGAGCGACCAAAATTATTTACAAGCAATGGATGGAAAAAGCAGTCACACAGCGAATCGTTAACTTACACTATTCATTTTACTTAACCCCAAGACAACGAGTAGGACAGACGACGTTCACACTTACTCGGGGGATATTGCAGGCAGGTAGGGCTTGAGGTGGATTGCTGGAGAGGGAGGAGGGTCGGAGGCAGCAGCTCTCAATTCCTCGCGGTTTTTGGCGGGAAAACCCTTCGTCGCGTATCCACTGCCGATCCTTTAGACGTCACGCGCTGGCTCGGGCACACCTGCTCCTCTCCTTCTGGTGGAGCCGTCTCCCTCCTTTCAGCGCGTCTCTCCAAAGCTGGTTTCCTTTCCGAGTACCTCTCCTCTTTGGCTTGGAGCGTTTCGCATCTCACCGCTCCTCTTGGTGCCGCCTCTTCGCTCATCTCCCAGGTCATCTGGTGAAGCAGTCCCTTACAGTCCCTTTTATAACTCGGGGCGGAATCAAGCCGCCGGCTGCGAGGGCACGCCTACCGGGTCACTCACCGCGGTGCTGATTGGCCATGCGACCCTCTGGCTCACTCCTCCCCTCTATGACGAGGTGGAGACACGCCTTTCTTCTCCGAGATTAGCACATGGGCAATGGCGGCTTGCGGGATTGAACACAACTCGCACCCTTTTGAAAGGAACTTTGGAGAGCGGAGATGTTTGGGGAAATTGCAAGGGCCTACGCTTATTTTGTTTGATACAATGCAAAGTCAATCTAGTGGGAAACACATATTTAGCCTACATAGAATAAGGAAATACACTATTTAAAAAGATATATCGTTGCCTGCGTGTAAGTTTCATGGAATTAACTAGGAGGACGGCTGCGACCATTATTTACACTAGGGCATGCCCGTACTATATATATATCTAAAATTATATCCCCCCCCTCTATTTACATGAAATGGTTTGGTCCATTCGCAAAGCCAAAGCGAACGGCTTGTGAGTACGGTGACAATCCCCCCCCCTCTATTTACATGAAATGGTTTGGTCCATTCGCAA
Source organism: Myxine glutinosa (assembly GCF_964187855.1). NCBI lineage: Eukaryota > Metazoa > Chordata > Myxini > Myxiniformes > Myxinidae > Myxine > Myxine glutinosa. Next base: position 53,772,732 of record NC_136269.1, on the reverse strand, counting down.
AGCCAAAGCGAACGGCTTGCGAGTACGGTGACAATCCCCCCCCTCTATTTACATGAAATGGTTTGGTCCATTCGCAAAGCCAAAGCGAACGGCTTGCGGAGTTTGGTAAATAAATCGCCATAGCTCGGTAACTACTTGTCCGATTAATATGAAACCTTGAAAAGGCACATCCTCGGGTCCCCAGCAATATACCTGGCAAGTTTCAAGTATATCGGACCCGTGGTTGTCGAGAAACAGCGGTCACAGACAAACACACAGACACACAGACACACACACACACACAGAGATTACTGGAATTATAGATAGACTAGGGCATGCCCGTACTATATCTATATCTAAAATTATATCCCCCCCCCCCTCTATTTACATGAAATGGTTTGGTCCAAAGCGAACGGCTTGCGAGTACGGTGACAACCCCCCCCCCCCTCTATTTACATGAAATGGTTTGGTCCATTCGCAAAGCCAAAGCGAACGGCAGTTACGAATCGCAGTTACGATGAATCGCAAAGTAGTTTTAATTAGTTTTAAAACATAGTTTAACGCCAACATAGTTTGCCGACGGGAAATAAATGAATACGCTCTCAAATGTGCCATCCGAGGCAGAGTCTGTTCGCCACGTTCGGCACACGTGATAGCTCGCTGCTCTCTGATTGGTTGAATCGTTTTTTGGACATAGCTCGGTAACTACTTCTGCGATTAATTTAAAACCTTGAAAAGGCATATCCTCGGGTCCCCAGCAATATACCTGGCAAGTTTCAAGTATATCGGACCCGTGGTTGTCGAGAAACAGCGGTCACAGACAAACAAACACACACACAGACACACACACACACACACAGACACACACACACACACACAGAGATTGCTGGAATTATAGATAGATTACGAGGGTGTTTACACATAACAAAACTATACTTTTTACATTCGTTACACTTCCTCCAAAATTGTTACACTTCTTAAAAACCGTTACACTTCTCAAATTCGTTACCCACTTCTCAAAACCGTTACAATATATATATATATATATATATATATATATATATATATATATATATATATATATATATAAATATATATATATAAATATATATATATATATATATATATATATATATATATATATATATATATAGTCACGTGAAAAAGTAAGTACACCCCATGTAAAGTTTAGACTTTTTCAACACATTTCAACATACAACTATTTGGTCTTCATTTCAACAATATTGATAGATAAAGGTGATATAATATAACAAATATCATGAAACATTTACATTTTGTCGTCCATTGTATAATTTAAATAAACTTAAATGCAAATTTCGCATGTGGAAAAAGTAAGTACACCCTTGGCTCTAATAGGTGGTATTGCCCCCTTTGGCAGAAACAACCTCAAGTAGGTGTTTCTTATAACTGTTTTCCAGTCTCTGACATCGACTGGGAGAAATTTTTGCCCACTCCTCCATGCAGAATTCTTTCAGCTGTGCGATGTTTGAGGGGTTTCTTGCATGCACAGCTCGTTTAAAATCCCCCCACAACATTTCGATGGGATTTAGATCCGGGCTTTGACTTGGCCATTCCAGAACCCTCCATTTCTTTCTTTTCAGCCATTCCTTGGTGGATTTACTGGTATGTTTTGGGTCATTGTCATGTTGCAATGTCCACCTTCGGTTGAGCTTCAACTTTCCGACAGATGGCCTCACATTATCCTCACGCACCCTCTGGTACAATGAAGAATTAATAGTGGATTATATGATGGTGAGTTGCCCAGGCCCTGTTGCAACAAAGCTGCCCCAAACCATAATATTTCCTCCACCATGCTTTACAGTTGGTATCAGGTTCTTGTGGTCAAATGCTGTCTTTGGTTTTCGCCAAACATGTCTTCTGGTACTGTGGCCAAATATCTCTACCTTTGACTCATCTGTCCAGAGCACATTGCTCCATAAGTGCTGGTCTTTGCCAAGGTGTTCATTGGCAAACTTTTGTCTTGCCCTGATGTTCTTTCTGGACAGCAAAGGTTTCCTCCTGGCACACCTCCCATGTAGATCAAATTTGTGCAGGCTCTTTCTAATGGTAGACTCGTGCACTTTGACATCAACAGTGGCAAGAGCTACCTGTAGGTCCCGTGATGACATTCTGGGGTTCTTAGAGACTTCTTTCAGCATCTTGCGGTCTGCTCTCGGGCTGAACTTGCTGGGGTGGCCTGGCCGGAACAAGTTGGCAGTTGTTTTGAATCTTCTCCACTTGTAGATGATCTTCTGGACAGTCGATTGATTGATTTCAAATTGTTTGTAGATCTTTTTAAATCCCTTCCCAGACTCGTAGGCATCTATAACCTTCTTTCTGAAGGCCTCAGAGAACTCTTTTGATCTAGGCATGGTGATGCCGCACACTTCAACAACAAAGAGCAAACCAAACTAAATGTCTGAGGTTTAAATAAGACGGGTTCCTCCAAGATCCTCTCTGAAGATGTTCTAATCATTTGCACCTGAGCTGGTGCACCTGATTCTAATTTTAGGTATTTGAAGTAGTGATAAATGCAGGGGTGTACTTACTTTTTCCACATGCGAAATTTGCATTTATGTTTATTTAAATTATACAATGGACTACAAAATGTAAATGTTTCATGATATTTGATATTTTATATCACCTTTACCTATCAATATTGTTGAAATGAAGATCAAATAGCTGTATGTTGAAATATGTTGAAAAAGTCAAAACTTTACATGGGGTGACACCCGTGTACTTACTTTTTCACGTGACTGTGTATATATATATATATATATATATATATATATTGTTGCAGATCCGGGGTCGGCGCTCCCCTTACCAAGGGGGGGTTAATCCCCTTGTCTTTTACACTGGCCGATCCCCCAGCCCTGGAAATTACATGCTCCTTTGCGGGGTTGAGATTGGCCAGGGTGATTGGTCAAGATGGACTCCAAAATACCTGCTTACCAATCTCTCCGCAAAGCAGGGAGATAATTTCCGCTCGAACCACGGACAGATGGAAATTGCTGAGCGGTTTAGCAATCCGCGATTCGAGCCGTTAGCAATAAGACTAACCCGATTCTGAGCGGTTCTAATCGTGCCACAGGTACTCAATGGGGAAATCACGAAGACGATCGGATGGGAGGAAACCAAAAGGTAAGGAAAGAACAAATATTGATTACTAGCCGAAACCCGTGGAACATCCACGGAAGGGAGTATGTGGTGTATGGATAGAGTGTACAATTATGGATGGCATAGGGGATTTGCTTGTCCGAGTAAGAGTTAGGAAGAAAGATGAGAATGAAGAGTGCGTATATGAACAACGTATTTATTGCAATCTACTTAAATGACAACGCTACGATATACTTTTGAAAAATGAATGGATTCGTAATAGGAATCGGCATAGCACCACTCTGGGATTGTCCACTCAGTGGACGGCTTGCTGTCGCCTTCGCCTGTCCAATCAGCGGACGGCTTGCTTCGCCTTCACCCAGCAGACGCCAATACGATGGCGTCGTAAGATGGCGTCGTATCGGCAGTTAATCGGATGCTTTTGGGCCCCAACGTCGGCTAATTCAGATTTTTCGAATATGCCTGTACATGATAAACAAAGAGCGCGGTTCGTAGATCGTAAATCCATTCGTGCCGTGGGCATCGGGTCACTGGGTGCGGCGTAAAAGGGATAACAAAGTCGAGTCCTTACGCTATTATTATATAGATTACTACACTGTACAATAAAAGAGGAAACGAAAGAAGGGCATGCACAAGGGAAGAAGAAGAAGCAGCAGACACAGGGCAATCTTATAAAGTCTTAAATATCACGCCCAGGACAATACAGACAGACTTACGCGAAAGGGGAATAGCAGAAAGGAGGAGAAGGTCCAGGCAGATGGCAGGGGAGTAAGGTCCGGCTCCAGGTTCACGCTCCACTCCGGTCCACGCTTTGGTTCCGCGGCGAAACCCAGCAGGCAGCGCTGTTCATTGATCGTTGAACGCGAGCGGACCTTAGTTATCAGGGTTCATAAATCGGGGAGGGAGGCTTTGAACGTTCCTGACGCACAGATGTTTGGCAGAAGTCCCAGCTCGAAGTCGTTCGTGCACTCAGCTCTCATGCCAGCTCTCTCTCTCGCTCCCGTCCTCCCGTCTCATCTCCTCTCAAGGTCCCGCGCTTGCGCTTATATAGTGTCCCTTTTGAAATCAAGCCGCCGTCATTTAGACACACCCACCGGTGAGCTCGCCTCGGCCCTGGTTGGTCGCGAGGGCTCACCGACTCCTCCCTTGGTGACACGTTGATGTTATGTGGTGTGGCCACGTGGCCACATGTTATGTTGCCACGCCTCACTCTGACAACTCCTCCCCCTTTTTCTCCGCTCTGACCGCATGGTTAATGGCATTTGAGCCAGGCATCGAACGCTGCTGGCAAGCAAGGGAACACAATTTATAACTCCTCCCCCTTCTTCTCCAGCTTGACCACGTGGTTAATGGCATTTGGAGCCAGCGCTGCGGCTGGCAGGGACACGCAATCCAATTTGGAGGGAGGCTAAGCCGCAAAATGAAGGGGATTGAACAAGGGGCCTAGGTTATTTGATTATTGCAACGCAGAGTAAAACTATTGGAAACAGAGCCTTGCCTGAAACACATACTAATGAAATAACTGAAGAAGTTCCTATGGTGTCCTACGTGTTGCAATATGGCCTAACTAGGGTGCGACCTTTGACCTTTGGGAGATGGGGATATTTACAGGGAATTATTTACAAAGCTTATTATTTACAAAGTGAAGGTTCTAAAAACCGTAACACTGCACCCTTCTCTCCTCCAGGCACGTCCCATGCCGACAAAACTTTAACTTAGTGTGACACTTAGGTGTGGTAACCCTCTACTTTTAACCTCACCCTGAGTGCGACAGTTTTAACAATTAAGTATGTCCCGCCTGCTGCGTTGCATTCTACCTGACTGACTCACGCCCACAGAGTAACCAAATTGCGGAATTAATTTTCAAACTAAACATAAAGCCAGTGGGGAGCATTTTTTACAAAGAACACTACTATTTTGATTATTTACAAAACTACACCCAGGACCTGTCTTTTTGGGAAAGAAAAGCAGAACTTTTGAAAAGGAGAAAATCATTGCCATGCACTGCACTGATACACCATACCACAAGCACCAATTAACAAAATGCAACAAAAGCACCATAACACAGAAAATGCACCAAGCATGAAAATGCACAGTCAATACATTTTAAAATAATAAATGAGGTGTCTGATGTCTTCTCTGCTGGGCCGCTGGTTCTGGCTGCCTTGATCTTGTCACTTGCTGCCTATTTGATAATAAAAGGGCACAAACCACGTCCACTTTTTTTAAAATTACGACCAGCAGGGGCCAACTAAGGTGGTCCACCTGCATGGCTTAGGTGCCACCTCAACACAGTGGTCCACAAGCAAATACCACTGGCCACAGTGGCCGGTCCCCAGCAGAGGTGCCAGGCCCCAAAACGTGGGGTCCATATGGTGGTGCTAGGCCACAGAACGTGTGGTCCATAAGGTGGTGTACCAGTGCAGGCCGGAGGCAGCGGAGGTGCGGGCACACAACTGCAGTCACCTGCGCACTCCCCCCGGGCCCAAAATAAACAAATCCGTGAGTGGGGGAAGGAGGACAAGCAAAGCAGCGGGGCAAGATCGCAAAGGTACACGTTAACACAAGGCAATGCAGAATGAGGTGCGCTGGAGAGCGAGCGGAGAAAGCTCATCCCTAGCGTACATTCCCCCCCTGTCACCTAATCTACCCTTGCCCCTACCCCATATTTACACAATTTACAAACCCGTTGCTAACGTCCTGTCTTCCCCATATCTCCCCTCTATGCCAAATTCGTCATCAATCCCAATTTCTCATCACTCCCACCTAAACCAAATTTATCATCAATCCCTCCTAAGGAGGAAGAGATGGAATAACCACAATGTCACCCCACGTCGTGATGCGTCTTACAACCAACCAAACATTTGCTCAAAACTGTGGTGTGGAGTCCTGTTACCTTGGGTGAGTGGATGCGGATGGTGCGAAGAGATTTCCAATCCTAAACTACCTTCTAAATGACTTTAACACACGTTACACTACCCGGGGTCTTTCCCTGCAAAACCATTGGCCATTTTTACTCTATGTGGTTCTAAGAACCGAACTCCCATTGAACATACTGTGGCGCTCACCAATTTGGGGTCTCACTCCCCCGATTCTACTCCCTGTGCCCTCGCACAATTTCAGGGCTGGGTCATGTGGCTCTCCCAGCAGGTCCGCTCACCTGCACACCTCCGCCACCGTAGTTGCCTCCCGAGCTTACCTGCTCCTCGCTATAACCTACCTGGGGAGGCCCTCTGGCTCCCTTACCCCACTACCACTCTCTCTGGCGTCGGGCTACCCGGGTCCGTCCTCCGGATCCTCGGGCCCCAGAGAACTACTACTGGCTCCCAGAGCCTACCTGCGGCCTCACCTGGCCGACAGACTAACAGTGGCGGAGTGCCCATTTAACCATACATACTAACAGGCCACATGCCCAGCCAATTTCACTCCACTAATGCACCCATCAAGCAGTACTCTGTTACTCTCGCACCACAGATGCCAATATCCAACCACAATTTACCTACTCCCTCTACCTACTTTTAAACTACCCTCCCCGGGTATTCATGAATGGGGTCCATCTTTCCCCCACTCACACCTTCGCACCATCTATTCCACACTACTCATTCCACACTCCACTCACTCCACACCATTGATTCCATACTCCATTTATTCCAGACCATCTATTCCATACAACCATTCTCCATACACCTGTATTTCACTTGCACACCTTGCAAGCCATCCACTCAATACAATGCCATTCATCATGCTCACCACAAAGAACTTTCATCCCAATTCCTTGTCTCATCACTCTCACTATAACCACACTGCATCATCTAATCTAACTACTCCCTTCTGAAACTCGTGCTCCCCATCTTCCCTTATACTAAGCACTCCCTCGTCGTTATCATCCATCTAATCTATTCTGCTTCCCCACTACAGGTATCAATGTCGCTACTTAAATCTAACATTACCTATGGTCATCTTTCTAAGTCCCTATACATTAACCAAGCCCTCCCTGGCCAGGTTTTCACCATCATACTCCCATAACACTACAGCTCATATGCCCCAAAAACGTGAGGCGAATGGTAAAACTACTATTCGCCATCACTATCACTACTACCATCAGTCCATTAAACTACGAGCCTCGGTGCGGGAATTGCATGTTCACAGCTCGGCTTCGAAAAGCCGGCTATGTGTGCGGATGGTCAGTCTCCTGTGGTTGGGTCCGTCCGGCATCGATTCTGAGGAGGAGGTTTGGTCACGCTAAGGCTCCAAGCACCATCGCTACGCAGGGTCTTGCGCTCCCAAGCGCGATGGCCCAGCCTTGCCGGCCGGAGCGCCACCACCACAAGGGGGCGCCGCTCCGCACCCTCCTCCTTCCCCTCGAACTGGGCCGATCGCTTTGCCTGGCAAAGCGCGGAATCGACCGTACGGGGCGGAGCCTGGCCCGAATCGTGCACGACGCTCCGGGCAGGAGCGACGCGACTACGATCCCGGCCGGCTCCCGCAGCACACAAAGCCCTTCACAGACTGAGAGCCCGCGTCGGCTATACGTCGGCCTAACTGCTGCCCCGGTCAACGTCGATGCTTTCCTTGCATGCTCACACCACGCGTTTCGTTCTACACTCATACATCTCATACACTCCGTCAATTCCACCACCACACTCTCTGTTACACACCACTCGCTGTTCGCACACTCCATAACACACCTCTCTCATGCACAGTCTTGCGCACTCTCTCCCGGTACGTACTCCGTACCACTCATGGGTGTGCACTCTTGCACATACCCACTCAACGCACACCTACCCACGGGTGTGCAATCCCTCGTCGCACACCCAATCACGCGCTCCACAACCAACTCAGGTGTGCATTCTCGCACACTCGCCACAACCAACTCACTCTCCGTGTCACAATCACTCCCACTATCACACTCCGATGTGCATTCACGCTCGCACTCGGTAACACACTCGCGCCTCGACGCCATTCGCACACGCGCACCATTGCCATTCACACAGCGCACCACGGACCTCCTACGAGCGCCCGGGTTACGCCTGCATCCCAAGCGCGCGAAAAACCCTTCCGCGCCAAACACTCTCCTGCAAAATCTTTTTGCACCATATATCACCCGGCTCACCTTCGGGATTCTTCTTCTTCGCTGCTCCAACACCTGGAAACTTTCCATTTGGTTAATAAGCATGGCATCATGATGCGAGCACGGACCTTGTACATTTTCCATCTTTTCCTCCCGCGAGTGGTTTTCTAAGTCCGGCGTCTCTTCCAACCCAATTTCCACTATTGCTTCGATTTTAATTTCTTTTTCCTTTCCCTCGACAACCGCTGGCTCTATTAAAATTTTCTTTTCTACTTCGGCGGTCGCCGGCTTCCCCATACCCCGGGTCGCGATTTCTATACCCGTCCACGTAACTTCGCTTTGCTCACCTTCGCTCACCCCGCGCTTCTCAAGCCGCGTTAACTCATCGCGTACAAATGCGACCTCCTCGCTCAACCTGCGGTTAACCTCCCTCTCACACTCCCTTGTCTCATACCGGGCTTTGTCCCTCGCCAACCCCTCATTAATTTATTTGGCTTGGCCATTTACGTCCTCCAATTCGCCCCCTAATCCTCCCAATTTGACCTCTAGGCCCCCAATTTGGCTTCCCATGTCATTTCTCAATTCCCCAAATTTGCTGTCTAACTTCCCAATTTGCTCACTGGTACCCCTTGCTACGTCCCTCATTGCATCCATCTTACTCCCCGACTCTGCCATATAGGCCCTCATTTGTGCCATGAAGGTGTCCAGATAGGATTGCACATCCATAACCCCCATTTGCGCGGCAGGCGCGGCCCTCGCCGCCATGTGCGAGGCGCCGCCATTTTGTGCCCCTGCAACCCCCTCTACCGCACCTTCTTCGACCTCCTCTTCCATTACTCCCACTTCCTCCCTGGGGTCCTGGGTTAACTCTAACCCCTCTTCTATCTCCCCCACCGGCATCCGATCGCCTTGGGTATCCATGGCACAATTCAATTTGGATGTTAAATAAAAATTTTGGCGGCTTGTAATTTTGACCAATTTTTTTTTAAGATGGTAGAAAATTTGATTCAGGCTTCAAATCCCACGCCCAGACACCAATTGTTGCGGATCTGGGGTCGGCGCTCCCCTTACCAAGGGGGGGGGGGGGGTTAATCCCCTTGTCTTTTACACTGGCTGATCCCCCAGCCCTGGAAATTACACGCTCCTTTGCGGGGTTGAGATTGGCCAGGGTGATTGGTCAAGATGGACTCCCAAATACCTGCTTACCAACCTCTCCGCAAAGCAGGGAGATAATTTCAGCTCGAACCATGGACAGATGGAAATTGCCGAGCGGTTTAGCAATCCGCGATTCGAGCCGTTAGCAATAAGACCAACCCGATTCTGAGCGGTTCTAATCGTGCCACAGGTACTCAATGGGGAAATCACGAAGATGATCGGATGAGAGGAAACCAAAAGGTAAGGAAAGAACAAATATGGTTTATTACTACAGTGCACAATAAAAGAGGAAACGAAAGAAGGGCATGTACAAGGGAAGAAGAAGAAGCAGCAGACACAGGGCAATCTTATACAGTCTTAAATATCACGCCCAGGACAATACAGACAGACTTACACAAAAGGGGAATAGCAGGAAGGAGGAGAAGGTCCAGACAGACGGAAGGGGAGGAAGGTCCGGCTCCAGGTTCACGCTCCACTCCGGTCCACGCTTTGGTTCCGCGTCAAAACCCGGCAGGCAGCGCTGTTAATTGATCGTTGAACGCGAGCGGACCTTAGTTATCGGGGTTCATAAATCTGGGAGGGAGGCTTTGAACATTCCTGACGCGCAGATGTTCGGCAGAAGTCCCAGCTAGAAGTCGTTCGTGCACTCAGCTCTTACGCCAGCTCTCTCTCTCTCTCTCTCTCTCTCTCTCTCTCTCTCTCGCTCCCGTCCTCCCGTCTCATCTCCTCTCAAGGCGCCGCGCTTGCGCTTATATAGTGTCCCTTTTGAAATCAAGCCGCCCGCTTTTAGACACACCCACCAGTGAGCTCTCCTCGGCCCTGGTTGGTCGCGAGGGCTCACCGACTCATCCCTTGGTGACACGTTGATGGGGCCACGCCTCGCTCCTACAACTCCTCCCCCTTTTTCTCCGCTCTGACCGCATGGTTAATGGCGTTTGAGCCAGGCAGCGAACGCTGCTCGCAAGCAAGGGAACACAATTTATAACTCCTCCCCCTTCTTCTCCAGCTTGACAGCGTGGTTAATGGCGCTTGGAGCTTGCAGCTGGCAGAGACACGCAATCCAATTTGGAGGGAGGCTAAGTCACAAAATGAAGGGGATTGAACAAGGGGCCTAGGTTATTTGATTAATGCAATGTAGAGTCAAACTATTGGAAACAGAGCCTTACCTGAAACACATACTAATGAAATAACTGAAGAAGTTCCTATGGTGTCCTACGTGTTGCAATATGGCCTAACTAGGGTGCGACCTTTGACCTTTGGGAGATGGGGATATTTACAGGGAATTATTTACAAGGCTTATTATTTACAAAGTGAAGGTTCTAAAAACCGTAACAATATATATATATATATATATATATATATATATATATATATGTGTATGTATATATATATATATATATATATATATATATATATATATATATATATATATATATATATGACTCCATGGTAAGATCTCCAACCTTTAATTGAACAAACAATGACTCAACGTTTCGATTAACAACATGTGAACCCACACGCCTCCGTTAATCTTCCTCAAGAGTGATAAAATCATCTCAACATCCCCTTACATGCACAGTGGGCGGGGTATATGCAAAGTGGGGTGGGCAATGCTGGACAGCCAATGAAACCGTATCACACCGCTCTCGTGAACGGAGACGTTACCGACCAAATTCAAAAATCAACCGCATATTAAACAGCTCAAAATAATCCTGTAAGCAATGCTGGATTATAACGCAAGTGTTGAGAAAATCCGGAACAATCATTACATTTAATCAAAAGTTAAACTTGCAAACAATTAAATTGTAAATTAAATTAAAACTGTAAATATATTACAGCCAAAAATTTTTAAGACAAAATAAAATTGTCACATTATCAAGATCATCACATGTGGCCCTATGCGTTAAAGGTGAATGCGGGAAGGAGGTTGGTTTTAGGGGGGGATAAAATGGGGGGGGGGGGGGGGAACCAGAGGGGGTTGGAAGTGGAGGGGGGGGGGGTGTGTGGGAGAGGGGTGGTTTGGAGGGATTGGAGGTGGGAGGGGGCAATTTGTCCGAATAAAAACCTTGTGTGATATATTATGTGGACTCGTTGTTCAAAGTACGGAATGCCTGCTTCGTTTACACAAGAGTGGGTCAAAAGCTACCGGTAAGTCAACGACCTCTTGTGTGATCGAGGTAACAGTTTCTTCTGTGTGCCAAGCCTCCAAAACACGTCTTCTGTTTCTGTGGGTGTGGAGCCCAAAATATCAACCCTGTCCCATAAAGGTGTGTGGCCTTCCTTAAGGCCGTGTTTGGCAATAGCAGATCTGCTAGGATAATTACATTCAAATGCTTCAAATGCAACAAAAAGCATTTGTCACTCCCACTGACGTCCCCCCCCCCCCCCATTTTATCCCCCCCTAAAACCAACTTCCTTCCCGCATTCACCTTTACTGCATAGGGCCACATGTGATGATCTTCATAATGTGACAATTTTATTTTGTCTTAAAAATTTTTGGCTTTAATATATTTACAGTTTTAATTTAATTTACAATTTAATTGTTTGCAAGTTTAACTTTTGATTAAATGTAATGATTGTTCCTGATTTTCTAAACACGAGTTATAATCCAGCATTGCTTACAGGATTATTTTGAACTGTTAATATGCGGTTGATTTTTGAATTTGGTCGGTAACGTCTCCGTTCACGAGAGCGGTGTGATACGGTTTCATTGGCTGTCCAGCATTGCCCACCCCACTTTGCATATACCCTGCCCCACTGTGCATGTAAGGGGATGTTGAGATGATTTTATCACTCTTGAGGAAGATTAACGGAGGCGTGTGGCTTCACATGTTGTTAATCGAAACGTTGAGTCATTGTTTGTTCAATTAAAGGTTGGAGATCTTACCATGGAGTCATTTGTATATACTCCCAACCGCAAATCTTTGCTTATATATATATATATATATATATTGTATATATATATATATATATATATATATATATATATATATATCTATATTATAATAGCCGTAGATGATTCTGTCTGTCTGTCTGTCTATCTGTTGGGTGTCTGTCCGGGGTGTGGCTTACTCGGTTTGCAGAGTCGCTCCACCCATAGCTCCACCCATTCTGGGAGTGGCTATAAACAAATATCCACCATTTTATTAACTCGCATAGCTTTGAGTCCTGTTTTGTAGGCCCGTGGTGTCTTGCTCTCCCCCAGTTTTATTTCAAATCAAATTCGATAAATCATTTCATTTTTCACAGTCGCTAACATAGTTTTAGACTCGGTTGAAAAAAAACGGGAAGAAAATCCGATGAAAGTTGCCGTTTATAGAACGAAATGAATTCTCAAAGGCCTGTAACTTCAAGGCCATTGAGTCTCTCTCACGCCTTTATCTCCAATCTAACTCACCATATGATTTCATTTTTATCGATGGTTTTACTTTTAGACTCGGTGTCAGCAATAATTGAGAACAATCCACACACGCGGGAAAATGCAGAGATATATTTTTTAAAATCGCGTCATGGTGTATCATACACCGCCCAACATGACACCGCCGGCAATGTGTCGATATATATTAAAAATTCGCTTTTGCTTTTCCGTTATGATATATTACTATTTCGTTTGATGATAGTCGTCACAAAAACGTCAACAATGATGCCGACATATATTTCTTCGTTTTTATTTCATTCAACATATTAGCCGGAAGTAAAATATGTTTCAGGAAATTACCGAGAGATATTTCTTCGTTTTTTTTATTAGTTATGTGCGCATACACTTTAAATAGGTTTATTTGAAATCTTTAATTTTCCACAAACATTCCACACACGCGGGAAAATGCAGAGATATATTTTTTAAAATCGCGTCATGGTGTATCATACACCGCCCAACATGACACCGACGGCAATGTGTCGATATCTATTTTAAATTCGATATATCATTTCATTTTTCACAGTCGCTAACATAGTTTTAGACTCGGTTGAAAAAAAACGAGAAGAAAATCCGATGAAAGTTGCCGTTTATAGAACGAAATGAATTCTCAAATGCCTGTAACTTCAAGGCCATTGAGTCTCTCTCACGCATTTATCTCCAATCTAACTCACCATATGATTTCATTTTTATCGATGGTTTTAGAGTCGGTGTCAGCAATAATTGAGAACATTCCACACACGCGGGAAAATGCAGATATATTTTTTAAAATCGCGTCATGGTGTATCATACACCGCCTAACATGACACCGACGGCAACGTGTCGATACATATTAAAAATTCGATATATCATTTCATTTTTCACAGTCGCTAACATAGTTTTCGACTCGGTTGAAAAAAAACGGGAAGGAAATCCAATGAAAGTTGCCGTTTATAGAACGAAATGAATTCTCAAACGCCTGTAACTTCAACTTCAAGGCCATTGAGTCTCTCTCACGCCTTTATCTCCAATCTAAATCACCATATGATTTCATTTTTATCGATGGTTTTGGACTCGGTGTCAGCAATAATTGAGAACATTCCACACACGCGGGAAAATGCAGAGATATATTTTTAAAAATCGCGTCATGGTGTATCATACACCGCCCAACATGACACCGACGGCAACGTGTCGATATATGTTAAAAATTCGCTTTTGCTTTTCCGTTAAGATATATTACTTTTTCGTTTGATGACAGTCGTCACAAAAACGTCAACAATGATGCCGACATATATTTCTTCGTTTTTATTTAATTCAACATTATTAGCCGGAAGTAAAATATGTTTCAGGAAATTACCGAGAGATATTTCTTCGTTTTTTAAAATTAGTTATGTGCGAATACACTTTAAATAGGTTTATTTGAAATCTTTAATTTTCCACAATATAATTTACTTGCCATTTATCATTTGATGATTACGAGACAAATTCCTCTTGAGGATCGTGACAATTCATGCGCTGCGTGGAAACTTCTATTTCCAAAATGAATGAGACGATCGATGAAGAACGCAGACTTGAACAGGATGCAGCAAGAAAACGAATGAGACGGGCGAACGAGTCCATCGACGAACGTCAATGCAAACTTGCGGGGTCACCCGTGGGAATCCCACGGGCATGGATGTGTGTGACATTTCGACATATTGAGTTAGATGCTGCACATTCATTTTTACAAAATGGTTACTGGCAAGTCATCAGATCCAGAAATGGTGTAAAAACCACCGTTTAGAGGCCATTTTCCCCCGCAAAGCGGGGGTTGGCCTTTTCGGGGACCGTGGTAGTTGTTGTTTTTTTGTCCCCTTTTTGAAGCAATGTTTTACGGCCGGATGCCCTTCCTGACGCCAACCCTTTTTGCCGCCTTCAACGACAAACAGGGAATTACCAGTGAACTGGTACTCAATTAGCCGACCTCGGAAGGATGACAGGCTGAGTCAACCCCCCTGGCATTAATTCGGCGATCGACCGAGATTCGAACCCAGGATCCTAAGCCGGCACCCTAGCCGCTAGCCCAACACCAGAAATGGTGTCATGAACACAATTTATTTACGCACAAGCACAAAAGCAAGACGGGCCGATTTCCGATTCCGACGGGCCGACGGGCGAGACGGGCCGATTTCCGATTCCGACGGGCCGATTTGGAGCAAGAAAAAGAACGAGACGGGAGAAAAAGGAGAGAAACGAGATGGGGAAAGCCGATTGGAGAGGCGAGTGAGGCGCGATTGGAGAGGAGTGTGAGGCGCGATTGGAGAGGAGTGTGAGGCACGATTGGAGAGGAGTGTGAGGCGTGATTGGAGAGGAGTGTGAGGCACGATTGGAGAGGAGTGATTGGAGGGGAGTGTGAGGCACGATTGGAGAGGAGTGTGAGGCACGATTGGAGAGGAGTGTGAGGCGCGATTGGAGAGGAGTGTGAGGCGCGATTGGAGAGGAGTGTGAGGCGCGATTGGAGAGGCGTGTGAAGGATTGCAGAGGAGAGGAGTGTGAGGGATTGGAGAGGTGAGGGATTGGAAAGGAGAGGGATGTGAGGGTTTGGAGAGGAGAGGAGTGCTAGGTGGAGAGAGGAGAGTGTCAGGTGGAGACAGGAGAGTGTCAGGTGGAGACAGGAGAGTGTCAGGTGGAGAGGAGTGAGGGGTCACATATTATGTGAAATAACTAAATTCACACCATTTCTGGATCTGATGACTTGCCAGTAACCATTTTGTAAAAATGAATGTGCAGCATATAACTCAATATGTCGAAATGTCACACACATCCATGCCCGTGGGATTCCCACGGGTGACCCCGCTAGTATATATATATTGTTGCGGATATGAGGATTGTGTTTTTTTTAATTGTGTGCTTTATTATTATTATTGGTTATTCTGTGCCTCCTGCCTCCGGAGCTGTGTAAAGGTCAAAAGGGCGTCCCATAATTAGTCCACAAGCACACACGTCAGCCAATCATAGAATATCCCTGTTCGATAGTTATATCTTATTCTGTGTTTTAGGGTAAGGCTGTGTCTCCCATTAATAGAAGTACTCCATTGCACCAAGTGAAAGAGATAGATTCCCTTCATTCCCATTCCCAAAACCTTCATTCCCCCTTTTCGTCGATTGGAAACTACCTCCGCTCCAATTGCCGCCATTGACCACGAGGCAGGGTTGGGGAAGAAAGGCGGGTCCCCACCTCGTCATAGAGGGGAGGAGTGAACCAGCCCTTGCCGACCAACCCAGAACGAGGGGTTGGCTTTAGAGGGCGGAGAGAGAACGTTTGGGGGAGGTTCGAAAAGGTTGAGGGGCGGGGCCTATATAACCCACGGCGGGGCGTTTCCAAAAAGAGATGCGCTTTGAGTAGAGTCGAGGAGGGAGGAGATCAGAAGACAGAAAGGCCTTGAGTTGGACTAAGCAAGAGAGGAAGTTGTTGGCCTGGGTGGGACTAAGAAAGAGAGAGAAAGAGTCCTGAAGCTTGTGAGGGAAGGAGAGAGAACCCGTCACACCAACCACCCACCAGCCGCGTTGGCTCCACCAAGCGTTCACCTCCACCAAGGCTCCACCAAGCGTTCACCTCCACCAAGGCTCCACCAAGCGTTCACCTCCACCAAGGCTCCACCAAGCTCCGCGTTGGCTCCACCAAGCGTTCACCTCCACCAAAGCTCCACCAAGCTCCGCGTTGGCTCCACCAAGCGTTCACCTCCAGCCATCCACCTCCTGCCATTCCTGTCATTCCCCGCGTGAGTCTATCTTTTGCTTGTTCTGTCCTGGGTTAATTAAGACTGTAGGTAAGCTAGTATTTGCACTGTGTCACCTGCGTCTTATGTGTTGTAAATAAACGTGACTGCTTTCTTTTTGCTTATGTGTGTAAATAGTAAATAAATTTAGTAGTATTTCCAAACCTTTCTTTGCCTTCGTCTTCCTCTTTGCATTCGTCGTTTTAGTCTTTTCCCTCATTGAGCAGCCGCGGTGCGATCCGGCCAACGTTTGTGTGGAATCGGGTTCTAATCGGGGAATAACTGTTCGGTCGTGGTAATACACCACCGCTCGGTCAAAATAACATCTTTAACCGCGTCCGTAACAATATATATATATATATATATATATATATATATATATATGTGCAGCGTCTGCCCTGTCCTGTGTTGTCCTGTGACTGAACTACTTTCTCAAACTTTTGTGAAATCGTACCAAACTTCTGGTATGGATATATCTCTCCCGTCGGTATGTCTTAAGTGTATTTTTTTTGAAAATTTTTCCAATTTTTTTTTTGGGGGGAGAATATTTTGGGGGATTTTTTTTTTTCAACTTCAATCGTTTATAAAATGTGATATCACGTATATTACAAATACATTTGTGCAAAATAATTGTTTGAATTATGATTGGTTTAAACCATGACAAAACAGCAACTTGGGTACAGTCATTTATCTATATATCTACTCATCTGGGCAGTGTCTGTGTTGTCACTTAACGACTTCCTCAAACTTTTGTTTCCGTGGTTGTGAAGTGTTTTTAATGACGTTGTGGTGGTTTTGAATTACGTGGTGGTGAGGTGTAATCGTCCCAAACTTCCAGTCTGCACTTACCCCTCCTCTATGTGTGTGCTGAGGGGTTCTTTCTTGAAAAAAAAAACATTCAACCTAAATCCTCAACCTAAATTGCCTATAAAAATGTAATACCACAAACACAACAAATACATTTGTGCAAGATAATTGTTTGTATTATGATTGGTGTAAATCATGACAACACAGCAACTCAGGTACAGTCATTAGCCTCAGCTAAAATAAGCCCGTTCCTCAGTAACGACGCGGCCTCAGTGACCTCAGTTCACTTATATATAGCCAAGCTAGTATATATATATATATATATATATATATATATATATATATATATTTATTTATTTATATATATATATATATATATATATATATATATATTGTTACAGACGTGGCTTGGATGTTATTTACCGAGCGGTTTTATGGTATGACCACGTCTGCACAAGTTACCCGATTGTGCCCGAACGTTGACTAGTCGCGCGATGCTGGCTCAATAAGAAAAAGAAGACACCCGGCTGGATTACAATAACACAATACGACACCAAGGTTTCAATTCTCAAGACCTCCGGAGGAGATTATATTCGTACGGAAAGGTCAGATTACAGGGGCTAGAAGTATAATCACAGAAAGACAGGCACTTAGACACACTCTTATATTAACCCCGGACAGACGACAGACAAACGGGACAACGGCTGACTCACACGGGGGTTTGATGGCTAGGAAAGGCAGGTATCGATGGCTCCAGGTCCTCCTGGGCTCGGGGCAGGGTACAGTACGGTCCGGTCCAAAGATGCGGGGAGGTATCGTCGCGCTAGGGGTGGCGGTGGCTTCTCTCTCCAAGCTGAGGCGCATCTGACGTCACATCCGGCGCGGGGCCGCGTATATCCGGCGGGGAGTGACACGCCCTCGGCTCGTTAGCGCCGCCCCAGATGGAATCGGCACGTTGCTTCTCATTGGGTGCGTGGGGGGGGTTACTGGCTCCGCCCCTGACGAGGAGCTGACAGCCAGCCCCTTCGGGGTAACGCCGTGGAGCGCATGGTCATGGCGGGTAACCGAGCCGGTGTGAGGACGCACACTCCCCGCCCCTCTGTTGTTGTAGTCGTAGTTGTAGTTGTAATTGTTGTTGTAGTTGTTGTTATTGTTGTTGTTTGGGGAAGAAGATGGGAGGAGGTATGGGAAAGGTCCTAAACTCACTACTGATGCCATATAATCACATTCTGGTGCAACGAAGAGTCATAATTAATGGAGACGAGGCCTTAACTGACATAGAATAAGAATAACTAGGAAGATGTCCGAAAGTTGTCTACGTGTGGTGCGGTGGACCTGGGCACGACATTTAATGGGGGAATAAGGGGAAGGTCGGCTCTACTGATTGTTATTTACATGCAATGGGACTAGGGAATGGGGGATTGGGGAAAGTTGGGGAGTATTGGAGAAAATAGGGGAATATTTACAAGCGGATATGGAGGCCAAATTCCATATTCGCAACATTGCACCCTTCTCTACCCTCGGGGCGTCCCGACCCGATAAATTTTTACCTACTTTAGTGTGGCACGCAATGTAGTTCCCTCTACTATTAACTCTACCCTGAGTGCGACAGTTTTACAGATATTCACAAATGAGTAAATATGTCCCCCTGCGACGTTGCACCCTTCTCCTCACAGAAACACACCCACAGGATAACCGAATCCGGAAAGAATTCTCAAACTAAACATACAGCCGGTAGGGAGCATTATTTACAAGATTACGCTGATATCTACACTACGATCCAGGACCTGTCTTTGGAGGAACACATGCAGATGTTATGCATAGAGAGAGCGCGCTTGCCAACATCGATACACCAACCCACGAGTGCTCTGTGGCCGACGGCCTTTAATAACGTGCAGAGCACCCTTTCCCGAGCATCAACAGCACCACCCCACCACCAATCGGTGCAGTCACCATTGTTCATTGGAATAAAAATAAATTCGACAACCCCTAACCCTGCAGGTGTCTCTTGCTCTTCTTGTGGTGCACTTGGTGGTGTTAACTATTAGTGGTTCACCTGTATGGCATAGGTGCCACGTTGATCCATAGGTCCATCCCCGGGTGGTGCTTGGCCGCAAACGAACTGCGGTCCATTGTGGGTGGCCACAAACATTGCGGTCCATATGGTGTATCGATCCCGGCAGCAAACAGCGAAAGTGCAGGCCCACAACTGCGCAGCCAGCACCTCTCTCTCCTCTCTCTCTACCCCAAAGCCAGATCCTCGGAGGTGGGAGACAAAAGAAGAAACAAGTGAGTAAGGTGGTAAGGGCGCAAAAGTGCACGCAATGTAAGGTGATGCACACTGGGGGCACATGGGAACCAGGTGAGACAGGTACGTTCCTATCGTACGCCCCCCCCCCCACCAGGTAACCTACATGGCCCCTCCCTTACCCCTTACTGTATCCACACAACACAACACTACCCATAAACATCTACTTTACAAATCAACAAACATCCCTACTGTCTTCCCCGTTCCTCCCATAAACCAAATTCGTCTTCTCTCCCTCCTAACCAATCAAATTTGCCATTTTCAACTCTCATCAAAATTTGCCATCTCCAACTGCACATCAAAATTTGCCATTACCAATTCATCATCAGTCCCTCCTAGGGAGGGAGAGATGGAATCACCCCAATGTCTCATCCACGTCGTGATGCGTCTCATAAATCCACAGCAATTCTCATTTCTGCAACACAACAAAGAAAACACAGGTGTGGAGTCATCATCATCACCACAGGTAAGTGGCTGCGTATGGTGCGACAGGTTCTTCAATCCTAACTATTTCCTAAATGACTTTAACAACTTTACACTACCCGGGGTCTTTCTCCGGCCAAACCATTGGCCCTCTTACACTACGGGTTCTAAAAACCAATTCCCATTGGCCAAACTGTGGTGCTCTTCAATTTGGGGTCTCACTCCCCCGATTCATCTCCCGGTGCCCTCGTACAATTTCTGGGCTGCGACGTGTACCTCTCCCAGTGGGTCTACCCACCTGCACACCTCCACCACTGCAGTTGCCTCCGAGCTTACCTGCTCCTTACCCTAACCTAACTACCAGGGGAAGGCCCTCTGGCTCTCTCCCCACTCCGTGCCCTCTCTGGCACTGGGCTGCCCGATCCACACCCGGGATCCTCAGGCACCCACTCACAACTACCGGCTCCCAGAGCCCACCTGCGGCCTCACCTGGCCGACATCCTCACAGTGGTGGAGTGCCCAACCAACTACACACACTAACAGGCTACACGCCCAGCCATTTCCACAACACTAATGCACCCATTCACAACACCATTCTGCAACCGCACCACAAATGCCAATATCCAACCACAATTTACCTGCACCCTCTACCTAACACTTACACTACCCGCCCCGGGTACTCGTGAAAGGGGTCCACTCTTCCCCCATCCACACCTTCGCACCATGCACACCACTCCGTACCACTTACTCCAACTCTCTCCACACACCTGTACTTGCACACCTGTGCTCTCACACTTGGTGCCACCTGCACCCTTCTCTCCCCAAGCGCATTCGCGCTGATCCACACACTCACTACTCATACACTGCTCCACACACCTGTCCAATTGCACACCTGTGCAATCACACCTGTTCCATCCTCACACACATGGCATCATCTCAGCTAACTACTCCCTTCTGAAACTTGCGCTTCCCAGTCGTCCCTTTAAACTATTGCGCTCCCACGTCATTATCATCCACACTAATCTACCTGCGTCCCCACTACAGGTATCAGTCACTAACTAAACTTAACGTTACCTAATGTCAATCTCTTCTAGATCCCTACACACAATATCCTAACCCACCCGGGCTAGTTTTCACTGCCATACACCCCATAAACTATTGCTCCTTTGCCCCCACTCAGGGGAAGGGTGGCAGGGATGCCATCCCACCACATCGGGGGTCTCTCACCACCAATTTTGCACATCAAATTTCAACAAATTAAAAATTTGCCAATCACTACCCATCATCTGACAATCACCACCGCCAATCCCTTGCCAATCATCAAATTTTGTTTTTCTCTAATTTTGGGTCCAAAACACCAACCTCACCACCCAGTCTACTCACTACTGCCTCTCGGTGCGCCAATTCCTGTCCAAAGCCCGGCTTCGTAAAGCCAAGCCATGGATGCTGGTTGTTTTGTGCCGGCGGCTGGATGCGTCCGGCATTCGGGACAGGGACGGGGGCTTACCCGGGCCGAGATCCCACGCACCCCCTCGGCGTGGAGCCATCCAATGTCCCGATCTCGACCTGCCGGCACGTCTCCACAAAACGTGGTCGCCATGACGACCCTTCCTATCCAGCTGCCCGCTCCACCTAGTGGAGCCTGGACGCGGCCGTTCAAAGCGAGGCCCGGCACGCACCGAGGGCCCGCTTCGGCTAAAAGTCGCTCTAACCTCTAACCCGTGTAACGTCGATGCTTCACCTGCATGCTTACACCCCGCAGCCCGTTCCTTGCTCACACATCCAGCCGTGCCCATGCTCCTCGTACCTTTCCTTACACACCCAGGTACACTCATTCCACTCACAGCCTTGGTCACACACCTGACCACCGAACATTTTGGCACACATTCGTTCGTAGCACACCTCACCAAAACACCTCTTCGCGCCCCCTCCTCGGTCACCTCCTCTGTGACAATCACAGGTGTGCCCTCATTCACACACCCAACCACGTGCCTCACTACCAATTCCAGCGTGCATTCCCACTCACGCTCTACCATTCCAGGTGTGCATCCTTCCATCCCAGGTGTACATCCTCGCTCACCTGTCACAACAAACTCACTCTCCTTGTCACTCTCACTACTCTCACCTCCATTCTTGACAGCGCACTCACCCTTACTCTTGACAGCGCACTCTTTCCTCGTGCACCTGCCCGTCACACACCTTTCTCGCGCACACTCTCCCGTTACACCCTCTGTAACACTCACCACACCACGCTTCCATGTGCTCCCTCGCACACGCGCTACGACCGACTCACTCTCGCCAGCACCCTCACTCCTTGGCACGCACTTTTTCCTCACACACCCCAGAGTCGGACTTTCTCGCACACCTCCTCTTTCGCACACCAGACCTGTCGCACACTTCACCAACGGCCTCTCACGAACACCCGGGTCTATCTCGACCCCCAAGCCTCTTAAATCACCTGGCGCATCATACGCACGACCATATTGGTCACCACTTACACCGGGTCCTCTTCCTCTTCGCTTCTCCTCCATCACCTGCGAATCCCTCATCCGGTTAATGAGCACATCATCACGATCCGAACACAGACTTTGGACCAATTCTTTTACTTCCTCCTTTATCTCTTTCTTATCCCCTCTCCGTCGCTTCTTAATTTCACTCATCCCTTCTTCCACTTCTTCTAATTTGTGCTTCACCTCTTTTATTCCCCGGTACGTCTCCTCAAGCTCATCCTCTAAGGCTACCTTGACCGTTTCCATGTGCGTCCTCACCTGCCGGTCCTTCGTCTCCATTACCTCTATCACCTCGTCCAACCTCGTTGTCAGTCCCTCACGTACCATCTGACATTCCCTCTTTGTCGCTATCAAGTCGTTTTTTATGTCGTTTTGTGTCGCTTTTAAACCTCCTAATACCGCAGTGTTCCTTTGAACCTGCTCCACTAACTCCGTTTGTCCCACCGTCAGCTGTTCCACCTCCTGCGTCAGGACCTCTATGCCCCCCTGTAACTTTACAGTCCCCTTTCTCACCTCCTTCTCCATGTGCTCCTTACAGTGCCTCACCTCCTCGCGCACTCCTCCGACCTCCTCACTCACTCCTCTTCTGATCTCCTCTCCCATCACTTGCATCTCCTGCCCAGATGCCACCCTCATCTGCTCCATTTCCTCCCTGTGAGCATCCAGTTTGGTTTCTACCCCCATTCTGACCCCCTCTATCTGCTGCTCCATTTGTTTAACTTCCCTTTCCGCTTGGTCCCTCATGTCCCTCAATTTGCCTTCCATACTGTTTTATAACCCCTCTAACCCATTTTTCACTCCCTCTATCTGATTCTCCTGGGCAGCCATTCTATTTTCTACCCCCTCTAACCCCTTTTGCATCCCTTCCATTTGATTCTCTTGAGCGGCCATTCTGTTTTCTACCCCCGTTAACCCATGTTTCACCTCTTTTATCCCGTTGTCTAACCCCTCAAAATTATTGTCTAACTTCCCAAATTTCTTGTCTAACTTCTCAAAATTATTGTCTAACCCCTCACTGGTACCCCTCGCTTCGTCCCTCATTACCCCCATTTGCTCACTCTGAGCATCCATCCGGTTCCCCATTACCCCCATTTGGTCCTCCAATCGCTCACCCAATCGCTTACTATCAGCCCTCATTTGCTCACTATTAGCCCTCATATCGTCCTTCTGCAGGTTGAGGGACGCCTGCATTTGCGCCATAAATTGCTCCATGAGGGCCTGTATTTGGGCCATCCCTCCCACTTGTGCAGCGGGTGCGGCCGCCGTAGCTACTTGCGAGGCGCCATTTCGCGCGCCCGTTACCTCGTGCGTGACGACGCTATTTTGCGAATCTGCTACCCCCGCTGTTTCGCTCTCCTCACGTGTCTCAATTTGGTCCTGGACCGACCCTGCTTCACTCTCCCCTACCGGACCCCAGCCGTCTTGATCCGCCATAGCGCGACTTTCAAAATTCGGGTTTTGTAAAACAAAACGAATTTCGGCCGCTCCAAATTTTGACCAAATTTTTTTTTTTTCCTCTATTCGTTTTTTTTTTTTTCAAAATTTGGTCGGGCCTCGAATCCCACTCCTGACACCAATTGTTACAGACGTGGCTTGGATGTTATTTACCGAGCGGTTTTATGGTATGACCACGTCTGCACAAGTTACCCGATTGTGCCCGAACGTTGACTAGTCGCGCGATGCTGGCTCAATAAGAAAAAGAAGACACCCGGCTGGATTACAATAACACAATACGACACCAAGGTTTCAATTCTCAAGACCTCCGGAGGAGATTATATTCGTACGGAAAGGTCAGATTACAGGGGCTAGAAGTATAATCACAGAAAGACAGGCACTTAGACACACTCTTATATTAACCCCGGACAGACGACAGACAAACGGGACAACGGCTGACTCACACGGGGGTTTGATGGCTAGGAAAGGCAGGTATCGATGGCTCCAGGTCCTCCTGGGCTCGGGGCAGGGTACAGTACGGTCCGGTCCAAAGATGCGGGGAGGTATCGTCGCGCTGGGGGTGGCGGTGGCTTCTCTCTCCAAGCTGAGGCGCATCTGACGTCACATCCGGCGCGGGGCCGCGTATATCCGGCGGGGAGTGACACGCCCTCGGCTCGTTAGCGCCGCCCCAGATGGAATCGGCACGTTGCTTCTCATTGGGTGCGTGGGGGGGGTTACTGGCTCCGCCCCTGACGAGGAGCTGACAGCCAGCCCCTTCGGGGTAACGCCGTGGAGCGCATGGTCATGGCGGGTAACCGAGCCGGTGTGAGGACGCACACTCCCCGCCCCTCTGTTGTTGTAGTCGTAGTTGTAGTTGTAATTGTTGTTGTAGTTGTTGTTATTGTTGTTGTTTGGGGAAGAAGATGGGAGGAGGTATGGGAAAGGTCCTAAACTCACTACTGATGCCATATAATCACATTCTGGTGCAACGAAGAGTCATAATTAATGGAGACGAGGCCTTAACTGACATAGAATAAGAATAACTAGGAAGATGTCCGAAAGTTGTCTACGTGTGGTGCGGTGGACCTGGGCACGACATTTAATGGGGGAATAAGGGGAAGGTCGGCTCTACTGATTGTTATTTACATGCAATGGGACTAGGGAATGGGGGATTGGGGAAAGTTGGGGAGTATTGGAGAAAATAGGGGAATATTTACAAGCGGATATGGAGGCCAAATTCCATATTCGCAACAATATATATATATATATATATATATATATATATATATATATATATATATATATATATATATATATATATACAGTGGAACCTTGACTTACGAGTGCCCCAACTTACGAGTTTTTCGAGATACGAGCCGTCGCTCGGGCGGTTTATTGCTTTGAGATGCGAGCCGAGATCCGAGTTACGAGCTTTCGCCACCCGGTCACGTGGTTATCTTGCCGTGCAAGTACAGTATCTCTGTCGTATAGCGCTGCATTTTTGTTTTCGCATTTTGGTTATTTCGAGTTTACGCCGCCAGGTGGGTTCTGGTCACGTGGTTATCTTGCCGTGCAAGTACAGTACGTATCTCTGTCGTATAGCGCTGCATTTTTGTTTTCGCATTTTGGTTATTTCGAGTTTACGCCGCCAGGTGGGTTCTGGTCACGTGGTTATCTTGCCGTGCAAGTACAGTACGTATCTCTGTCGTATAGCGCTGCATTTTTGTTTTCGCATTTTGGTTATTTCGGAAAATTTCTTAGTTTTAACCATGGGGCCTAAGAAAGTGAGTGGCAAGTGCAGTGCTGAGAAGAAGAAGAGGATGATGTGCTTGGATATAAAACACGCAATCGTCGAAAAACATGAGCGAGGTGTCGAGGAGGACGTATATAACGGCAGAGGAGAAGAGCATGCCAGGCCACAACTTGTGGATATAAAACACGCAATCGTCGTGTTTTATATAAAACTTGTGCTTGGATATAAAACACGCAATCGTCGAAAAACATGAGCGAGGTGCCGAGGAGGACGTATATAACGGCAGAGGAGAAGAGCATGCCAGGCCACAACTTGTTCAGAATGCCGGCGATAGCTCGCCTTCTCTTTGTGGAAAACACGGTGAGATCCTTAACATCCAACAACTAATGGGACGCAAACGGGGCGCCCAGTTTAGCGGTACACACATTGATGAATCACCCTGCCTGTGATTCACCCATGACAGGTTATAGCTGGGTCGGGATTCAAACCCAGGCTGGACAGTTTAGACTTTAGAGTCAAGTGTGCGTAACTCCAGTCCAGGCCATTCTGCCAACTTGTATGCTGCATACAGGTGAAATATAAAGCGCGAGATATTTTTATATATACTGTATATTTAAAAAAAAATTGGTGTGGTTTTTGGCGGGCTGGAACGGATTAATAGCATTTCAATGCATTTCAATGGGGAAATTTGATTTGAGATACGAGCAATTTGAGTTACGAGCTCGGACACAGAACGAATTAAACTCGTAAGTCAAGGTTCCACTGTATATATATATATGTATATATATATATATATATATATATATATATATATATATATATATATATATATATATATATATATATATTGTTACGGTACGCGGTTAAGGATGGTATGTTTGCCGAGCGGAGGCTCCGCGACCGAACAGTTGTTCCCCGACTAAACCCGATTCACCCAAACGTTGGCCGTATCGCGCCACAGATATTCAATGGGGAAAAGACTAAGACGACGAATGCAAAGAGGAAGAAGAAGAAGACGTACAGAAGAGTAATGGGGTTTATTATTATTTACACACACATAAGCAAAAAGAGCAGTCACAATTATTTACAGGTGACATGAAAACACAGGTGACACAGTGAAAATTACTAGCTTATACGGACTTAATTACCTACCCAGGACAGCACGAACAAAACAAACTCACGTACGCAAATGGATGGAAGGGTAGGAATCGTTTGGAGGGATGAGCAGGTGGGATCACAGGGCACAGCGAGCAGGTCCACTCCGGGCGGGAAGCGAGGAGCCGGCAGCTCCTTGTATTCGGCTTTACAGCGCACGCCGGCAGGGTCACTTGGCTGGTTGAAACGGGGCTGGTTGAAGCGGCTCTTTGTCAAAGGCTTTTCGTATCTCTCACGCAACTCCGGTGCTACTCTGAACTCTCTCCCGGTGGACTGCCGACCCTCTTACGCACCTGGACTCATCTGCCGTATCTCTGGTGTAGCTTGTCCCAGCGATCGTCGCACCCTTCTGTCCAAACCTTCAGCGCGGGTCTGACACGCCCCCTTCGGTTTCGGTACCGCCCTCCTCCCCCGTGCTCTGTTTCGTGACCTTGTATGGTAATCCCACAGGCTTGTCTCCTTATTTGGGCATGGCGCCGACGGCACGCCCCTCATGGCGAGCCACGGGCTTGTTTCCTTATTTGGGCATGGGGCTGAACAGCCCCGCCCTTCGTGGCGCGCCCTGGGCTTGCCTCGCCCGGGCGACCCCGCCCCTCCTGTTCAAACAGAGCATGGAGCACATATTCACTATAGCAGCGAAATGAGAGGGCGTGCACCCCACGCTTGTGAACTGCTTTACCCGCAGATGGAGAGTTTGGCTGGGAAATGGAAGTATTGAAGGGGAGCTATTCTTAATTGATTCGGTGCAATGGAGTATTATTCTAATGGAAGACAAGGCCTTACTCTAAAACACATAATAAGATATAAGCTACTGAACAAGGGTTTTATCGGGTCCTGCAATGTGGTGTTTAATGGAATAACTACCGGGACGCTCTTTTTACCTTTACACAACTCTGGAGGCAGGAGGGGCCATATCCAACCAATGTTACACAACAATTTACCACTACAATACACACAATCAAAAAAATGCAATCCTCATATCCGCAACACTGCACCCTCCTCCTCTTAGGCACGTCCCGGGCCTATAACTTTTATTTAGTGTGACACGTAGGTGTAGTCCCCTCTACTTTTAACCTGACCCTGAGTGCGACAGTTTTAAAACATAGATAAATATGTCCCGCTGCTCCATTGCACCCTGCCTAACAGATTCACGCCCACAGCTAACCGAATTGCGGAATGGTCTTCAAACTACACACTGACGGTGGGGAGCATTATTTACAATTGACACTACTTTTATTTACAAGACTAACCCAGGACCTGTAATTGTTCTTTCTGGGGGGGAGACAGTCTGCTCTGCATCAATGCACCATGAAAGCACCCAAAAACGCACCAACACACACTCAAGCACCAATCGGTGCAGTCACCATTGTTCACTGAATAAAATAAATCGACAACCCCTAACCCTGCAGGTGGTCTCTTGCTCTTCGGCTCCCTCTGCTGGCTATTTGCTCTCTTCCAGATGTCATTTTCTTTGCTGGCGGCCTATTTGTATTACAATAAAATGCACCCAACGTGTCCATGTTATTTTCCTTATTTATGGCCCACAGGGCCGACTGCGTGTGGTTCACCTGTGGGGCATCGGTGCCCTGTGGCCAAGGTCCGCCAGCAAGATTTCGGGCCCTCATGGCCGGTTCCAGCAGAGGGGCCATGCCCCAACCCATGGGGTCCATAAGTGGTGCTCGGCCACAGGCATGTGGTCCATAATGTGGTGCATCGATGCAGACAGCTGGTTCTGGGAGTTCCGGGCGCACAATGGAGGACTCACGCACGCTCCCCTCGGTGCCCAATGGCGCACAGGTCATGTGGGAGACAAAAGGGGGGAGAGACAGATGAGCGAGGGGTAAGGTCACAAGGGTACACATCAATAAGGCAATGCAAGGCGAAATGCGTACGGAGGGCGAAGTGAGAAAGCTCGTCCCTACCGTACGTCACCCCCCTGTCACCTACACTACCCTTGCCCTTACCCCATATGTACAAAATCTACACATTACAAATTCGTCGCTACTGTCACGTCTTCCCCATATTTCCCCTACACCAAATTCGTCTCCACAATCCCTCTATCCAAAATTTGCCATCACCAAATTCATCATCAATCCTCATAAGGAGGAAGAGATGGAACATCAAGCACAATGTCACACCCACGTCATGATGCGTCTCACAATCCAAAACATTTGCACATAAAAATAATAAAAACAACCTGGCATGGTGTGGAGGTACGTCATCTCAGGTGAGTGGATGTAGATGGTGCGAGGAGACTCCAATCCTAACTATCCTCGAAATGACTTTAACACACGTTACACTACCCGGGGTCTTTCCCTGCCAATCCATTGGCCAACTTACACTATGGGTTCTAAAAACCAATTCCCATTGACCAAACTGTGGTGCTTCTCAATTTGGGGTCTCACTCCCCCGATTCATCTCCCGGTGCCCTTGCACAATTTCTGGGCTGTGACGTGTAGCTCTCCCAGCAGGTCTACCCACCTGCACACCTCCACCACTGCAGTTGCCACCCGAGCTTACCTAGCTCCTCACCATAACCTAACTAACTGGGGAAGGCCCCTCCTGGCTCTGTCACCCCACTCGGTGCCCTCTGGCACTGGGCTACCCGGGTCCGTCCTCCAGATCCTCGGGCCCCATCCACAACAACTACTACCGGCTCCCAGAGCCCACCTGCAGCCTCACCTGGCCTACATCCTTACAGTGGTGGAGTGCCCAAACCAACTACACACACTAACAGGCTACACGCCCAGCCATTTCCACAACACTAATGCACCCATCCAATCACCATTCGTCCACCCGCACCACAGATGCCAATATCCAACCACAATTTACCTGTACCCTCTACCTAACACTTACACTACCCGCCCCGGGTATTCGTGATGGGGGTCCACTCTTCCCCCATTCACACCTCCGCACCATCCACTCCACTCCATAGTTTCCACCATACTCACTCCATGACCATCCATTCCAATACTCCATATACTCCACACTCCATGTATTCCACACACCTGTTGGTGCACACCTGTGCACTCACACCTGGTGCCACCTGCACCCTCCTTCCTCTTCCTGGACCAGTTGGTCAACACAACACACATCACCATCACTCATCCATACACTGCTCCATCCACCTGTCCAGTTGCACACCTGTGCAATCACACCTGTTCAATCACACCTGTTCCTCACACACTTTTCACAATACTCTTCTATACACCTCCAACACTCACACGGCATCATCTCATCTAACTACTCCCCTCTGAAACTTGCGCTTCCCAGTCGCCCCTTTAAACTATTGCGCTCCCACGTCATTATTATCCACTCTAATCTACCTGCGTCCCCACTACAGGTATCAGTCACTACCTAACCTTAACGTTACCTAATGTCAATCTCTAGGGCCCTACACACGATATATCTTAACCCTCCCGGGCTAGTTTTCACTGCCATCAACCCCATAATCTAGTGCTCCTTTGCCCCCCGTGTGAGGGATGACAGAGTTGCCATCCCTCCACATCGGGGACGTTCCACTACCAATTTTGCTCACCAAATTTCAGCCAATCAAAAATTTGCCAATCACCTGCCAATCACTGTACCATTACCAATCATCACTCTGCCAATCCTTTGCCAATCATCAAATTTTGTTTTTCTAATTTCGGGGCCAAAACACTATCCTCGTCATCACAGTCTACTTACTAGTGCCTCTCGGTGCGCCAATTCACTTCCAGAGCTCGGCTTCGTCAAGCCGAGCAATGAATGCGGTTGTTTTGTGCCAGCGGCTGGATACGTCCCGCATTCGGTGCAGGGACGGGGGCTTACCCGGGCCGAGATCCCACGCACCACCTCGGCACGGAGCCATCCAATGTCCCGATCTCGACCTGCCGGAACGCCTCAACAAAAAGGGGTCGCCATGACGATCCTTCCTATCGGGCTGCCCGTTCCGCCTAGCGGAGCACGGACGCGTCCGTTCCAAGCGAGGCCCAGCGTGGATCACGTACGGCGGTCCTTTCGGACCCGCCGTGGTTTGGATTCCCGCTGGTCCTCGCGGCACGCGAAGCTGCCCGACGCGCACCGAGGGCCCGAGTCGGCTAAATGTCGTTCTAACCGCTAACCCGGTTACCGTCGATGCCTCACCTGCATGCTTACACCCCGCAGCTCGTTCCTTGCTCATACATCCAGCTGTTCCCATGCTCCTCGTCATTGCACCTTCTCTTACACACCCAGGTACACTCATTCCGCTCACAGACTTGGTCACACACCTGACCACCGAACACCTTTGCACACACTCGTTGTTCGCACACCTCACCAACACACCTCTTTGCGCCCCCTTCTCGGTCACCTCCTCTGTGACAACCACAGGTGTGCTCTCACTTGCACACCCAACCACGTGCCTCACTACCAACTCAAGTGTGCATTCCCACACACGCTCTACCATTCCAGGTGTGCATCCCTCCATTCTAGGTGTACATCCTCTCTCACCTGTCACAACCAACTCACGCTCCGCGTCACTCTCACTACTTTCACCACCACTCTTGACAGCGCACTCACCCTCACTCTCGACAGCACACTCTTTCCTCATGCACCCGTCCGTTACACACCTTTCTCGCGCACACTCTTGCGCACAATCTCTCGTTACTTCCTCCGTAACACTCACCACACCGCGCTTCCATGTGCTCCCTCGCACACGCGCTACGACCGACTCACTCTCGACAGCACACTCACTCCTCGGCGCGCACTTTTTCCTCACACACCCCAGAGTCAGACATTCTCGCACACCTCCGCTTTCGCACACCAGACCTGTCGCACACTTCACCAACAGCCTCTCACGAACACCCGTGTCCAAAGCAACCCCCAAGCTGACTGAAGCTCCCCTCATATCATATACATTTCCTCGTATATCGCCACTCACCTCGGCACCTCGTCTCCGCACCTCCTTCGCCACCTGCAAACTCTTTATTTGGTTAGTGAGCACACCATTATGAGTTGAGCACCGACCTTGTACATATTCCATCACCTCCTCCTGTATTTCTCTCTTAGTTTCTGTCCGTCTCTTCTTAATTTCACTCACCTCTTCTTCCACTTCCTCTAATTTTTGCTTCACCTCTTTTATTTCCCGGTGCGTCTCCTCAAGTTCGTCCTCTAAGGCTATTTTGACCGTCTCTATGTGCGTCCTCACCTCTCGGTCCTTCGTCTCCATTACTTCTGTCACCTCTTCCAACCTCGTTGTCAGTCCCTCACGTACCATCTGACATTGCCTCTGTGTCGCTATCAAGTCATTTTTTATTTCTTTTTGTGTCGCTTTCAACCCTCCTAATACCGCAGTGTTCCTTTGAACCTGCTCCACTAACTCCGTCTGTCCCACCGTCAGCTGTTCCACCTCCTCTGTCAGGTCCTCTATGCCCCCTTGTAACCTTGCCATATTATTCCTCACTTCTTTCTCCATTCGCTTTTCACCTCGCTTTACCTCCTCGCGTACCCCCGAGACCTCCTCACTTACACCTCGTCGTATCTCCTCCTTCATCTCCTCCCTCTCTTTTGTAGATGCCGCCCTCATCTGTCCCAATTCATCCCTCTGAGCATCCAATTTGGTTTCTACCCCGATTTTTACCTCCTCTATCTGCTCTCCCATTTGTTTAATTTATCGGGCGGATTGCTCCCCTATTTCCCGCAATTTGCCTTCCATTCTATTTTCTAACCCCATTAACCCATTTTTCACCCCCTCTAACTGATTCTCCTGGGCAGCCATTCTATTTTCCACCCCCGTTAACCCATTCTTTACCTCTTTTATCCCATTGTCTAACCCCTCAAATTTTTTTTCTAATCCCTCACCGGTACCCCTCGCTTCGTCCCTCATTACCCCCAATTGCTCACTCTGAGCCCTCATTTGCTCACTCTGAGCATCCATCCGGTTCCCCATTTGCTCACTCTGAGCATCCATCCGGTTCCCCATTTGCTCACTCTGAGCATCCATCCGGTTCCCCATTTGCTCACTATCAGCCCTCATTCTGTTTTCCATTCGTTCCATACTGTCGATTTTTTTCTGCATTTCCACCATGAATTGGGCCATGAAGGCTTGCATTTGGGCCGTGCTCATTGGTTCCGCGGCCGTGGCCCCCTCAACCACGTGCGCGAGAGCGCCATTTTGTGCGCCTGATACCCCCTCAACCACATCCTCCATATACATTTCCCCGAGGTCCTGGGTCGATTCTACCCCGTCTATCTGTATCTCTCCCACAGGCATCCCGTCGCCTTGACCAGCCATGGCGCGATTTCAAAATTCGGGTTTTTGTAAAACAAAAGCAAATTTCGGCTACTCCAAATGTTGACCAAAAAAATTTTTTTCTAGCTGTTTTAAAAATTTGGTTCGGGCCTCGTATCTCACTCCCCGACACCAATTGTTACGTCAATAGTACAATTGGTGTTCCAAAATTTGGGCGAAATAAATTTAGTCCCAGGTCCGAATCCGACACTCCTGACACCAATTGTTACGGTACGCGGTTAAGGATGATATGTTTGCCGAGCGGAGGCTCCGCGACCGAACAGTTGTTCCCCGACTAAACCCGATTCACCCAAACGTTGGCCGTATCGCGCCACAGATATTCAATGGGTAAAAGACTAAGACGACGAATGCAAAGAGGAAGAAGAAGAAGACGTACAGAAGAGTAACGGGGTTTATTATTATTTACACACACATAAGCAAAAAGAGCAGTCACGATTATTTACAGGTGACATGAAAACGCAGGTGACAGTGAAAATTACTAGCTTATACGGACTTAATTACCTACCCAGGACAGCACGAACAAAACAAACTCACGTACGCAAATGGATGGAAGGGTAGGAATCGTTTGGAGGGATGAGCAGGTGGGATCACAGGGCACAGCGAGCAGGTCCACTCCGGGCGGGAAGCGAGGAGCCGGCAGCTCCTTGTATTCGGCTTTACAGCGCACGCCGGCAGGGTCACTTGGCTTGTTGAAACGGGGCTGGTTGAAGCGGCTCTTTGTCAAAGGCTTTTCATATCTCTCACGCAACTCCGGTGCTACTCTGAACTCTCTCCCGGTGGACTGCCGACCCTCTTACGCACCTGGACTCATCTGCCGTATCTCTGGTGTAGCTTGTCCCAGCGATCGTCGCACCCTTCTGTCCAAACCTTCAGCGCGGGTCTGACACGCCCCCTTCGGTTTCGGTACCGCCCTCCTCCCCCGTGCTCTGTTTCGTGACCTTGTATGGTAATCCCACGGGCTTGTCTCCTTATTTGGGCATGGCGCCGACGGCACGACCCTCGTGGCGAGCCACGGGCTTGTTTCCTTATTTGGGCATGGGGCTGAACAGCCCCGCCCTTCGTGGCACGCCCTGGGCTTGCCTCGCCTTGGCGACCCCGCCCCTCCTGTTCAAACAGAGCACGGAGCACATATTCACTATAGCAGCGAAATGAGAGGGCGTGCACCCCACGCTTGTGAACTGCTTTACCCGCAGATGGAGAGTTTGGCTGAGAAATGGAAGTATTGAAGGGGAGCTATTCTTAATTGATTTGGTGCAATGGAGTATTATTCTAATGGAAGACAAGGCCTTACTCTAAAACACATAATAAGATATAAGCTACTGAACAAGGGTTTTATCGGGTCCTGCAATGTGGTGTTTCATGGAATAACTACCGGGACGCCCTTTTTACCTTTACACAACTCTGGAGGCATGAGGGGCCATATCCAACCAATGTTACTCAACAATTTACCACTACAATACACACAATCAAAAAAATGCAATCCTCATATCCGCAACAATATATTGTTACGGTTCGCGGTTAAGGATGTTGTTTGCCGAGCGAAGGCACCGCGGCCGAACAGTTGTTCCCCGACTAAACCCGATTCACCCAAACGTTGGCCGTATCGCGCCACAGATATTCAATGTGGAAAAGACTAAGACGACGAATGCAAAGAGGAAGAAGAAGAAGACGTACAGAAGAGTAACGGGGTTTATTATTATTTACACACACATAAGCAAAAAGAGCAGTCACGGGTATTTACAGCGGACATGAAAAAAACAGGTAACACAGTGCAAATTACTAGCTTATACTGACTTAGTTTACTACCCAGGACAGCACGAACAGAACAAACTCACTTACGCAAATGGATGGAAGGGTAGGAATCGTTTGGAGGGATGAGCAGGTGGGATCACAGGGCACAGCGAGCAGGTCCACTCCGGGCGGGAAGCGAGGAGCCGGCAGCTCCTTGTATTCGGCTTTACAGCGCACGCCGGCAGGGTCACTTGGCTGCTTGAAACGGGGCTGGTTGAAGCGGCTCTTTGTCAAAGGCTTTTCGTATCTCTCACGCAACTCCGGTGCAACTCTGAACTCTCTCCCGGTGGACTGCCAACCCTCTTACGCACCTGGACTCATCTGCCGTATCTCTGGTGTAGCTTGTCCCAGCGATCGTCGCACCCTTCTCTCCAAACCTTCAGCACGGGTCTGTCACGCCCCCTTCGGTTTCGGTACCACCCTCCTCCCCCGTGCTCTGTTTCGTGACCTTGTAAGGTAATCCCACGGGCTTGTCTCCTTATTTGGGCATGGCGCCGACGGCACGTCTCTCGTGGCGAGCCACGGGCTTGTTTCCTTATTTGGGCATGGGGCTGAACAGCCCCGCCCTTCGTGGCGCGCCCTGGGCTTGCCTCTCCCGGGCGACCCCGCCCCTCCTGTTCAAACAGAGCACGGAGCACATATTCACTATAGCAGCGAAATGAGAGGGCGTGCACCCCACGCTTGTGAACTGCTTTACCCGCAGATGGAGAGTTTGGCTGGGAAATGGAAGTATTGAAGGGGAGCTATTCTTAATTGATTCGGTGCAATGGAGTATTATTCTAATGGAAGACAAGGCCTTACTCTAAAACACATAATAAGATATAAGCTACTGAACAAGGGTTTTATCGGGTCCTGCAATGTGGTGTTTCATGGAATTAACTACCGAGACGCCCTTTTTACCTTTACACAACTCTGGAGGCAGGATGGGCCATATCCAACCAATGTTACACAACAATTTACCACGACAATACACACAATCAAAAAAAATACAATCCTCATATCCGCAACACTGCACCCTCCTCCTCTTAGGCACGACCCGGGCCTATAACTTTATTTAGTGTGACACGTAGGTGTAGTTCCCTCTACTTTTAACCTGACCCTGCGTGCGACAGTTTTAAAACATAAATAAATATGTCCCGCTGCTCCATTGCACCCTGCCTAACAGACCCACGCCCACAGCTAACCGAATTGCGGAATGGTCTTCAAACTATACATTGACGGTGGGGAGCACTATTTACAATTGACACTACTTTTATTTACAAAACGCAACCCTGGACCTGTGATTGTTCTTTCTGGGGGGAGACAGTCTGCTCTGCATCGACGCGCCATGAAAGCACCCAAAAACGCACCAACACACTCTCAAGCACCAATCGGTGCACAGTCATCACTGCTCATCAGTGTTCATGAATAAAAATAAATCAACAACCCCTAACCCTGCAGGTGGTCTCTTGCTCTTCGGCTCCCTCTGCTGGCTATTATTATTTTTTCCAGATGTTGTCTTTTTCCTTTGCTGGCGGCCTATTTGTATTAAACTTGCACCCAACGTGTCCCTTTTATTTATTTATGGCCCACCAGGCCGACTAGTGAATGGTTCACCTGTGGGGCATCGGTGCCCTGTGATCAAGGTCCGCCAGCAAGATTTCGGTCCTTCATGGCCGGTTCCAGCAGAGGGGCCACGCCCCAACCCATTGGGTCCATCAGTGGTGCTCGGCCACAGACATGTGGTCCATAATGTGGTGCATCGATGCAGACAGCTGGTTCTGGGAGTTCCGGGCGCACAATGGCCGAATCACGCACGCTCCCCTCGGCGCCCAATGGCGCA
This sequence comes from Myxine glutinosa, assembly GCF_964187855.1. Taxonomy (NCBI): domain Eukaryota; kingdom Metazoa; phylum Chordata; class Myxini; order Myxiniformes; family Myxinidae; genus Myxine; species Myxine glutinosa. The sequence goes on along the minus strand of NC_136269.1, from coordinate 53,735,963 downwards.
CAGGTCATGTGGGAGACAAAAGGGGGGAGAGACAGATGAGCGAGGGGTAAGGTCACAAGGGTACACATCAATAAGGCAATGCAAGGCGAAATGCGTACGGAGAGCGAAGTGAGAAAGCTCGTCCCTACCGTACGTCACCCCCCTGTCACCTACACTACCCTTGCCCTTACCCCATATGTACAAAATCTACACATTTACCAATCCGTCGCTACCGTCACGTCTTCCCCATATTTCTTCAATACCAAATTCGTCTCCACAATCCCTCTACTTCAAAATTTGCCATCACCCAATTCGTCATCAATCCTCATAAGGAGGGAGAGATGGAACACAAAGCACAATGTCACACCCACGTCATGATGCGTCTCACAATCCAAAACATTTGCACATAAAAAATAATCAAAACATGGCATGGTGTGGAGTACCTGTCACCTCAGGTGAGTGGATGCAGATGGTGCGAGGAGACTCCAATCCTAACTATCCTCTAAATGACTTTAACACACGTTACACTACCCGGGGTCTCTCCCTGCCAATCCATTGGCCAACTTACACTATGGGTTCTAAAAACCAATTCCCATTGACCAAACTGTGGTGCTTCTCAATTTGGGGTCTCACTCCCCCGATTCATCTCCCGGTGCCCTTGCACAATTTCTGGGCTGGGGCGTGTAGCTCTCCCAGCAGGTCTACCCACCTGCACACCTCCACCACTGCAGTTGCCACCCGAGCTTACCTAGCTCCTCACCCTAACCTAACTAACTGGGGAAGGCCCCTCCTGGCTCTGTCACCCCACTCGGTGCCCTCTGGCACTGGGCTACCCGGGTCCGTCCTCCGGATCCTCGGGCCCCATCCACAACTACCGGCTCCCAGAGCCCACCTGCGGCCTCACCTGGCCGACATCCTCACAGTGGTGGAGTGCCCATAACTAACTACACACACTAACAGGCTACACGCCCAGCCATTTCCACAACACTAATGCACCCATCCAAACATCATTCTTCCACCCACACCACAGATGCCAATATCCAACCACAATTTACCTATACCCACTACCGAACACTTACACTACCCACCCCGGGTATTCGTGATGGGGGTCCACTCTTCCCCCATTCACACCTTCGCACCATCCACTCCACTCCATAGTTTCCACCATACTCACTCCACGACCATCCATTCCAAATACTCCATATATTCCACACTCCATGTATTCCACACACCTGTTGGTGCACACCTGTGCACTCACACCTGGTGCCACCTGCACCCTCCTTCCTTCCTGGACCATTTGGTCAGCACAACACCCATCACCTTCACTCACTCATACACTGCTCCACACACCTGTTCAGTTGCACACCTGGGCAATCACACCTGTTCAATCACACCTGTTCACCATACACTTTTCACAATACACTTCCGAATACACCTCCAACACTCACACGGCATCATCTCATCTAACTACTCCCCTCTGAAACTTGCGCTTCCCCATCGCCCCTTACATTATTGCACTCCCTCGTCATTATCATCCACCTAATCTACCTGCGTCCCCACTACAGGTATCTGTCACTACCTAACCTGAACGTTACCTAATGTCAATCTCTAGGGCCCTACACACGATATATCCTAACCCTCCCGGGCTAGTTTTCACTGCCATCAACCGCATAATCTAGTGCTCCTTTGCCCCCCCTGTGAGGGATGACAGAGTTGCCATCCCACCACATCGGGGACGTCCCACTATCAATTTTGCTTACCCAATTCCAACCAATCAAAAATTTGCCAATCATCTGCCAATCACTGTACCATTACCAATCATCACTCTTCCAATCCTTTGCCAATCATCAAATTTTGTTTTTCTAATTTCGGGTCCAGAACACTAACCTCATCACCCGTCTACTTACTAGATCCTCTCGGTGCGCAAATTCACTTCTAAAGCTCGGCTTCGTACAGCCGAGCAATGAATGCGGGTTCTTTGGTGCCGGCGGCTGGATGTGTCCGACACTCGGTGCAGGGAAGGCCGCCTACCCGGGCCGAGATCCCACGCACCACCTTGGCACGGAGCCATCCAATTGCCCGATCTCGACCTGCCGGGACGTCTCAACAAAAAGGGGTCGCCATGACGACCCTTCCTCTCGGGCTGCCCGTTCCGCCTAGCGGAGCACGGCCGCGGCCGTTCCAAGCGTGGCCCGGCGTGGATCACGTACGGCGGTCCTTTCGAACCCGCCGTGGTTCGGATCCCCGCTGGTCCTCGCGGCACGCGAAGCTGCCCGACGCGCACCGAGGGCCCGATTCGGCTAAATGTCGTTCGAACCGCTAACCCGGTTACCGTCGATGCCTCACCTGCATGCTTTCACCCCGCAGCTCGTTCCTTGCTCATACATCCAGCTGTTCCCATGCTCCTCGTCATTGCACCTCCTCTTACACACCCAGGTACACTCATTCCGCTCACAGACTTGGTCACACACCTGACCACCGAACACCTTGGCACACATTCGTCGTTCGCACACCTCACCAACACACCTCTTCGCGCCCCCTCTTCGGTCACCTCCTCTGTGACAATCACAGGTGTGCTCTCACTCGCACACCCAACCACGTGTCTCACTACCAATTCCAGCGTGCATTCCCACACACGCTCTACCATTCCAGGTGTGCTTCCTTCCATTCCAGGTGTACTTCCTCTCTCACCTGTCACAACCAACTCACACTCCGTGTCACTCTCACTACTTTCACCACCACTCTTGACAGCGCACTCACCCTTACTCTCGACAGCGCACTCTTTCCTCACGCACCTGTCCGTTACACACCTTTCTCGCGCACCCTCTTGCGCACACTCTCCCGTTACATCCTCTGTAACACTCACCTCAGGTGTGCATTCTCCCTTTCTCTTGACAGCGCACTCTTTCCCCATGCACCTGTCCGTTACACACCTTTCTCGCGCACTCTCTTGCGCACACTCTCCCGTTACTTCCTCCGTAACACTCACCACAGGCATGCATTCTCCCTTACTCTTGACAGCGCACTCTTTCCCCATGCACCCGTCCGTTACACACCTTTCTCACGCACTCTCTTGCGCACACTCTCCCGTTACTTCCTCCGTAACACTCCCCACAGGCGTACACTCTCTCGTTACATCCTCTGTAACACTCACCACACCGCGCTTCCATGTGACCCCTCGCACACGCGCTTCGACCAACTCACTCTCGACAGCACACTCACTCCTTGGCGCGCACGTTTTCCTCACACACCCCAGAGTCGGACATTCTCGCACACCTCCTCTTTCGCACACCGTACCTGTCGCACACTTCACCAACGGCCTCTCACGAACACCCGGGTCCAAAGCAACCCCCAAGCCGACTGAAGCTCCCCTCACATCATGTACATTTCCTCGTATATCGCCACTCACCTTGGCACCTCCAATCGCTCACTATCAGCCCTCAATCCCACCATTTGGTATCCCATTTGTCCCATTTTGGCTTCTCGCCTCTCCATAAGGGCCCCCATTTGTATCATAAAAAGGTCCGAATCCACCGGTGGCGCTGCTACGGTCGCGGGCGTTGTCGCCGTAGCCATGTGCGAGGTGCCATTTTGCGCGCCCGTAACCTCGTGCGCGAGAGCGCCATTTTGCGCGCCTGGAACCCCCTCAACCACCTCCTCCATATACATTTCCCCGAGGTCCTGGATCGATTCTACCCCGACTATTTCTCCCACCGACATCCCTTCGCCTTGACCAGCCATGGCGCGATTTCAAAATTCGGGTTTTGTAAAACAAAAGCAATTTCAGTAATTTGTCATTTTGAGCGCGTTAAACGCTTCAGGTCCGAATCCGACACTCCTGACACCAATTGTTACGGTTCGCGGTTAAGGATGTTTGCCGAGCGAAGGCACCGCGGCCGAACAGTTGTTCCCCGACTAAACCCGATTCACCCAAACGTTGGCCGTATCACGCCACAGATATTCAATGTGGAAAAGACTAAGACGACGAATGCAAAGAGGAAGAAGAAGAAGACGTACAGAAGAGTAACGGGGTTTATTATTATTTACACACACATCAGCAAAAAGAGCAGTCACGGGTATTTACAGCGGACATGAAAAAAACAGGTAACACAGTGCAAATTACTAGCTTATACTGACTTAGTTTACTACCCAGGACAGCACGAACAGAACAAACTCACGTACGCAAATGGATGGAAGGGTAGGAATCGTTTGGAGGGATGAGCAGGTGGGATCACAGGGCACAGCGAGCAGGTCCACTCCGGGCGGGAAGCGAGGAGCCGGCAGCTCCTTGTATTCGGCTTTACAGCGCACGCCGGCAGGGTCACTTGGCTGGTTGAAACGGTGCTGGTTGAAGCGGCTCTTTGTCAAAGGCTTTTCGTATCTCTCACGCAACTCCGGTGCAACTCTGAACTCTCTCCCGGTGGACTGCCAACCCTCTTACGCACCTGGACTCATCTGCCGTATCTCTGGTGTAGCTTGTCCCAGCGATCGTCACACCCTTCTCTCCAAACCTTCAGCGCGGGTCTGTCACGCCCCCTTCGGTTTCGGTACCGCCCTCCTCCCCCGTGCTCTGTTTCGTGACCTTGTATGGTAATCCTACGGGCTTGTCTCCTTATTTGGGCATGGCGCCGACGGCACGTCCCTCGTGGCGAGCCACGGGCTTGTTTCCTTATTTGGGCATGGGGCTGAACAGCCCCGCCCTTCGTGGCGCGCCCTGGGCTTGCCTCTCCCGGGCGACCCCGCCCCTCCTGTTCAAACAGAGCACGGAGCACATATTCACTATAGCAGCGAAATGAGAGGGCGTGCACCCCACGCTTGTGAACTGCTTTACCCGCAGATGGAGAGTTTGGCTGGGAAATGGAAGTATTGAAGGGGAGCTATTCTTAATTGATTCGGTGCAATGGAGTATTATTCTAATGGAAGACAAGGCCTTACTCTAAAACACATAATAAGATATAAGCTACTGAACAAGGGTTTTATCGGGTCCTGCAATGTGGTGTTTCATGGAATTAACTACCAAGACGCCCTTTTTACCTTTACACAACTCTGGAGGCAGGAGGGGCCATATCCAACCAATGTTACACAACAATTTACCACTACAATACACACAATCAAAAAAAATACAATCCTCATATCCGCAACACTATATATATATATATATATATATATATATATATCTATATATATATATATTGTTGTGGATATGAGGACTCTATATATTTTTTTTTATTGTGTGCTGTATGATTATTATTATTGTTGTTGTGCTGTGCCTCCTGCCTCCGGAGCTGTGTAAGATCAAAAGGGCGTCCCATAGTCCACAAGCATACACGTCAGCCAATCATAGGATATTCATGTTCGATAGTTATATCTTATTCTGTGTTTTAGGATAAGGCTGTGTCTCCCATTAATTGAAATACTCCATTGCACCAGTGAAAGAGAATAGATCCCCTTCCATTCCCATCCCCAAAAATCCCCATTTCCTTCACATCCCCCTTTCGTGATTGCCGACCCTCGATTGCCATATTACATCCCCTCTCGTCATTGCTGAGCCCTCGATTCCCAATCACCTCCCCTCCAATAACCGCCATTGACCACGAGGCTCGAGTCAGGGAAGAAAGGCGTGTCTCCACCTCGTCAGAGGAGGGGAGGGGCGCGCCCGCCCGTCGTCGTCCGGGGCGGAGCCCGAGGGTCGTGCGACCAGCCAGGGCCGAGGTGAGTGCCCCGATGGGCGTGTCCAAAGCGCCGGGGGCGTGATCGCTGGGGGCGCTATAAAAGGGCGCAACCGGAAGTGGAGCAAAGAGAAGAAGAAAGGGAGATGCACTCTGGGTTGGTCGAAGAAAGAGAGAGAGAGGAGGAGTTGGTTGCACCGAGAGAGAAAGAGAGAGAGAAGAGTTGGTCTGAGTCGGGTGCCAAAAAGGAGGGTCAGTGGTCACAGTTGGTTGCGGTGGTGAGAAGTCGGTGGTGAGAAGCGAGTAATACAAGGCCTGGCAAGGCAACTGCAGGCCGCCGCAGCAGCGACACCCGGCAACCGCAAAAGGGGGCAGGAACGGCGGCTGCTGAACGCGCCGGTTGTGCGGCGGGACCCCCCCTTGGACCTCTCCCTCTCCCTCCAGCCATCCACATCCTGCGATTCCTGCAATTCCCCGTGTGAGTTGTCTTTGTTGTTCTGTCCTGGGTAATAAGTTAAGTCTGTAGATAAGCTAAATTTGCACTGTGTCACCTGCGTCTTGTACTTGTAAATAAACTGAATTGCTTTTTGTTGCTTGTGTGTAAATAGTAGAAATAAATTCAGTAGTAATATTTCAAACCTTTTTTTTGTCTCCGTTTTCCTCTTGCATTGCGTCGCTTTTGTCTTTTCCCTCATTGAGCAGCTAGGGTGCGATACAACCAACGTTCGGGTGGAATCGGGTGAGTTTTGTTAGGTCGCGGTTTTAAACCACCGCTCGGTCTATAACATCCTAACCGCGATCTATAACAATTGGTGTCAGGAGTGGGATTCGGACCTGGGACTAAATTTGTTAGGCCCAAATTTTGGAACACCAATTGTACTATTAGAATAACAATTGGTGTCGGGGAGTGAGATCGACCCGGAGCGCGCTTCACGCGCTCAAAATTATAAAGTACGAAATTTGTTTTGTTTTAAAGGAAAAGCCCGAATTTTGAAATCGCGCCATGGCTGTCCAAGGCGACGGGATGCCGGTGGGAGAGATAGAGGGGTTAGAAGTAACCCAGGACTTCGGGGAAGAAAGGGAGGAGGAAAATGGCAATGTGGTTGCGGGAATATCAGGCGCGCAAAATGGCGCGCTCGCTCACGTGGTTGAAGGGTCCCAAAATAGCGGCACCGCGGAGGGCGAGCCTGCGGTGGCGGCTGGGGACGCTGGGCAAACCGGGTTTGACCTCAGATTATTCTTGACCCAACTGAATGCAAAAATGGATAGAATGGGAAACCAAATGGGGGTAATGGGGAACCGGATGGATGCTCAGGGTGAGCGATTGGAGGGCCAAATGGGGGTAATGAGGGACGAAGCAAGGGGTACCGTTGAGGGGTTAGACAATAATTTTAAGGGGTTAGACAATAATTTTAAGGAGTTAGACAAGAAATTTGAGGGGTTAGACAATGGGATAGAAGGGGTGAAACATGGGTTAACGGGGGTGGAAAATAGAATGGCTGCCCAGGAGAATCAGTTAGAGGGGGTGAAAAATGGGTTAATGGGGTTAGAAAATAGGATGGAGGACAAATTGTGGGAAATAGGGGAACAATCCGCCCGGGAAATCGAACAGATGGGGAACCAGATGGAGGAAATACGACGAGGGGTGAGTGAGGATGTCTCGGGGCTGCGCGAGGAGGTAAAGCGAGGCGAAAAGCGTATAGAGAAAGAGGTGAGAAATAATACGGCAAAGTTACAGGGGGGAATAGAAGATCTGACGAAAGGAGTAGAACAGCTGACAGAGGGACAAACTAAGTTAGTGGAGCAGGTTCAAAAGAACACTGCGGTACTAGGAGGGTTAAAGGCGACACAAAAAGAAATAAAAAACGAATTAATAGCGACGCAGAGGCAATGTCAGATGGTACGGGAGGAACTGACAATGAGGGTGGAGGAGGTGACAGAGATAATGGAGACAAAGGACCGGCAGGTGAGGATGCACATAGAGACGGTCACGGTAGCCTTAGAGGACGAACTTGAGGGGACGCACCGAGAAATAAAAGAGGTTAAACAAAAACTAGAGGAAGTGGGAGAAGAGGTGAGTGAAATTAAGAAGGGACGGACAGAAACTAAGAGGGAGATAAAGGAGGAGGTAATGGAATATGTGCAAGGTCGGTGCTCAACTCATGATGTGATGCTCACTAACCAAATAAAGAGTTTGCAGGTGGCAAAGGAGGTGCGGGGACGAGGTGCCAAGGTGAGTGGCAATGTACATGATGTGAGGAAAGCTTCAGTCGGCTTGGGGATTGGTTTGGATCCGGGTGTTCGTGAGAGGCCGTTGGTGAAGTGTGCGACAGGTCTGGTGTGCGAAAAAAGAGGTGTGCGAGAATGTCCGACCATGGGGTGTGTGAGAAAAAAGTGCACGCCGAGGAGTGAGTGTGCCGTCAAGAGTGAGTTGGTCGAAGCGCGTGTGCGAGGGAGCACAGGGAAGCCCGGTGTGGTGAGTGTTACGGAGGAAGTAACGAAAAAGTGTGCGCGGGAGGACGCGCGAGAAAGGTGTGTAACGGACGGGTGCATGAGGAAAGAGTGTGCTGTCGAGAGTAAGGGTGAGTGCGCGACCGAGAGTGGAGGTGAGAGTAGTGAGAGTGAAACGGAGCGTGAGTTGGTTGTGGCAGGTGAGCGAGGATGCACACCTGGAATGGTAGAGCGTGAGTGGGAATGCACGCTGGAGTTGGTGGTGAGGCACGTGGTTGGGTGTGCGAATGAGGGCACACCTGTGATTGTCACAGAGGAAGTGACCGAGGAGGGGGCGCGAAAAGGTGTGTTAGTGAGGTGTGCGAGCGACGAATGTGTGCCAAAGTGTTCGGTGGTCAGGTGTGTGTGACCAAGTCGGTGAGCGGAGTGAGTGTACCGAGGTGTGAAAGAAAAGGTACGAGGAGAATGGGAACGGCTGCATGTATGAGCAAGAAAGAGGTAGCGTATGCATGTAAGCCTGCAGGTGAAGCGTCGACGGTAACCGGGTTAAAGGTTAGGTCGACTTTTAGCCGGATCGGGCCCTCGGTGCGTGCCGGGCTTCGCGTGCCGCGAGAACCAGCGGAGATCCGAGCCACGGCGGGTTCGAAAGGACCGCCGTGCGCGATCCACGCTGGGCCTCGCGTGGAGCAGCCGCGTCCGGGCTCCACTAGGCGGAGCGGGCAGCCCGATAGGAAGGGTCGTCATGGCGACCACTTTCTATTGAGACGTGCCGGCAGGTCGAGATCGGGACATTGGATGGCTCCACGCCGAGGTGGTGCGTGGGATCTCGGCCCGGGTAAGCCCCCGTCCCTGCCCCGAATGCGGGACGTATCCAGCCGCTGGCACAAAACGACCCGCGTTCATTGCTCGGCTGTACGAAGCCGGGCTGTAGATGTGAATTGGCGCACCGAGAGGACCTAATAAGTAGACGGGTGATGGTGATAGTGATAGTAGTGATTTGATACAAAATTTAGAAAAGTGAATAGAATTGGCGGTAAATAGAAAATTTTTGACTTGTGGAATCTGGACGAACAAAATTGATAGTGAGAGACCCCCGATGTGGTGGGATGGCAAATCCACCATCCCTCACAGAGTGGGGGCAAATGCGCAATAGTTTATGGGGTGGCTATGACAACCGAGCCAGGGAGGGCTTGGATAATGATAGGGATCTAGAAGAGATTGACATTAGGTAACGTTAAGTTTAGTTAGTGACTGATACCTGTAGTGGGGACGCAGGTAGATTAGTGTGGATTATAATGACGTGGGAGCGCAATAGTTTAAAGGGACGACTGGGAAGCGCAAGTTTCAGAGGGGAGAAGTTAGCTGAGATGATGCCGTGTGTGTGAGGATTGAACAGGTGAGAATGGAACAGGTGTGATTGCACAGGTGTGCAACTGAACAGGTGTGTGGAGCAGTGTATGGGTGAGTGATGGTGATGTGTGTTGCGTTGACCAACTGGTCCAGGAAGAGGAGGAGGGTGCAGGTGGCACCAGGTAGGATTGCACAGGTGTGCAACGACAGGTGAATGAAAGACAGGTGTATGGAATAAATGGTATGGAGTATTGGAATGGATGGTCGTGGAGTGGGTATGGTGGAAATTGTGGAGTGGAGTGGATGGTGCGAAGGTGTGAATGGGGGAAGAGTGGACCCCCCATCACGGATACCCGGGGCGGGTAGTGTAAGAGTTAGGTAGAGGGTACAGGTAAATTGTGGTTGGATATTGGCATCTGTGGTGCGGTTGGAAGAATGATGTTTGGATGGGTGCATTAGTGTTGTGGAAATGGCTGGGCGTGTAGCCTGTTAGTGTGTGTAGTTGGTTTGGGCACTCCACCACTGTAAGGATGTCGGCCAGGTGAGGCCGCAGGTGGGCTCTGGGAGCCGGTAGTAGTTGTTGTGGATGGGGCCCGAGGATCCGGAGGACGGACCCGGGTAGCCCAGTGCCAGAGGGCACCATGGGGTGACAGAGCCAGGAGAGGGGCTGTCCCCAGTTAGTTAGGTTAGGGTGAGGAGCTAGGTAAGCTCGGGTGGCAACTACAGTGGTGGAGGTGTGCAGGTGGGTAGACCTGTTGGGAGAGGTACACGTCGCAGCCCAGAAATTGTGCTAGAGCACCGGGAGATGAATCGGGGGAGTGAGACCCCAAATTGAGAAGCACCACAGTTTGGCCAATGGGAATTGGTTATTAGAACCCCTAGTGTAAGAGGGCCAATGGTTTGGCCAGAGAAAGACCCCGGGTAGTGTAAAGTGTGTTAAAATCATTTAGAGGATAGTTAGGATGAAGGATCTCCTCGCACCATCTGCATCCACTCACCTGAGGTGACAGGTACTCCGCACCATGCCATGTTTAATTATTTTTGATGCAAATGTTTTGGATTGTGAGACGCATCATGACGTGGGTGTGACATTGTGCTTTGATGTTCCATCTCTGCCTCCTTATGAGGATTGATGATGAATTGATGATGGCAAATTTTTAAAGTAGAGGGATTGTGGTGACGAATTTGATATAGGGGAAATACGGGGAAGACGTGACAGTAGTGACGAATTGGTAATGTGTAGGTTTTGTACATATGGGGTAAGGGCAAGGGTGGGCTAGGTAACAGGGGGGTGACGTACGGTAGGGACGAGCTTTCTCACTGCGCCCTCCGTACGCATTTCGCCTTGCATTGCCTTTTTGATGTGTACCCTTGAGACCTTACCCCTCGCTCATTTGTCTTGTCCCCCTTTTGTCTCCCACATGACCTGTGCGCCGTTGGGCGCCGAGGGGAGCGTGCGTGGGTCGGCCATTGTGCGCCCGAAATTCCCAGAACCAGCTGTCTGCATCGATGCACCACATTATGGACCACATGTCAGTGGCCGAGCACCACTTATGGACCCCATGGGTTGGGGCATGGCCCCTCTGCTGGAACCGGCCATGAGGGCCCGAAATCTTGCTGGCGGACCTTGGCCACAGGGCACCAATGCCCCACAGGTGAACCATACACATAGTCGGCCTGGTGGGCCATAAATAAATAAAAAGGACACATTGGGTGCAAGTTTTATTGAAAATAGGCCGCCAGTAAGCAAAGCAAAGGAAATGACAACATCTGGAAGAGAAATATTAATAACCAGCAGAGGGAGCCGAAGAGCCAGAGACACCTGCAGGGTTAGGGGTTGTTGGTTTTATTTTATTCATTGAACAATGGTGACTGCACCGATTGGTGCTTGGGTGTGTATTGGTGCGTTTTTGGGTGCTTTAATGGTGCATTGATGCAGAGCAGACTGTCCTCCCCCCAGAAAGAACAATTACAGGTCCTGGGTTAGTTTTGTAAATAAAAGCAGAGTCATCGTAAATAATGCTCCCCACCGTCAGTGTATAGTTTGAAGACCATTCCGCAATTCGGTTAACTGTGGGCGAAAGTCTGTTAGGCAGGGTGCAATGGAGCAGCGGGACACATTTATTTATGTTTAAACTGTCGCACTCAGGGTCAGGTTAAAAATAGAGGGAACTACACCTACGTGTCACGCTAAAGCTAAAAGTTGTAGGCCCGGGACGTGCCTAAGAGGAGGAGAGTGCAGTGTTGTGGATATGAGGACTGTATATATATTTTTTTATTGTGTGCTGTATGATTATTATTATTGTTGTTGTGCTGTGCCTCCTGCCTCCGGAGCTGTGTAAGATCAAAAGGGCGTCCCATAGTCCACAAGCATACACGTCAGCCAATCATAGGATATTCATGTTCGATAGTTATATCTTATTCTGTGTTTTAGGATAAGGCTGTGTCTCCCATTAATTGAAATACTCCATTGCACCAGTGAAAGAGAATAGATCCCCTTCCATTCCCATCCCCAAAAATCCCCATTTCCTTCACATCCCCCTTTCGTGATTGCCGACCCTCGATTGCCATATTACATCCCCTCTCGTCATTGCTGAGCCCTCGATTCCCAATCACCTCCCCTCCAATAACCGCCATTGACCACGAGGCTCGAGTCAGGGAAGAAAGGCGTGTCTCCACCTCGTCAGAGGAGGGGAGGGGCGCGCGCGCCCGTCGTCGTCCGGGGCGGAGCCCGAGGGTCGTGCGACCAGCCAGGGCCGAGGTGAGCGCCCCGATGGGCGTGTCCAAAGCGCCGGGGGCGTGATCGCTGGGGGCGCTATAAAAGAGCGCAACCGGAAGTGGAGCAAAGAGAAGAAGAAAGGGAGATGCACTCTGGGTTGGTCGAAGAAAGAGAGAGAGAGGAGGAGTTGGTTGCACCGAGAGAGAAAGAGAGAGAGAAGAGTTGGTCTGAGTCGGGTGCCAAAAAGGAGGGTCAGTGGTCACAGTTGGTTGCGGTGGTGAGAAGTCGGTGGTGAGAAGCGAGTAAGACAAGGCCTGGCAAGGCAACTGCAGGCCGCCGCAGCAGCGACACCCGGCAACCGCAAAAGGGGGCAGGAACGGCGGCTGCTGAACGCGCCGGTTGTGCGGCGGGACCCCCCCTTGGACCTCTCCCTCTCCCTCCAGCCATCCACATCCTGCGATTCCTGCAATTCCCCGTGTGAGTCGTCTTTGTTGTTCTGTCCTGGGTAATAAGTTAAGTCTGTAGATAAGCTAAATTTGCACTGTGTCACCTGCGTCTTGTACTTGTAAATAAACTGAATTGCTTTTTGTTGCTTGTGTGTAAATAGTAGAAATAAATTCAGTAGTAATATTTCAAACCTTTTTTTTGTCTCCGTTTTCCTCTTGCATTGCGTCGCTTTTGTCTTTTCCCTCATTGAGCAGCTAGGGTGCGATACAACCAACGTTCGGGTGGAATCGGGTGAGTTTTGTTAGGTCGCGGTTTTAAACCACCGCTCGGTCTATAACATCCTAACCGCGATCTATAACAATATATATATATATATATATATATATATATATACATATATATATATATATATATATATATATATATATATATACATATATATATATATATATATATATATATATATATATATATATATATATATATATGCATATATACTCCCCTATATCTATTTGTGGGAGTGATCATTAAGGGTAAATAAATCTGTTTCGTAGAACGATGGTTATTTCTTTGCATTTGATAAACTAAGCGTGACATACTATTTGTGCAATAGATATGCGTTGTGTATGCACAGTGAGATGTTTGTTTTACATACTGTGGAAGTGTAACTCAGTGTAACTTATTGATTGGCACTGGTAACTCATTGATTAAGACTGGTAACGAAGCAGATAGACGATTTCGTAAATGAATGCCAAGAATGTGCACGAACATGGTAATCTCTTGAAACACCTGGTCACAGCCCCAGGCTGGAGCACCCCCCTATTGTTTGGTAAATGGAACTCGCAGCAGGAGGGGAGCTAGCTGGTGCCAGGGAGGCGACCAGTAACGTCAGCGGAGAAGGGATTACGATTTCAGCGGACAGAGGATTAACTGAAGTGTGCCGATATAAACAGAAGGGACTTTGAGCCAAAAGAGCACTTGCCACGATAACCCCTGCCCGACGGAACGAACGAGCACCCATCATCAGAACCTCTGCCCGACGGGAATGGCGGAGGAACATCGGCCGAACGAGAAGGACCATGCGAATAGAGTTAACCTGGTCCATTGAGTTAAACGATATTATTTGGTAATGGAATGAAGTGAATAACCAGTTAATAATAAAGTCATGACCTTTTGTAAAACCTGTTTCCGACCATTGGCGTCTTGAGTCTCCCCCACCACTTCCACTACAATATGGAGGCACCGCTGAGATCAATTGGACACATACAAGACCTTTAAAGGTGAGTGTGTCTTGTTTTTGTCCAGTATGATTTACGAACTTGGGAATAGTTATGTTGTATATACATGGAGGATTTGGTGTGTGGGCTTCTCCACGCACAATTGGTGCAGGAGAGCCCTCAGAAGGAAGATATAGATGAGACCTTTTGGCTCCGGTGATGTGCTCGCGACACAGAGATCCATTTGAGTTGGTCTAGGGTGCTGGGTAGTGGATCACAAAGAACCATTGCTGAGCTGGTACTCCCGGGTGCTGTGGCTACTACCCAAAGAACCATTTTTTGTATGATTAAGATGTAACGATTTTAACGATCGTCCGAGGTAACGTCCTACAAAATGTCTGCTCGTTCTTTTTCCTTTGAGTCGTAATCCTGTTGAAATCTCATTTACAAAAGCGGAAGTTAGTACGCCGGGGAATGATCGAGGTCCTTGATGGCAAATCAGGAATAGTGAATAAGCGGACAAAATCAGGATGGAACGTTTTAAATGATTCTATTATTCGTGAGCTTGCGAGGATATGTACATTATACGCTGGGTATTAAAAGCCTTACTCTGGTCTGCAGGCAAATCGGCTCATGAAGTGCACCATGAGGCGATTTGTTTGCCGGTTCGGTAAGGTTCGGTAAGGTCCGTACACGTGTACAATCGTGTACACCCGTTTTAAATAAATAATTTTTTTTCAGTTTTCCCGCCATGTCTAAAACTCGTTCGATCAACAAATAAATTCATGACAGACAACCCCATCTCATACCGGTCCAGAATTATTATGAAAGATGGCGATTGGATGAAAATTGCATCAAATTTTGTCCAGGTCCATCACTAAGCCTTTGAGACATGCTTCACGGTTGAATGAAAGACAATAATTAAGTGCTTTTGTGGAAAAGCAATGGGTTTTTTGACTATTTAAAGTAAAAGACTACTAAAGACTACTAAAGCAAAAAAAAAAAAAAGCAATTCTTTCAAAAAGAACCTAAGGAAATCGGCAGCAGAATGAAAATCAACAGACAATGGAACAGCTAGCGACGAGTGTTTGTGAGTAACAACCACCCTCTGGTCGAGGCTCATAGGAAAAGTGATACTTATTGATTCGGCACGCTTACAATAGATATTAATGGCGAAGGTTGTGGTTGGTTCGATTTTGCGAAATGAACGTTCTTTGAACAAGTTAAATGGAAAAATAATGAAAAAGTATATAATTGTTTACTCTCTGAAACTGGGTATTGTATAGAACTCTGGGTATAGTTCTCAAATCACTCTGGGTTGTGCCTTGAAGAATGAATTGGAGTTGTGACAAGGTATAGACAGATGGGAGGTTGCGATGCTGGTACTGTGGATTCTATGAGACAAAGTACAGACAAATTTTGTTTCACTTCTAAAAAGATTTGTGGACAAAAGTGGGTGTAAGGATGTAAGGATGTAAGGATGTAACGATGTGAGGTAATATTGAGTTATGGAATTAATTGCTTTCAACAATGCAAAGGGTGACAAGATATGGGATTTTAATGGGATTTAATGGGATAAATATAGAAGATGTTTGTTTTGTCAAGAGAAAGTGACAATTGGCTGAGAAGTCACAGAGGCCGGGTTTTGGGCCTTTGACAGCAGAGAAATTGTGTTTTGACAGCAAAAGACTTCCAAATAATGGTTGTGGCAAACAGTGACTTCTGGGATGACAGGGGTGTGGGGTATTTGGCATCGCCAGACTAGCTTATTGGTTTAGGAATGTTTAGAGGTCATTGCAATGTGATAATTACTTGTGATCATTTGTGAAATTTCATGAACAGATATGTGAAATGGATGTAATTTGAGTGAGTATGAGAAAATTTGGTGCGGGATTCGTGGAATGTACAAGGCCGGACATGATCATTGGGAATTCAATTGAACTAATTGACTGATATGTAAATCCAATTTCAAATTTCAAGTAAATCGAATGAAAATTAAGGATTTTTGTTCGTTGTTGCAACGTTGTGCTCCAACGTTTTGGGAACATTCAAATGTTGGGTTTTGCGAACGTTTCCACAACGTCGCCACAACGTTTCACTTTCGTTGTTGCAACGTTGTGCTCCAACGTTTTGGGAACATTCAAATGTTGGGTTTTGCTAACGTTTCCACAACGTCGCCACAACGTTTCACTTTCGTTGTTGCAACGTTGTGCTCCAACGTTTTGGGAACATTCAAATGTTGGGTTTTGCTAACGTTTCCACAACGTCGCCACAACGTTTCACTTTCGTTGTTGCAACGTTGTGCTCCAACGTTTTGGGAACATTCAAATGTTGGGTTTTGCTAACGTTTCCACAACGTCGCCACAATGTTTCACTTTCGTTGTTGCAACGTTGTGCTCCAACGTTTTGGGAACATTCAAATGTTGGGTTTTGCTAACGTTTCCACAACGTCGCCACAACGTTTCACTTTCGTTGTTGCAACGTTGTGCTCCAACGTTTTGGGAACATTCAAATGTTGGGTTTTGCTAACGTTTCCACAACGTCGTCACAACGTTTCACTTTCGTTGTTGCAACGTTGTGCTCCAACGTTTTGGGAACATTCAAATGTTGGGTTTTGCTAACGTTTCCACAACGTCGCTACAACGTTTCACTTTCGTTGTTGCA
This sequence comes from Myxine glutinosa, assembly GCF_964187855.1. Lineage (NCBI taxonomy): Eukaryota > Metazoa > Chordata > Myxini > Myxiniformes > Myxinidae > Myxine > Myxine glutinosa. Next base: position 53,719,467 of record NC_136269.1, on the reverse strand, counting down.
ACGTTTTGCTCCAACGTTTTGGGAACATTCAAATGTTGTGGTTTGCTGACGTTTCCACAACGTCGCTACAACGTTTCATTTTCGTTGTTGCAACGTTTTGCTCCAACGTTTTGGGGACACTCAAATGTTAAGTAAATCGGATAAGAATTCACGAGTTATTTAATTATTAGCGATTAATGAAGTACTTATTTAATTAATAACATTTCTTATTACATTACAGTAATTACATTACAGTAATTACCTGAGGTAATTACAGTAATTACAGTTCCGGTAATTACAGTAATTACAGTAATCATTACAGTAATTGCAGTAATCTTATTACAGTAATTACATTACATTAACTCAGGCACCTTTTGAGTAAGGAAGCTGATATTTGGACATGACACTGACCAAGTGATGTGGCTGTCAAGGAAAATTCTGATTTATTGATTAATCATTTAATAAATTAACTCATTGATTTATAAATGACTTATTTAATTAAAATTCCTCAGAGATACATCTTCGGATGAGATACTTGCAGATTGGTTATGCTATGAGCCAATTGATTAAGGAAAATATTTTGTGATGGCCATATTGGCAATTTCGTGGCCATATTCGTGGCAACTCAGTTAGTGCCACTGCACCTTTAAAATGCATCCCTGCATTAATTTTTCGATCGATTGAGTTGAAATTTTGAACAATCGGATCTGGACTGTCGTTGTTAACGACTCTAGCATGCACCCGTCCAATCAGGATGGAGCGGTATGGTCCCCGGATTATCACTGCCTGCAGTTTTAATTAGTTTTACTTTTTCTCTTGGTCATATAATTTTGAAGACATGCATGTCATGATATAGGAAATGTTTGTTCTGTTGAACGGAATAAATGTTGTTTATTTGTGTGGGTGTGTATTTTTTGTGTATTTTGGATATATTTTCACGACTAATTCCAGTTAACATCCTGCAAAATTTGCTTGTTTGCTGGCCGAGTCGAAATTGTGTTGAGTTCCTATGGCATGCGCCATTAAAAGCGCTGTGTAATGGTTGAGCTCCCTTTATTTCGTTTTGGTCATGCGGATGAGCAGACAAAGTGACGAATGCTGCGGCTGGAGCAGTAGAAGCGATGTTTTTAATTGAAACGATGTAATGAGTAATTAAAAGTGGGAGGGGGCAACACCACGCATACCTCTTTTAAGGTGTGTATAAACCCTGGAATAAACGTGGGAGGGGGCAACACCACGCATACCTCTTTTAAGGTGTGTATAAACCCTGGAATATTTCAGCAATCAATACAATGCTGAAACTATGTAAGTTAAGTTAATAAGTAATTTAATGAGTAATTTAATAAGTAATTTAATGAGTAATTTAATGAGTAACTTAATGAGTAATTTAATGAGTAATTTAATGAGTAATTTAATGAGTAATTTAATGAGTAATTTAATGAGTAATTTAATGAGTAATTTAATGAGTAATTTAATAAGTAATTTAATGAGTAATTTAATGAGTAATTTAATGAGTAATTTAATGAGTAATTTAATGAGTAATTTAATGAGGAATTAAAAGTGGGAGGGGGCAACACCACGCATACCTCTTTTAAGGTGTGTATAAACCCTGGAATACACGTGGGAGGGGGCAACACCACGCATACCTCTTTTAAGGTGTGTATAAACCTTGGAATATTTCAGCAATCAATACGATGCTGAAATGATGTAATTTACTGTGTAAGAGGGTCGACCTTGGGTTTGTTTGGGTTTTGTTGTTTATTTTTGTGGGTGTGTATTTTTGTGTATTTGTATATATTTTCACGGCTAATTCCAGTTAACATCCTGCAAAATTTGCTCGTTTTTCTGGCCGAGTCGAAATTGCGTTGAGTTCCTATGGCATGCGCCATTAAAAGCGCTGTGTAATGGTTGAGCTCCCTTTATTTCGTTTTGGTCATGCGGATGAGCAGACAAAATGACGAATGCTGCGGCTGGAGCAGTGGAAGCGATTTTTTTAATTGTTCAATGATTATTCGATATTGTTATGACTTATTGTCAATAGGTATACTAAGTGGCCATGAGGTAGCCTGTTGCTATGTACAGTTTTATTCTATTGTTGATTATATCACATAGCTGTGGTGATAAAGGAAATGTTCGTTTTAAATAGATGATTATGATAGGACCATGACTATAAAATCATGATGATTATTATGAATGATATCATAGGGTTCAAATGCAGAATGATTGCATGAACTTGGGAAAGAACTTTCAAGCCCTATGGGATAAATTGGGTGTTACAAGCGATGGAGTTTCAAAATTTAGCATGATTGAAGGAATTTTACAGTCTTATTTCAGGAGTTTTACGAAATTTATATTGCCAAGAGATTTTGGGTACTAGAAAAAAAAAAAAAAAAGATCAGATATTTTTCCCAATGAACTTTAATATCTGCCATCCATTTTGGCTGTCTCACGAATGAAGGATGAGTTGCCTTTAGTGGTTGCAAAGAAAATTTGTGGAGACCAGGCAAAATGGGGAAATATGTCAGATATGACCCAAGGACAGGACGGTGATTCATCAATTGACATGAGGTATGAACCAGAGGTGACGACCGATGAGATTCGATCTCAGTCAATGGATGGACCTGTCCTGACATCATTGGGGAAAGGGCTTATGCAAGGAGTCATCCAAAATGATTAATTTGATTTATTGATGAATATTGATGAATTAATTGAAATTGAATAATTGATTGAATTGTTGATTGATTGAATCTAATTGATTGAATTTAATTGAATAAATTTAACTGGATAAATTGAATTGAATAAATTAAATTGAATATATTGATCGTTTGATTGATGAAAATGCGGTCTCAAGAAAGAAGCTTTAATATCTTTGTGAGATATTATCAATGTGAAGACAACCTTGGAAAATTGAGCAAGGTGGTGAGTTTATATATAGATATATATGTGTGGTTACCATTGTGTGATTTCCCCTTCAACAGAGCGGACACCTGAGGATTCACCCATTTCATACTGACCCTCTGGCTCATCTGCAAATACTGAACTGTGAGATTGGATTGTGCAAAAGCCACAGGTGAGAGAGATTCTCTGGAAATCACCATTTGAACAGGTGGAGAGATCCTTCCTGGAGGTACAAGAGAAGCTTTAGAGGAACAAACTACAACACATCCAACGCTACTTTGATAAAAGGCAAAATGAGAAATGGAGCCTGCAAGAATACACAAGGACAACCAGAGATTCCACAAAAAGATACTTGTACACATCATATGTACGACCGTTATGGTGCCGAAGCTATAAGGCAGGTCGAGAATTGGTATTTGTGGACAAAGGGACATGATGAGGAGTTTCCAAGAGAGGGTACATTTGAGTGAAGTCGATTGGAAAGATTGGAACAAAGATTGAAAGCCAGAGAGAGACAGAATCTAACGGTAGACTGGCTTGCATTCCATCTTTGGGATGGTGAATCCAGACAACGGGAACAGCAAGAACGGATAACGGATCTAGAACTTAAAATAAAAAGGATACAGGATACAGTGGAGGAGACAAATGCACAACTGCCCTCGAAATTAGGAATGAAAGTGACAGTTGTCCCATCTGATTTCCAGTTGTCTCCCCAAAAAGGACGGTACAGAGAATTTTTTCGTGTTTCAGGAGATAACGAGAGATTGCAGTGGCAACTCAGGGATGTAGAGATGCAGCCCAGCAATACAAGTGCACAGGTGCACAGACCAGGCAACGACAGAAACCGGTGTTTCAAGTGTGGACGGATGGGACATTGGAAAAGAGGATGTCCGTATACCAAAAGGAAGACAAGTTCATAGGGTAAACCAAGATCAAGGGTACCAGGGCTGACCGATACCTCAGACAATGATTAGGCCTTCATTGCGACAAATCCCAAATGACGATTGGCCTCAACAAATTAGATTACTGGACAAACATGAATAACTGTCGATGATTCTTGGGTCTGAAAAGTTTTCGGAGCAAGAATTATTCATTTTTCTTTTGCTTGTAAGCAAATTGATAATTAATTGATCAAATGCCGAAATTGGATCTTTTATGTTGGGCACAAAATTTTAAATTTACAAAGTTTGGAACAATTGCTTTGCAATTTTTTGGCAAACCAAGTGACAAGAGTCACATCATGATCAGGTGGGAATTTCCGACTATTGTTCCACACGATTGATAGGTCAGTGGTCGACTGACATACAAATGGGTGGGTAGTCAAATTTGGATAAATTATTGTGGGAACTGAAAGGGTAATGTCAATGTGACGTCATAGGGGTTTTCTAAGAATAAACTTTTTGGTCCATTTGTGTATTAGCGCTTATAAAATTGAAGGACAAATTTTGAGAAATTGAAATAAAGTTGACACCCATCCGGATCTGTAAATAAGGGTTCCAACGCAAACAAATACGCATAATGCATGTGTGTGTGGGTATTTTGTGTGTCAATGTTAGTGTTTTTGTGTATCAATCTTACAAGATTGTTGACACCGACAGTGTGCCTTGTCTGAAAAATAGATAGTTCCATGAGGATGGGATCGCATATCGAGAGAATTCGTAAAATAAAAAAATAGAAATATAATTTGGTTATGAAAATTATCACTTTTGTCAAGGGAGATGGAGAATAAAGATTTGATTTGCTGAGTTATGAGCAGCTATTCATTAATAGTAAAAATTGGGAGTAATCTTGGGATTCCATTGTGATCGAATTTATATGAGAATCAAAGCTATTTATGGATATGAGCTTCATAAAAATGTGGGAGTACAAAATTAGCCAAATTTTGGAGAGGTCTTACACTGACGTCCCAGAGTACTCAGCTCATGGATTTTTATATATATAAACTTGAATTTTATCAGCATATAAATTGTGCTGTATGTATGGATGTGTTTTAGGCATAGATGATATGGGAAAATAGTAAAGAAAATTTTGCTGGTTTGAACTATTGTGGGTTTTCAGTTCTGGAGTTCAAACAAAGTCACTGGTTAACAGATGAGAAAGGATAGTAAATAAATTATTCGATGCTGGGCAAATTAAGTACGATATTACTAAGACTTATGAGAGCTATTGTTCTTCCTTACAGCAGTGGAAAATTATTGAAAAAAAATTAGATCCAACATAATGAATCTATAAAAGAATGTGATAGGGATAATATCCTCAATTTGTACTAATTATTTGATTGTGGGTAAAGGAATTAATTTATCGTAGTGGATTGTTAACAGCAGCCTGAAAATGTCCTGAGAGTGTGCATCCATGTAATCAGAAATCCCAGATTTGTTTTTACAAACAACATTTTGGTAGAGGTCTTGTGTGGACGAACACTTCCTTGGTAGATGAAAAACGGTACTGCATGCTGGCAGCCACTTTTGCGGCCAGTTAGGCCAAACAAATTGAGAGGAAATTGTAGTTAAATACGTAAGTTACACATGGCTATTTGTAAAAAAGGAAATTTGTTGAAATGGGAAACATTTTTCGAAGGTTTATTAAAGTGTTATAATATGACATGTGGCAAGGCAAACTAATGGATGGGAAAATTAGATCTGGTTATAGAATAAATTTATTGACCCCTTGAAGTTAATTCCTCGAATCATTGTTTCACTGGCATTTTTTGTTCACATTGGAAATAGTTTGGTAGAGCTTTGGTTAAAACCTTTGGTTGCGGTATCTTGGAACGAATTGATAAACCATAGGAGATTGATAAGAATAGAAACAAATATGGACCCAAAATAGAAAGTTGGATTCATGCCTCTCATTGCAAGCAAGCACATGGGGCTAAGGTGGACGATCCCACAGAAAATGAGGCTGCACCTAGCAGCCCAGCAGAACATTCAGTGGCAGATAAATGATAGTCGTGATTTACAGTCATTTGAATTACATTTTAACACCCCTTGCATTGATAAACATTACATTTTCAACATGTGATATTCCTACTTGGGATAGTGACATTTAGTTGCCTACATGACATACAATTACCTGCTGATAATAATACAACATGAGTGAAAAATGTATCACAACTACACTCATGATCAGGGGATTGAGTTCAACCCCGGGAGATAGGGGGATCAGGGTAAGACAAATAATCTGATTTATGTTACATATTAAGGGATTTTCTTTATTTACCTTTTAGGAAGCTTGTTAGTTTGGTATATAATGTTGAATGTCATCGACATATAATTATGTCATAGGTATGAATATATACAAGGAGTAGCAGACTTGTTTGTTGGTTTAGTAGTTATATTGGCAATTGTTTTAGTGGTGGCTTGCTTGAAAGCCTTAGTGACGGTGTGTTTGAATAAGGTAACCAACAACACGATGATAACGCATGAAGTGACAAATGAGGAAAGAAATGTGGAACCAGAAAAGGAAGACTTTTATGGCGACATAATTACTGAGATTAAAAGATTAAATCAAGTGATGTTGCAAATGAATACAGTAGAATTAAGATAATGGCATAACGACAATGTTATGAGTTGTGTCAATTACAATATCAGTGAACTCATATCACCACGAGTGACACACTGTTAGAAAAAAAAAAAAAAAAAAGGGAAAAGAAAAAAGTGGAGAGGAATTATGGTAATAATACATTATGCTTAATTTGTTGGTTTGGGAAAATGGTTGTTGGGAATTAGGTATTCCCGTTTGTGATTGTAATCATATACAATTTATTTTCTTAGAGTAGTGCTAAAATACCTGCATGAGTTAATTTTTGAACTATATTAACCTGAAAGCAATTGTGGATGCTATTCTTAGTTTAGTAATAAAATACATACCTGATTGAATATTATTTGTGTGACGCATATAAATGAATATAACTTTTTGTGTTAAGGAAAAACAACAAATTGTTGAATGTGAAACTGTCGGAAGATATACATGATTATGCTGATTTCATGGTAAGATGTACCCTATCTGATTCAGTGTGTGCGGAAAGCAGATTCAGATGTGACTGAGCATAAGGATAAGACGAGATCACATTTTGAAGGGAGTGCTAACGGAATTGGGAAGAAGTTCGAGAAAGAAAATTTGTGGCTAAAAATGAAGTTAATCGTGGCATACACCCTCTTTCTCAAAGAATGATGAAGACATTCTCCCGTGTAACTTGGAGATGAATGCTTACCTTCACCAAGGAAATTTATGTGACCATTTGCCTGGATCACACTGCAACATATGAAAGAAAGGCGATCACTTACTCTTGTTCGAAGGCTTCGAACATTCATCACATCAGAAGTTGCAGGACAACGACATTTTACCCGCAACCTCTGTGAAATGCGGGGACATATGTTATTACTTCACCAACTTCCGGGGAGCCAGCATGGAGCTGCAAATCAATGGCTGTGCCTTTTCACAACAGCTGTGCGCGATTCTGCGGGCCACTCCTGGTATGGACCATGGATGACCTGAACACCATGGTCCCAACATCATTGTGGATGCATCCGGCATCCCTGTTCCACATCTTGCTGGCCAATCAACATTACACCAACACTTGCTGCCCACTCATAATGAGGGAGGAGGCAAGTCGACTACAACTGGGCGAAGGCCTTGTTCAAGGAATCATTATGGTTCACAGCAAGAGTGGCAAGAATGCTACATGGAGAGCAGGGTCAGTCTATGACTCCGCACCGTTACCACAACAGCGAAATCCTACACGAAGTAGTGCAGGTGTTCATAAAGACAGAAGAAAACGTTTCATACCTGAATTCAAACACAAGTGATCAGCCCTTCCTTTCAAACAAAGTCAACATTTGTGTGGAGGCAAACGTTTTTGCCAGATGGTGCAGATGCTTTACAAAACTTGAAAATGAAGTGAAATTGTTGTATCTTGGTGATGGTGAAGTGTTGTTTTGAAAAGATATTTGTGATGCAAATGCAATAGATTGAACAATATGAAAGGAGCCATAACCAAAGAAATGTTTTGTGATTCTTGCAGGATGACGGTGTATGCCTAAGGGAATTTGATTACCAAAGATTGATTGTTTACTTATATTGATGTTTAGATTAATGGTTAATATAAACAAAAACAAAAAGATGAGGGAATTGTGGAAGTGTAACTCAGTGTAACTTATTGATTGGCACTGGTAACTCATTGATTAAGACTGGTAACGAAGCAGATAGACGATTTCGTAAATGAATGCCAAGAATGTGCACGAACATGGTAATCTCTTGAAACACCTGGTCACAGCCCCAGGCTGGAGCACCCCCCTATTGTTTGGTAAATGGAACTCGCAGCAGGAGGGGAGCTAGCTGGTGCCAGGGAGGCGACCAGTAACGTCAGCGGAGAAGGGATTACGATTTCAGCGGACAGAGGATTAACTGAAGTGTGCCGATATAAACAGAAGGGACTTTGAGCCAAAAGAGCACTTGCCACGATAACCCCTGCCTGACGGAATGAACGAGCACCCATCATCAGAACCTCTGCCCGACGGGAATGGCGGAGGAACATCGGCCGAACGAGAAGGACCATGCGAATAGAGTTAACCTGGTCCATTGAGTTAAACGATATTATTTGGTAATGGAATGAAGTGAATAACCAGTTAATAATAAAGTCATGACCTTTTGTAAAACCTGTTTCCGACCACTGGCGTCTTGCGTCTCCCCCACCACTTCCACTACAATACCCTACTTGTATGTAGGCCATCCCAGGCAGCACTGCTGATTGATGATCTTAATGTTGCAAACTAATCAAGATGGTACTGGCTATGCCAGGCAGGCAGCAGTTCAGAAGTGAGGTCCGACTAGGTAGTTTGAATATGGGATCAGTGGAGAAGAGAGCGGTGAAGGTGGTGGAGATGGTGCAGAGACGGAGATTTTAAATGATGTGTGTGCAGGAGATCAGATGGAAAGGAGACTGGTCGAGGAGGTTGGTAGGAAGGCACAAGCTGTTTCACGTGGGTGGAGATGGAAGAAGTAATTGTGTGGGAATAATTGTATTGGAAGAGATCAGCAAGCAGGTTTCCAGAGTGGAAATATGGGAGGGACGGATAGTTATGGCATGGGTAGTGATACAGAGGCAAATGCTGTGTGTTATGTCAGTATATGGTCCACAAATGGAAAGGACTGGGGCAGAGAAGCAGGAAATTAGGGACACACTGGATTGGATGATGGGAATGGTTATAGTGGAGATGGTGCTGTGCATTGAGGGGGACTTTAGCATGCATATGGAAGTGGCGGAGCCGGGTGAAGAGGAATGTGTTGGCAAATTTGATCAGGGAACGAGGAGTGGAGGGGATCGGGAGCTTGTGGCAAGGAATGCGATGGCCATAGCTGATGCATTATTTCAAAAGTGGGAAAGCCAGAAAATACCTATAGGAGTGGACAGCATAGAACAGAACTGGATTTGGTGGTGGTAAGTAAGTGACAGTTGGGAAGGGTTGAGGATTGTAAGGCAGTGACGGGAGAGCATGTTACCACGCAGCGCAAGCCTGTGGTGTTTGTGGTTTGGATGAAAATAAGGGAGATTAAGAGGGGTCAGAAGATTATTTTGTGGGGGAACGTTTCAGGAAACGTCATTGTAGAATACAAGGAGAGGATGAGGGCAAGGTATGAGCAACTTGTCAAAAAAGTGGAAGGATTGGAGGAATGGAAGAAGCATGGAAGTGCACAGCAAGTTGGAAGACAATGGTGAGAAAAAGAATGAATGAATGAATGATCGTTTTAAGGCCATTGGTGAGAAGAAGGTAATCTATAAATTGGCTTGTGACAGGGATGAGGATAGCAAGGACATGAAAAGGGGGGTTGTGATTAAGGATGGTGGCAGGAAGCTAGTGACAGAGAGGGGGGCAGTATTGAAGGTGTGGGAAGGTTATTTCAAGGAGCTGATAAACGGGAGAGGAAACAATGTCGAGCTGGAGCTACCGCGTTATGTCGATGGCAAAGAGTGGAGTTGGTGGAGATCACAGTGGAGATGCAGACAGTATTTAAGAGGATGAAGAAGGGAAGAGATCCAAGAGATGATGTGTGTACACAGATGATAATTGCAGCAGGAGAAGTCTCCCTCCTCTCTTTTGGAAGGCAGGATAAGTCTTTTGGAAGGATGGCAGGAGAAGTTGGACTGGGCGAAGAGGCTGTTTAATGTATGTACGAGAGAGGGTTCAATTCTGGAGGATTGAATTCCGGAATGGTCATACAATCAACCCAAATTCAGATGTGTGTAATAAAAGTTTTGCACGGCATAAATTCACCTTTCCTGAGTGGAATCAAAATGGTCAATAGAGTGTGTGTGCTGCTTGTTGTTTTTGTGTTTCTGAGGAACAGAGATGGCTGGTTTCATGTCCTGGTTGAATGTGATGACGTGTGCATTGTGTGGTGGGTGTAGATTCCCTTAGGTGGTGTGCATGCATGCATGAGTGTGGTGTTGGGGACCGAGCGCTGTTTTTTGCTCACCTTATCCAGCTGGTTGTACCATCCAGTTTTTGCCATTTGTGTCAGAGGTGCGTATTGTGTGGCTATGTCCATATCCTTCCGGTATGATAGACCTGAGACTCGTCCTGGAGGTGGGGTTGCTGTCTTTATCAAAAACTCTCTTCCTCACTCTCCCTGCACTGCCCTCGCTCCACCTCACCCCCAGGAGTACCTCTTTCAACAGCGTGAAGCTGAGCTAGGTGTGAGGCAGGAGCACCAGCCCAGAGGGGAAAGCAGTATTCCATTGAGCTGCGGATGAAAGCCTTGTATGTGGCGAGGAGCTCAGGTGTGCCAAGGAAGGCCTTCGCACGACGGAGAATGCCCAGTCGGCATGCCTACTGTGTGTCCGCATAGTCAGAACACCTTCTGGGCTCTTGACATGCCGTGCTTCCAGTATCTATCTGTGTCATTTGTTCGACGTCGGTCGAGGATGCGGGTCCCATCAAATTCAAATTTGTGGCCAGATTGCACGCAATGACGAGCTATGGCTGACTGTGTCACATTTCCAGCCTTACTGCTCTATCATGTTCATCTAGCCTTTGTTTCAAATTTATTTCACTTTCACAAATGTAGAATTGGTCACAGTCTTTGCATGATGAATGGTAAACAACTCCAAATATTGTGCACTTATTGTGCACCTGTTAATATTGTGCACTTCAGTTTTGAAATGACATTGCAGATGGTGTGCAGAGGCTTGTAGGCCACACCAATCCGTGCACTGTGTACTGTCTTGCCAATCCTTTCAGAAAGACCCAGGTAGTACGGCAGTATACACTTTCAAGCATGTCTGGCTCTTTCCGTTCTATCAGTTTTGGTTCTTTCAGGGTAGGGATCAGGACTCCAACTAATCCTAACTTATATCCCTTTGCTGTACCCATTTTTGAGTAGGACCCCTCTAACTAATCTAATTTATTTAATTGCATTGGCTTTGGAAGATGACACAGCCCATGCCCGAGCTGCCAAGGCTCGTGCTGCATTGTGTTTGTGGGTGATTGGGTTGCAGGAATTAAAACGCAGTAAAATCTGTTGGCGTGGATTAGTTTCCTGTAAACCAAAATCTTTTGTGGTAGCCATCAGGCTTTCGGTAAACCTCCACATTCAAAAGGCCATTTTTATTTTCTTTTTCAATTTCATTTGTAATGCTAATGCTGGGAAATACCCGGCCAAGTTGCCCAAGAAGGTGGTCTACCATGTCTAAGCGCACAATGATGTATCCATGAATCTGTTCCAGCATCATGGGAGCCAATTCTCATGAGACTCAAATATCCTTTCCTAATTTGTCAATAGTGTGTATCATCATAGATGAAGATTGTGCTATTTAGGCACATGTTCAGCAGGCTGGCATCATCCTCAGGTGCTAATTGACTGCTCTGACAAGCTATTATCCAATCCTTAGCATGTTTCAACCGATTGAGCATGACACTCACCTCCAGAGTGACGGGGTTATTGGTGAAGAGTGAGACCACATTAAAAGATACCATCGTCTCATCGTCTTGGATTTTCACCTCTATTATCCTCTCGACATTTACCACTGTTCTTCATTGTTTTATTGGTCTTCCCTGCAAGTTTGCCAATGATGCATGATAAGAAGCCAGACAGTCGGTAAGACTGAGCGGTAAGTAGGTAAGCATTGGGTAAGTCGGTAGGTCGGTAAGCAAAGGACGCATTGGGTCTCAGAGGGACATAGAGCCAATTATAATGCTGGTTGCTGGTTTCTCAGCCTGCCTGCTCTCTCAAACGATCCTATAGAGCAGGGGTTCCCAACCTTTTTTGTGTTATGGCCCCCTTGGCTCCCAGAGCACATCCCCAGCACTCCCTGCCTTTCGCGGAGGTCGAGCGGCGGAGCGCGTGTAAGCAGGCTAGGGGTGTCTGGGGGCGTGCCCCCCAGAAAATTTTGATTTCTAGATGCTCTTTGGTGCATTCTGAGAGGTGTTTTTTCCTTAAATTGGCTATTTTGTTTGTATGAGAATTGGTAAATTATTACACAGAAAATGAAGAATTCCGAGTAGCCAACATGAACATTTAGTTCCATAGTTTTTTTCTGTTCCTTATTGGCTCCAAACGACATCGTTTTTGGAAGAAGCAAACAAAGCAACGCTGCTCAAATGATGCATGTTTGATATGAGATTTTAATATTATCAGTCACATCACTATGGACAGCATAAAATAGAACTTTCACACAAGAAAACTATGAAAAGGTACCATCTCGCGTCAAGAATATGTAACGTCAAGAATACCAAGTCAAGAATATGTGAAAACTAGAAACCTCTGTTGTGTCTGTATTTAACGCAGTGTGTTATAATCTCACAAAAAGAAACTCAATTCGACAACAACTCAGGTCATCAAAACTAGGGACGCGGTGCATGCACCATAAAAGTGAATTAAAAACTCAGTGGGATGGCTGAAATTGCATTTTAGCTACCAATTGGGGTATCCGTGGTTGAGTCACAGTCAGGGCACAGTGGAGGTCATCTTCAATGTGGAGCCAATTACGCTGTTTCGATTGGATATTCAACAGCGTGGAAAATCCCGCTTTGCAGAGATAAGTAGACGAGAATGGCATAAGCACCCGGATAGCTATCTGGCTGATATTAGGGTAGCGACCCATTCCCACCCAAAACTCCGTCAAGCTCTTCTCTTCGAATGTGTCTTTGGCAACTGAATCGTTTCAGAGATCCAGGAATTCATCTTGCATTGCCTCCAGCATGCTCTCCATGCAAAGGTTGACGGAAGAAGGATTCCTCACAATTTTTGCCTCATTGTCATCTAAATCAGGAAAATACTCATGAAATTATAGCTCCAGTGACTGCAGATGCTCAAGAATGTCATTTTTCAGTACGGGATCAAGCTCTTTTCCCATGCTGTCTTGCAATTCAGACATTCTTTTGAACATAGCAATGTTTCCTGTGTTCACTTTCCTGCGCCAGTTTTAGAGTTTGGCAACAAATCCTCTGAGATGATCGTGGAAAAGAATAATATTAGTCGCTCTTCTTTGGAGCTTGAGGTTCAGCTGGTTCTGCTGCACGAAAATGTCAGCAAGATAAGCAAGTCGTTCATTCCACAATTCTTCGTCATAATGATGCAAGAGGTCATGTTACCCTTGAAGATTCAAGAAATGTTTGACTTCCGCACGAAGTTCAAAGACGCGGTTCAGAACATTCACTTTCGAAAGCCAGCGTACAGCAGTATAGTACAGCAACGTTTCATGTTCCGCGTTCATGTCTTTGCACAGCTCCTTGAACATTCGGGTGTTGAGAGCCCCTGCCTTGATGTAGTTAACAATCTTGATTATGACTTCAAGAACTTTCTTCAATGAGAGAGGGAGAGTCTTACAAGCCAGGGCATAGCGATGAATCATACAGTGGGTTGCTTTCACTTGTGGTGCCAGCATCTTCACTTTTGCTTGGAATCCGGATTTGGAACCAAGCATGGCAGGAGCACCGTCAGTACAGACACTGCATACATTCTCCCACTGAATTCCTCCCGCATCGAAGAACAACTTCATTTTTTTCCATGACGTCGTTAGCTTTTGTCGTTGTTTCCAGGGCACTGCAGAACAAGATTTCTTCCTTGATATCATCTCCCTTGACATAGCGAACGAATGCCAGTAGCTGGGAGCAGGAACTAACATCGGTCGATTCATCAAGTTGAAAAGAAAACAAGCCGAAAGGCGCCGCCTTAATCTCATTGATGATCTGTTGTTTCACATCTTCCGACATGTCACGGATGCGACGCTGCACTGTGTTATTCGATAAAGACACCTGTTGTGAAAATCACCCAAATCCACAACTCGTCCCATAGATAGGTTTAATTTCAATTAGATCGTATCATCATCCTGTAAAATACACCATGCAACATGTATGTCAGGATCAAGGCATCATATGAGAAAGATTGGATATATCAGTCAATGCAAGCAAGCCTAGAATATAAGTGGGTACGTATCATTCAATTCTACATGTCATTGTATAAAGTCGCAGGAGTGGCCTCGAGTCGCGGACGTCCCGAGGTCTTATAGACACCGCCCAGTGGTTTAAGTGAGCGTCACACCTGGGTTCAACTTACATTTTCACCACATTCTCCCCGCCGTTAGAACTATGCTGCCACTAGGCAGGAAGCGAGCGCGCGTCAGCATTAATGGGTAGAGGAAGTCATTATATCATTATTAGGGTGTCAAAGAAATATCCCTATTGATTCTTGTCTTTACGCCATTGTGTTATGTTTCGCACACTGTCAAAGCGTCTTTAGGGCTTCCTGGAAAGCGCTATACGAAACAAATCCATTATCAGTAGTACAGGTCAGTCGGTCCATCCGTAGAGGTCAGTGTGGCGAATTACCCTGCCAGCACAGGTTCGGAAACTACCGGGTACGACGTCCCCAAATCCGGAGTCCCCTGCTTCGGAGTAGCCGCTGGAGGCAGGTGTCGGAGGGGCACCTCAGTGCCCTCACCGCTTCAGGCAGGGGTGTATCAGGCGAAGGGAGGGACGGCAGATGTTCTCTAGGCGCACTCATAGCCTGGTTAGCAAATATGTCCGATACTGGCAGACGATGAGCCTGTGGGTCACAATAGTCTAGTCTCACAGGCCTATGTGCTGGATAAGGTGTACCTTGTCGAAGAGCGAATGTCCATTCGTCGCAATGCAACGCATTTCAGGCAGATGTGTCGATGTAGAAGATGTGTAAACCAGTAAGCCATGTCTATTCGTCGCAGGGCAACACATTACAGGAAGATGTGTCGATGTGGAAGATGTGTAAATCAGTAAGCCTCTTTACAGTAAGCTGTAACAGTAAGTAAGATTACATGACAGGAGGCTATGGCAGTGTAAGTCAATTACAGTAAGTCTGTACCGGCCTAGGAGTTGTAACAGTAAGTAAGATTACATGACAGGAGGCCATTATAGTAAGTCCATTACAGTAAGTCTGTACCTGCCTTGGCTCCCAAGGGTACAGGGTCGATCCACATTAGATCCATGTCATGGAATTGCCGAGGGAGAGAACCGACGAGAGCCATAACGAGAGTTACGCGATACCCCGGAGTCCCCCTGTTTTGAAATCACGAGACTCGAGCGCTCTCTGACGGCAGCGCGTACGAATTACAAGCTCCGGCAAATAGTTTCAAGCAAAACGTTTGCCACGAGTGCCCTCCGTAGGCTGCCCGAACGACCGGCATGGCTGATTACGACGACGCACAAAACGACCGGAACGCGCCTCCCCAGCGGAGCGTGCAGAACCTCCGCGATGCATACGGCAATCCCATCCTGCAGTACAGCGCTCGGAGGATCGGAGAAAACCGGCTTTACCGGCTGCCGAGAGAACGTCCCGGATGGACGACAAAAACGACCGAAACGCGCCTCTCCAGCGAAGCGCGCAGAACCTCCGGGATGCATATGGCAATCCTGTCCTGCTGTACAGCGCGCGGAGGATCGGAGAAGATCGGCTATACCGGCTACCGAGAGGATGCCCCGGATGGAAGGATTGTCCCTTTCAAAGCGAATTGAACTGTCCCATTCACAAACCGAGAGAGAGTCCCGGCTGGACAAACCTTGTTTGTCCCAGCGTTGTCCCGGATGGATTGTCTAGATGTCGAGATGATTGCCATGCTAGATGTCCCGAATGGATTGGCCATCCACGGATGTCCGACCGATCCATCCATTCAACGCCTTCATTGCATGGCACGGATCCAGCCGGACCGCGGATGGATCGACCATCCACGGACGCAAAGACTCAGAGACCCAAAGACAGCCATCGCCCCGGATGGACTGTCCATCCATGCTAGATGTCCCGGATGGATTGACCATCCACGGATGTCCGACCAATCCATCCATTCAACGCCTTCATTGAATGGCTCGGATCGACCATCCATGGACTCAAAGACTCACTCAAAGACACAAAGACTCACTCAAAGACACAAAGACAGCCATGGACGTCATCCTGGGTCCCCACAAGGGGCGAGGGGGGAGTCGTTATACCGGACGGCATCCGGGCGAGCAACAATAACCTCCAGGGATCCCACCCCCACCCCCCCCCCCCCCCCCCCCCACCGAGGTTGCAGCAGCGCGCTGCATTCCGAAGTCAGACGACCTTCACAGTCTGGGTCAGTCTGAGTCACAGTCAGTCTGGGGCAGAGGGAAAATGGAATCAGACGAGGCGTCTCGCAGTCTCGAAATGTGCGTAGATACGAGCCAAGAGCTCTGTCCGATAAATCAACAAGCCCAGAGTCAAGGGCGAGCAGGCAGTACGGTGCCCCCGTTACTTGCGCAGGTGACAAGGGAGTCGGGCGCGACGCTCAATGTCACCATTTCACGAGGTCACCGTGTACTCCCTAAATGGCGCGGGCGCGCGACCTTGAGGTAGCGCCGCGTTACGTAGTTTACGTCGTTTACGTAAAGGACATTTGGTACGTAGTTTACCAAGGTACATGGAAATGTAAACGAATCCCCGATGAGATCGCGTGAAGCACGCAATTACGTTAATGATGCCGTAGAGCAAACGCGTGATTAGTCGGTGACGTCATCAATTGGTTCGGGCAGAGTTTGTCCGGGATTGAAGCGGGGGAATAGCGGCCGCAGTGCGGTAGTTATCAACGGTATCTAGCATGATACGATACATCACGCCAACACAAATCACATTTCACAAATCACATTTCACAAATCCCCGAGTGCCGTGAACCCCTTAGAACCCTTTAAGATTGTTTATTAAGGTTATGACAGCGGAAGATGATGAAAGTTTAGGAAGACCATGCTCGGCAAGTCCCCGAGTGGAGCCAAACGAGCCTCACGCGTTGAGGCGAGTCCGGGCAGCGGTGTTCGCCGGCCTCGCTGAGAAGCCATGCGTAGGTGGGATTCCGACCAGCAGCAACGGGGCCACAGAGTAGTGCCAGCAAGGGGAATCGCATGCGCTTTGTGTGAAGAAGGGGTCCATCCAGCGAAGATGCGGCGCGCGCGACTGGCGCATCGTGCCTAGTGAGGATGCCATCCAGCGCGTGATTGATGGTGCAGCGCGTGATTTGTGCGTGAGGAGGTGATTCCGAGCAGCGATCGGAATCGCAGGCCTCCCAGAGTATTAGCACGCGATGGGTGCAGTGCACGATGATTCGCGCGGAGGTGATTCCACCGAGCAGCCGGAGGGAGCCGGCCGTGTGAGGCACAGCGTGATTCTGACGAGCAGTGCGTGATTCGCACGGAGGGGGTGGTTCCACCGAGCAGCGAGGGGATTCGCGTGGAGGAGGTGATTCCACCGAGCAGCCGGAGTGAGCCGGCCGTGTGAGGCACGGCGTGATTCCGACGAGCAGTGCGCGATTCGCGCGGAGGAGGTGGTTCCACCGAGAAGCGAGTGGTCAGGGTGAGCCGGCCGTGTGAGGCACGGCGTGATTCCGACGAGCAGTGCACGATTCGCGCGGAGGAGATGGTTCCACCGAGAAGCGAGTGGTCAGGGTGAGCCGGCCGTGTGAGGCACGGCGTGATTCCGACGAGCAGTGCGCGATTCGCGTGGAGGAGGTGGTTCCACCGAGAAGCGAGTGGTCAGGGTGAGCCGGCCGTGTGAGGCACGGCGTGATCCCGACGAGCAGGGCGCGATCCGCGCGGAGGAGGCGATTCCACCGAGTAGCGAGTGGTCGGAGTGTGCCGGCCGTGTGGAGGCATGGCCGACATGGGAGTCGTGATCACTCGCGTGGGAATCTCATCTCGGGCCGAGGCACGCAAATCTTGGATGATTCTCTCGGACGGAGCCGTTAGCGTTTCGAGCAACCGAGGCTAGACTCGTACCTTCGGCGCCAAGCGGGTCCGTCGTTCCGACGGGGTTGCGGCCCAGGACATTTCCCAGTGGCCTCCTTCCGCAGGCGCCTTGCCGGAGTCCGTCATGCCTGCTCCGGCGTCCGGGCCCCAGGAGAGCAGTTCGCGCTTTGACGGCGCGGTTCCGCAAAATGCTTGCGCTTCCGGTCCCATCGAGGTAGACCGGCGGCGAGAGTAGTCGGAGCTCCGTAGCTGGAGCTAGCTCGACGGGTCCTCCGCCGGTCATTCTTCTCCGAGGTGGGCCTCGCAGGAGCGCGGAGAATGTCGGGAACGCTCGTCTGTGATCTGCGTTCATCCGGCCATCGCAAGACTCGTGTCCCGCCATTTCCGAAGATCATAATTGAAATTAAGTGTTGTGAAAATCAACCAAATCCACAACTCGTCCCATAGATAGGTTTAATTTCAATTAGATCGTAACATCATCCTGTAAAATACACCATGCAACATGTATGTCAGGATCAAGGCATCATATGAGAAAGATTGGATATATCAGTCAATGCAAGCAAGCCTAGAATATAAGTGGGTACGTACCATTCAATTCTACATGTCATTGTATAAAGTCGCAGGAGTGGCCTCGAGTCGCGGACGTCCCGAGGTCTTATAGACACCGCCCAGTGGTTTAAGTGAGCGTCACACCTGGGTTCAACTTACATTTTCACCACAACACCTGTTCAACTTTGCGAGCCTCTGCCTTGCCGAGAACCCATTTGACAATGAGGAGGGTACAAGGCTTGATGAGTGTCTCCCCAATCGAGTGGGATTTTTTCTTCTTTGCAATTTCAAGAGAAACTTCATAATAGTCCGTGGGCTGAGTAGGGTTTACATGCACCACCCCCACAACTTAACTTCCCGGGTATGTCCATGTACCTCCGACCCTAGGGGTTAGGAAAAACCATGTTAACAGAAAAAAAACTCATTCCCAAGATACCTCCCACGCATATTTTGATGTTACCCCCCCTGTTTTCAGTGATTTCCGAAAATTAGGGGTAGGCGAAATTCAAATGGCCATAACTTTTTACCTAGTCATCCTATGGTTGCATATGACCCCTCAAAATGTTTGTCCTGGGACTCTCTTTACAATGATATGTGTTATATGCAAATGAGGGCACTAATGAGGTCACCAGAGGTCAAACTATGAGGGAATGAGTTTTTTTTCTGTTAACATGGTTTTTCCTAACCCCTAGGGTGGGGGGTACATGGACATACCCGGGAAGTTAAGTTGTGGGGGGGGGGGGGGGGGTTGCATGTAAACCCTACTCAGCCCACGGACTATAAGAAGCCTGGACAGTTGCTACATTTTTAGTCTAGTAGGAAGACTAGGTCCCTCTGCACCCCCCGGAGATATACTTCTAATCAGTGTTTCTAGATTGGAAAAAATGTGTAGAAAATGACTAGCTATGGCCCCAAGCTGAAACAATGTCCCACATACCATTTTTATGCAAATTACTGCTGCAAATTTTATGCAAAATTATGCAAATTTTATGCAAATTTTTGATGAGGAGTAGAGTTGAGGGGTCTTTGAGGGCTTCATCGAGGTGCTCTCGGTTGCAAGACTGGGTCATTCTGAGAAGCACAGCAGGGTCAGAGATCATGATGTTCTCCTCCTCAGTGAATCTCTCCATCAACAGCCTCTCCATTGCCTCACACACTGTTTTGAGGCAAAAGAGGGACTTTGCGTAGGCCTTTCCACTGAGAACACCTTTGAGAGATCCACTTGTTACTAGTTGTGCCTCAAAGAGAATCTCTGCATATCCAGAACCACGCATCTTGTGTCCAGTGAGCATCCCGATGTAGTTCATGGATGTGTGGAAGGGTCCAATCGTTACTACATGACTAGCAAATTCATTTGGCCAGCGCCAGATGATGGGAAGGGCTTTCATGCAGACACCCAGATCAAATGTATTCAGGACCCATCTCTGACCCACCTCAGCAGTTGCTGCCTCGGAACGCTTCAGTAGCTCACGAACAACTGCGTTGTCTGTGATCGGTCTGTGCCTGGTGCCTGCATGGCATGGCAATGGCCTGCAGCCTGTGCCTGGGCTAGGGGGTTTCACCTCTGCAACTGGTTCTCCCCCACCCAGCAAATCAACAGTCGACTACTGCACGCCTATCCACCAACCGATCACAGACAACGCAGTTGTTCGTGAGCTACTGAAGCGTTCCGAGGCAGCAACTGCTGAGGTGGGTCAGAGATGGGTCCTGAATACATTTGATCTGGGTGTCTGCATGAAAGCCCTTCCCATCATCTGGCGCTGGCCAAATGAATTTGCTAGTCATGTAGTAACGATTGGACCCTTCCACACATCCATGAACTACATCGGGATGCTCACTGGACACAAGATGCGTGGTTCTGGATATGCAGAGATTCTCTTTGAGGCACAACTAGTAACAAGTGGATCTCTCAAAGGTGTTCTCAGTGGAAAGGCCTACGCAAAGTCCCTCTTTTGCCTCAAAACAGTGTGTGAGGCAATGGAGAGGCTGTTGATGGAGAGATTCACTGAGGAGGAGAACATCATGATCTCTGACCCTGCTGTGCTTCTCAGAATGACCCAGTCTTGCAACCGAGAGCACCTCGATGAAGCCCTCAAAGACCCCTCAACTCTACTCCTCATCAAAAATTTGCATAAAATTTGCATAATTTTGCATAAAATTTGCAGCAGTAATTTGCATAAAAATGGTATGTGGGACATTTTTTCGGCTTGGGGCCATAGCTAGTCATTTTCTACACATTTTTTCCAATCTAGAAACACTGATTAGAAGTATATCTCCGGGGGGTGCAGAGGGACCTAGTCTTCCTACTAGACTATTTGTTGTTGAAAAGCTCCTCCCTCATCTAACTTCTGTCGCTTTAAATTTCTTTCATGGATCCTGCTTTGCATGTTGTGCGTGATTCGTCTCGAGGTGCAACTTCAACTTGGATGGCCTCATGGATTCAGTACTCAAAACCTTGTGACAGCACACAATGTGGTTTCTCTTGGCCAGACACGGTAATGGACGTGAATCCAAGCTTTATGTATTCGTCAAGATACTTTCTTTTTTTACTCTCAGAAGCCATAACGTCAAATCTGCAATAGGAAAAAAAAAAAACAATATCAAAGTCAAAACAATAAAAAAAACTTTAAAAAACAATATTTAATTTTTAGTATGGTTCAAATTACCCCATGGCCCCCCGAGAAATACACCATGGCCCCCCAGGGAGCCATGGCCCCCAGGTTGGGAACCACGACTATAGAGTATAGAGGGAGGCTTAATTACTTTACACTTACTCTAAGAAATTTACTGAGGAGATAACTAAACTATACTAAGCCATGTTAACCCCTGGAGTCATTTCCACAACACTATTATAGTATACTTGTCCCTTATGTATTGTCTTTGGTGTGGATTTTTTCATTCAGTGATTGAAAAGTACTATCCAAGATGAAGGGAATTCCATTCATTATTCTCTGGTAGCTGCAGAAATAGGCCTCAAAGCGACTCTTGATAAGTGGTTTGATTCCAATGCTAAAGGCAACGGTCAGTGTTGAACTACCAGACTGGCCGAGATCCGAATTGGAAGCCTCTACCACCAGTGCATCATGTATTGTTTCGAAGCTCATGATTGCAATGGTTAGTTTATATTGGAGGGAGGGGGTGGGGGGGTATTGCCACCTTAATTTATTGGTACTGACGTGTTTAATTTCAATTGATATCAGTCAGGATTTGTGGTCATGCGCACTATCTGCTGGAGACTTTTATGACCGCAGAGGCACCCTTGCGGATGAGTGTGGATTCTTCATCTGTACGCAGCGCAAGGCTGCGGGTTAGCATTACTGGCAGAGGGCGTGGCTATGCCACTGATGCATTGCCCTCTGATGGTTAAGGAGGAATTTAGAATTTGGTCATGATGCCCGCTTCGCGAAGGACACCATGGGATCTTCAACATCCCCCAACGAATGCCGGTAGATGGATGCCCGTTTAACGTCCATCAGAGGGACGGCACACAGATTGATGAATCATTCTGCCTGTGAAACACCGGGGTGACAGTTTATGGCTGTGTAGGGAATTGAACCCAGGCTAGACAGCTTAGAGGTGAGTATGCATACCTCTAATGCCATCCTGTCAGTCCTTATGTGTGGATAAATAGATGGCATCATGGTTTATGTGAACACTCCAGATCGAGTAATGGGGAGCAACACTGTTCATACTGGCATACACAAACAGTCTCCTCAAGCATTTAGAGACTGATATTAAAAAAAACTGTAGATGTGGAAAAGACCAGGCCAAAGGGAGCAGGACATCAGCAGAGCGATACATCTGATGAAGGCTGTTTGAGGCTTTCGGCTCAGGGTTGACATGTGTGGTACTTTGATGTGGCCTGGTTCTTCATCTACCACATGGGTGGCACCACATCCTGGCACTGAGAGCGATAACGATTCTACATTTTGCTAGAAAAACAATGAATCACCTTACTCCTTACTCGCTTCCTACACCCACTTATTACCTCTGCCACCAAAGGTGGATGGAGGTTATGTTTTCACCCCTGTCTGTCTGTCTTTGAACAAGATATCTCAAAAGTTGTGGATGGATTCGGACGAAATTTTGGGGAGAGGTAGCTTATGTGGCAAGGTCGAATTGATTAGATTTTGGTGAAGATCGGGAATCGGATCCGGCTTGTATAATTTTTAAGTGATTCTTCACCATTGGGAGATAGGGCCAAAAACGATATATAGCAGGATATCTTAAAATGTTGTGGACAGATTTGGACGAAACTTGGTGAGAGGTTGGGTGCGTGACAAGGAAGAATCAATTCAATTTTGGGGAAGATCTGTATCTATATAGAAGAATTTCAGTGAATCTTCACCATTGAGAGATAGGGCCAAAAACGATATATAGCAGGATATCTCAAAAAGTTATGGACGAGTTATGAGAAAACTTGGTGGAGGAGTTGGTTCGGTGCCAAGAACAAGCCGATTAGATTTTGGTTCAGGTCCGGATCCAGATACGACCTATCAGTGGGATAAAAAACGTAAACTGTTCACCTGGTGGAGGTATGCACTCTACTGAGTGCTGTTCTAGTTAATGCTTGAAATTTAAGCTTGTGATTTAGCTTGGTCCAAATGATAGGAAGACTTAGCATTTAATCAGGAGCTCCCATATTAACTATAGTTTTGTAAATACATTAGTAGTAGTTCATGTCATTTATTTGTCGCAGCTCTACAAAAGCTTCGCATGGTTGTTGTTGTTTTGGTTCTTGTTGGGGGTCGATTTTTGAAAAGTGCACCCATTGGTCGGACAGCTGTGGGACCCCACCCACATATGTCGCTTGGCTCCACCTACAATGGCCATGGTACCCAGAGAAAATAATATGGCCACCATCTTGGTTTTCTGATGGGCCTAAGACATCAGGCTTCTGTTGATTATATACTGCCTGGGTTTGTTGCAGCAGATTTACTTTGGCTTTGTTTGGGTCGAGTGTTACTCACGATGGGGTACGCCGAAAAATCGAATCAATGTCATATAAAAAATATTGGTAAGGCTTAATCAAGCCTGTTGGCTCCCTAAAAAAAAATTACGTATTTTTATGTATTTCTTTTATTCTTTATTTATTATGTAATTTGTTATGTAATTTTTGAACGGCTCCATATTGGGGTGAAGCAATCTGTGACCTTGTGACGAATCAGCACGTTCTTGTCGCATTGGGCGCTTTCAAGGATTCCACAACAGCAAAGGCTCAACTGTTTATTACAGTATAAAGCAAACCAGTCACTACTTGGGTATCAGATAATAAGGTCGTGCCCGAGAGCTCACAACAGCACGTCCTTCAGCCCTGGCTCAGCACGCCAGTCTCCTCCCCCCCCCCCCCCCCCCGTGTCACGTCACATTCCTTGACGTGTATCAATGCATCAAGTATACTTGCATTGCACATTGCATATTTGCATTATAACACAGTTCTGATATAGCCGTGGTGGAGGCTGTCATGGATGAGAGGTGAGAGTTAACTTTTTAATAGCGCATTAAATTTGTGTTTCATAATCGTGCTGTACATCTTTTTCGAGAGCTTTTAATGTGTGTTTCCCAATCGGCCCGTTTCCAGATTTTTTTTCCAGGTTGTGACCACAGCGCGGTCATTCTTGTTTGAACTACACCGGCTGTGTTTTCTTCTCTGTTGTATGCATGGTCAACAGTTGACCTTGTATAATGGAATTTTTTCTCACAATTGCAAAGGGTTTCTCACACTCCTTGGGATTGAATTGCAGCGTGATTTGGGTAATCGGGACTGCAATACATAATTCCTTCAGAAGTCAATTGGATCTCTGGGACCATACCGGCATGTGTCAGGTTTTACGTAGCATATTCTACTTTTCTGTTCTCTGATTGGGTTCAGCATCAGGTTCACACACCTCTACCCCTTACGACGAATTCTTTTGATGTGAAAGTGCCTTGGGTTATCCTGCTGTTATGAAGAATCCATGAGGCTTCCAGAGAGAACTTTAACAGCAAATAAATGAAAACCTATCAAAATGGCATCTCATTCACCAGACAAGATATCTCACCTCTGAGATTTTCCTTTCCAATGTGGATGAAAATATGGCTCAACTGGAAAGCAATTCCATGCACAATGATGGACACTGGTAGGTATTTGCTGCAATGATTGATCTCGCGAGATCTTGGAGACGGCGGCAGGGATTTTCGAAGCTCCACACGGTCTCCACGTTTTTCGAAGTTAAGTCTGTTCACAATTGTATTTTGTCGAAACTGTATTTATCTTTCGGTGTGTGAAGTTATTGTGTGCAACTTTGGTTGTTTCTCGGTGTTTATCTTTCATAAATTGATCGTCTGTTTGCCGTGTCGTGTCTTGAGGCCTTGTACAGTGTGCACTGTACAACCTTGAGGCTTTGTTTTTCTCTCAGCGGTCCGTCTTTTGTGATCCAATAACTTTCGTTCTCTGTATTCCCAGTCTTTTCACACATAGCCTACTTCCTTGTGTAAATCTCAACTCAAAAAAAAAAAAAAAAAAAAAAAAAAAAACATTTTCCTTCTCTGTTATCATTCGTTTATTCATTCTTATTCGTTCGTTCGTTCTTCGACCACGTGTTTCTCCCCCATTTCCCCAGATAGTTTTCACTCATTAACCTTCAATGTTTACACTTTCCCCTCAAGTTATGTATTCCGTCATATTTTATAACACCTTTTTCTTCTTCTTCTTTAAAAGGCTGCTTTCGACTTGCTCACCAAATCAATTCATCCCAAAAAAAATATCCATCTCCTATAGTGCCTTTTTTCTACATTCCCTAAACTCTCCTGCACTCCATCCTCCATCCAGCGTCCTTAAACGTATTTTTAACTCGAAGGTCACAAGCAACTCATTTTGCAATAAATGTTCGTTTCCCATAAATCATACACTTTCAAAAATCCAATCTCACCCCTCCCCTCCAAATCTTCCCCATAACCCCTCCCCTCCAAATCTTCCCCATCACCCCTCCCCTCCAAATCTTCCCCATCACCCATCCCTTTCAAATCTCCCCCCTTGCCCCCTCCCTCCTAAACGACCCCCTCACCCCTCCCCGCCAAGACGCCCCCTTGCCCCTCCCCTCCTAGACTCCTGCCTCACCCCTCCCCTCCAAATCTCCCCCATATCCCATCCCCTTCAAATCCCTCCCCTTGCCCCTTCCCTCCCAAACTTCCCCCTCACCCCTCCCCTTCAAATCCCCCCACCCTCATTGCTTCTCAATTTCCCCCCTCTCACTCCCCCTCCTCAAAGCGTCCTCCCCGCTTCTTCCCCCTTCAAACTCTCACCTCCATCTCCCCCAACCTTCTGCCTCGCTCTTCCCCCTCCTCAAATAACACCTCATTGTGGCTCACCCAATCACCATCAAACCTTTTGTCCGCCCCATCCTTCCCTTTCTCCGAGCTATTCTGAAATCTCTGACACACCTTCAACAGCTCTCCCTACCTCTTCCACCTCTTCCTCATCTTACCCTACCCCTCCTCCCCCCTGTTCTGTATCTGATGCTCCCCCTTCCTCTTCATTAACGGTATGGACCTCAAACATCCGGGGCCTTCGTTCAAACTTAACTGATCTCTCCATACAGGTTGCTTCTGTCAAACCAGACGTGATCTGCTTAACAGAAACTTTCCTCCTTTATGATGTCTCTGATTCTATAGTATCTCTCCCGGGCTACTCCCTCCTCCGGTATGATAGACCTGAGCCTCGTCCTGGAGGCGGGGTTGCTATCTTTATCAAAAACTCTCTTCCTCACTCGCCCTGCACTGCACTCTCTCCACCTCACCCCCAGGAATACCTCTGGCTACGGCTTCCCCTTCGCTCCCACCTCTTGTTCATATGTGTGTTGTACCGTCCACCAAACAGTGATGACTCCATCTACATCTCGCTGTCTGATGATATGGACCAACTTCTATCTACTCATCCCAACTCTCTCTTCCTCATATGTGGTGATTTCAACTGTCATCATGCCAGTTGGCTGGGTGTGGGTACCTCTCTCACCAGCCATGGCTCCTCAGCAAAGGACTTCTGCGACTCATTGGGACTGACACAATCTGTCAATTTCCCGACCCGGATCTCAGTCAACGGAACATCTTCTCTTCTGGACTTGGTTATGACTAACTTCCCTGAAAATGTCTGCTGCTCTTCTTCTGCTCCGATCGGATCATCTGATCATGTCCTTGTTAAAGTGGACATCTCTCTGACCATCCTCAGGGAGCCTGCTCAGCGTCGACGAGTCTGGCATTTCACTCAGGCCAACTGGCACGGTCTTCAAGCAGCCATCAATCATCTGGACTGGTCTCCCATCTCTACCACCTCTGACATCAACTCATCCTGGGAATTCTTCCAAAGTAAATTGCTCTCTCTCATGCACAGATTTATCCCATCTCGTCTTCAGTTGTCATACCCTTCCTCCCGTCCATGGTACACGGAATCTTGTGGTGAGGCTGTTGCCCAGAAACAACTTGCCTTCGTCTCCTGGAAAGCAAATCCAACGGAAGGAAATCTCATTTCCTTTCACAAAGCCCGAAACAAGTGTGTGTCCACCCTCAGGAGAGCCAGGAAACAATATCTCTCCGTTCTCAAGACCGAACTCTCTTATCTGTCTCCCTCTTCCAAATCCTGGTGGCATCTGGTCAAATCCGTTTCTGGTGTTTGTTCCCCCTCCATCCCCTCCCTTACCTCAAACGGCTACACAGCTGACTCCGCACGTGAAAAAGCTGAATGCCTCAACTCTGTGTTTGCCTCTAAATCTTGTGTCCCAAACCCATCCCTCTCTGTACCCACCATACCCAGTCGTACCCTGCTGCTCCTGGACTCCGTGTCCTTTCCTCCTGACAAGGTGGAAAAGTTTCTGTCAACCCTCGACTCTGATTCTGCAACTGGACCCGACGGCATCAGCCCACGGGTCCTAAAATCCTGCTCTGCTGCTCTATCTCACCCTCTCTCTGTTCTCTTCACCCTCTCTTTTGCTCAAGGTCAACTGCCATCTGCTTGGAAATCAGCCAACATCACCGCTTTGCACAAAAAAGGTGCAAAAACAGATCCTAGCAACTACAGACCAATCAGTCTTCTCCCAATTATCAGCAAAGTCATGGAATCCATCATTGCTTCGGATATGAAATCTTTCCTCTTCTCCAATGGCTTGATCTCTGATCATCAATTTGGTTTCAGACCAGGTCACTCTACTCTGGACATGCTGCTTCTGCTGTCTCAACAATGGATGGAGGTCCTCAATGCCAAACAGGAAATTAGAGCTGTCTCCCTCGACATATCACGTGCCTTCGACACGGTCTGGCACCCCGCTCTGCTCACCAAACTCTCCTCCTTTGGTATCCATGGAAATCTCCACGCATGGCTGGCGGACTTCCTCTCTAGTCGTCGTCAACGTGTGGCCCTGAATGGGTTTCTCTCATCTCCTCTTCCTGTTCAGGCTGGAGTTCCCCAAGGCAGTGTTCTGGGCCCCGTGCTTTTTCTGGTCTTCATCAATGATCTCTCTGACTCTCTCGAAAATCCTCTCTATCTCTTTGCTGATGACTCCACTCTCTGCCGCTCCATTCCTCATCCCTCAGATCGGCAGTCTGCTGCCTCCTCACTCTCTGAAGACCTGGACAAAATCACAGACTGGTCAAACAAGTGGAACATGTCTTTCAATCCTGACAAATCTCACACTCTTACTATGTCTCTCCGAAAAGATCGACTGGACAACCCTCCCATCTACTTTCTCAACAATCCTCTCCAAGAAGTTCTGTCGCTCAAGATTTTGGGTCTCACTATCTGCCATGATCTTTCTTGGGAAAACCACATTTCCAAGCTGGCCTCCAAAGCCAGTCGCCGACTGGGCATCCTCCGTCGTGCGAAGTCCTTCCTCGGCACACCTGAGCTCCTCACCACATACAAGGCTTTCATCCGCAGCTCAATGGAATACTGTTCTCCCCTATGGGCCGGTGCTCCTGCCTCACACCTAGCTCGGCTTCACGCTGTTGAAACCAAAGCTTTCAGAATTATTGGAATCTCCCGCGATGAAGCTATCTCTGAGGGCCTTTCACTCACTCACCGCAGGCAGGTAGGTGGTCTTTCTGTCTTCTACCGACTCCTCTCCGGCCTTGCACCCCCAGCTCTCTCTGTGCTCTGTCCCCCAAATATTCCTACAGGTCGCACAAGATCTGCCAGCAACCCTCTGATGGTTAAACTGCCGAAATCTCGGCTCTCTGCTCACCTTCACTCTTTCATTCCTCTTTTCTCCCGCCTCTGGAACAAACTCCCTCACTCCCTTCAATCCCACTCCTCCCTCCAGGTCTTTAAAACAGCTGTTCACCACCATCTCTTATATTCCCCCATCCAAAACCTTGATCTTTTCTACCCCCGCTAATTCACCCCAGATCCACCTTGTTTGAAATTCCAACTTCTTTCCTGGAAGTCCTGGCAGTGTCCATATGTTTTATACCTCTCCCACCGCCCCCTTCCCACGCCCCCCCCCCCAAAGCCCTCGCCCTCTCTCAGATCTCTCGATGTCTCCATGTCTCTCGGTCCCTGCTCTCAAATGTTGTGTTTGTGTCCTTCCCCCTCTCTCCCCATCTTGTCTACCGCTCCCTATGTTATATGTTTTATGTGTCGGTTTGTCTTTCTGTGTGATTAATGTTCGCTCTTTCACGAGCCTCGACCTTGTATACAAAAAAAAAAAAAAAAAAAAAAAAAAACTCTGTATTTTCAGTTTGATGCCACAAGTCTGTACAAAATGTACTTACCTCCATATACGCATGATAACGCAGTCTCCTTGCGAGATACAGATACTCACCTGACTGTGTGCGGCTAATATGTTGTTGTTCTTTAATGTCATTGGAAAGCGGCATAGGCCTACCGTTTTCATTATGGCTTTTATGCATTTCCCAGCACAACATGAAGTGGGAACTTGGCAGCTTCGGGTGTGTTTATGGTTCCATTTGGCGGCACGAAGACCTCCATAGGAAGTGAATTTTACAAATGCACTCAAATCCCAGGTTGAGACACTCAGCTAGGAGCCCATCACATATTACATGACACTATTCTGGAAGTCTCGATCCCATTCCAACAACCACTGTAGTCACAATCCCGTTGCCTAATTTCATCCTGTTAATCCTCATCACTGCACATCGGATTTTTATGTGAAAAAATAAAAAATATTTTTTCACATAAAACGGCTTTTTTGAGCGCAAAAAAATTATTTTGCTATTTTCGGAGAAAAAAAGAATTTCGCCCTTTTTCGGGAAAAATAAAATAAAATGCCCTTTTTGGTCAAAAATGTCTGGCAACGCTAAAAAAAATTAGGGAATTTTTCGAAATTTTAAACTGCGATCGAAATTTGTAACTGCGATCGAAATTTTTAACTGCGGTCGATCTCAAAAACAAAACGTTGCGTCCACTTGCGTGCGTTGCGTCCCCAGCGTGTACAGCAGTGAGGCGGTGTACTACAGTGAGAGAGTATACACAAAGTGTGAACAAGTCTCCTATCAAGATGAGTGCTGCTCTTCGTGACAAGTGGCTGAAGGAATTCAACGCTGGCGGCGATGGGGCCACCTTCAAGTACGTGTCGAGCGACACGGCTTTGTCGAGCTTGTGAAAAGACTTTCCGGGCGAAGCAGAAGTCTGAGCTGGCCCAACATGTCCGAGGAGACCGCCACAAGAGCAACTTGGCCTTGAAGAAGAAGAGGATGGTCACGCAAGCCACCATGGAGGACTTTGGTGGCGGAAAGAGGCAAAAGTGCGACGTCGTGGCTCAGGAGCTGTGCCAGGCCATGCTGGCCGCTGGCATCCCATGGTCGAAATTGGAAAACCCTGCCCTCCGGTCGTTCCTGGAGAAGCACATCACTCTCCAGATCCCCGATGAAAACTGGATTCGAAAGCACTACCTCGACAAGTGCTACGACGAGGCCTTGGCGGGGATCCGTGCCGACCTCGGACAGCAGCCCATCTGGCTGTCCGTCGACGAGACGACCGATTCGGCAGGTCGATATGTGGCCAACATCATCGTGGGACGCTTGTCCAAGGAGGGGTACTTTCGTCCCCACCTCGTCCAGTGCATGTTTCTGGAGAAGACCAACTCCGGGGAGATCGTGCGTGCAGTCAATGACACGCTGCGCTATCTTTGGCCTGATTTCAAGCCGGAGTGCCTCAAGGTCCTCGTCAGCGACGCCGCGGCCTATATGATCAAGGCCGGCCATGCCCTGAAGGAACTCTTCCCGGACTTGCTGCATGTGACTTGCGTTGCCCACGCGCTCCACCGTGTCTGCGAGACAGTCCGAGAAATGTTCAAGGACGTCAACGACCTGAATGCCACGACGAAGAAGGTGTTCGTCAAAGCCCCGTCGAGTGTTGTCTTTTGGAAGGAGCAGCAGCCCAATCTTTCTCTCCCCCCCCCCGGAGCCCATTCTGACTCGGTGGGGGACGTGGATCGACGCCGCGGTGTTTTACGCCGAGCACTTCGAGGCCGTCAAGGACATTGTGGACCAGCTGAACGATGACGACGCGATGGCAATCCGGAGTGCCAAGGACCTGTTCGGAAAGGCGGACATCAAGCTCAGTTTGGTCTTCTTAAATGCCCACGTGTCGTTCATCCCGAAGATCCTTAAGCAGCTGGAGGAGGCCGGCATGGAGCTGGCCGGCATGGAGCTGGCCAAGGCCTTCCAGCTCCTTGATCAGGCCAAGGAGGAGCTCGAAAAGATCCGAGGCTGCCGTAAGGAGATCCTGCTCACCAAGTTCAAGGCGGTGCTGCAGCGCAATCCCGACATTGGTGTGCTGAGGACAGTGGCTTTGATCCTGGATGGAGATCAGCACGGATCTGAGGTTGGTGTGCCGGCTGGAGTCAAGCTTGCTGACATCCTCCTCTTGAGGTACTGCCCCATTGTCAGCGTCAAAGAACAAGTCTCCTTGTTCTTCTCCGTCTACAGAAAGTATTGTGGAAAGGTCCTTCTCCGTCTACAGAAACGTCCTCACCGACCGCCGACACCGCCTCACCAAGGAGAACATTACCAAGATAATGATTTCAAACACCTACTTTAACCGTTCCTAAAAGGGTCTTGTCAATTTCTTCTAGTCCTCTACTTATCACACAATGCGGTTGCAATAAAGGTACCTGAACGTCATTTTTTACCTGTTTACTAGCCCAGAGTGCTTAATGTTGTGCAGGAAAAAGCTTACCATTTTTTGTTCTTTTTTTGACTGATTTCTGAAAAACTTGGTAATAATAAAAAATGAATAAAACGGGGGAAAAAAATATTTCGGGATTTTTTCACATAAAAAAAAAAAAATTCCTCTTTTCAAAACATAAAAGGCCTATTTTCTTAACATAAAAATCCGTAGTCTAGCTGAGTCATCACAGTCCATGCATCCAGGGTTATTTAATTGTAGGCCACGATCCACAGATTCAAAACTCGTACCTTACACCTTTCAACATTCTGAATTACAGAGACGAGGCCCAATGTTGGCACAACACATTTGTAGGCACTGGAGACAACCCTTGCCTCAGGTCTTATCACACTTCAGGATGCTTCACATTTGCTACTCACTTCACAAAGAATAGTTGAAATATAGAAAAAGGTCACTTTTTGCCCAGCAGGGAGCCCCCGGGCAGCCTCGACAGGCACACTTCCATTCCTCAGCAGGTGTTTCTTTTGATTGTTTGCTTCTTACAAACTTGGTACTGCATAATTCCACTGTTACACGTTTTCCCCAGTCCTGTCGTTTTGTGCAAAACTTTTTCCTGTCTTTTATGACAAATTTATTTTCTACAAATGTAATTTGTCAAATAAAGGCGATAATTATAAGTAGCTTGAAGTTAATGAATTTCCCTTCTTAAGACCCAAGAGAGACTACACTTATAAAAACAACAAAAGCAGCAGCAGCAGCAACAGCAACACATACAACTGTTGGGGATGCCACTTCGCGGTGGTTATGTCCTCCCCCAACCCCTCACCCGATGCAGGTCTGGGGCCAAATCTTCCCCCATTCCTCCCTACTGCCCGGATTCATCAGGGCAGTGCAGTCACGGTCAGAGTACCGATCGATCGGTCCTCGTGGACCGGCCCTTTCCTTCCTCTGTCTCTGTCTCTCTGTGTCTGTCTCTGTCTTTCTCTTTCTCTGTGTCTCTCCCTCTAACTCTGCTGTGGCGCTGACTTTGTGAAGGCAGGGGTACACCATCCTGGATTTGGGGGGTCTCTGGGTCGCTCCTGCGAGATCGATCGGCTGCATCAGTGCCACGGGCTTGTTTGAGAGAACTGTCCTGGGCTATACAACAAGAACAAGAACAACATGTATATTAAAATGTGAATGCGATGGAGTGGTAACCCCTTTAATGTATTTGTGACGTCTGCATACATACTTTGTGAATGAGTATCCACTGTCCATGGGTCATTTCTATAACTTCAATTTGAATGCTGCAGGTCCCATGGAACATCTCCTTCTTTCCCTGCTCCCCTTTATTATTTTTTTAAAATAAAAGGTGCCCTGGGGGGAAATCACCAGGCCCTGAGAGAACACAGACACACACACACACACACCAGTGCAGTGGATGACCCCCAGAGCCATGTAACGTGTGAGTTCCCCCAGCCCAGATACACAAAGAAGCTGCATTTCTTCGCCAGCACAAAATGACAATAGCGGGGAATTTAAATTTTCAGTTGTTCATGTTTTTACGCTGCCCTGCATTGAAGTTCAACGGCTTTGTCCTATGTGTGTGTTTTTTATATCATTATTATTAGTCCTTCTAAAATTGTTTTGGAATTAAGTGGGCCAGTCGTGAGCCAATGTTGCTGTGTCGGTTGGCGAGGAAAAACAGATTAGAAAGGAACCGTTTATTTGTGAACAAACGCAGAGGTGGCCACTCGGTAATCTTGGGGCCAATTGTCGCCCAGTGTGACCGTTGTCTATTAAGATCCGGACACGTTACATTATTTATCAAACGTGTTGAAAGTTTGTGCTGTAGAGATCATTTCTTGTCTAGGTTTGCATAAGAATTGTCGAATATTGAACACTTAAAATTTCAAAATCATGATTGAATGAGCGAATGTGGTGAAATTGGCTTCAAGTATTTTGTTCTGTAAGATATGGATTTGTTACTTAACAAAATAACAACCAAATTGATATGGAGTGTGCCTTACTGACGTCATAGCCAACTTCTGCGAAAAGTCATTTGACCTTCAGGAGACAAACACAGGTCTGGTATCACAACGATAGGTTGATGGGGCTATCTTTTGATTTTCCATTTCCTGGTTTCTTTGTTTTTTTGCAAGACTTTGAAAACGAAACTTGGTGATGTGATTGTCATACGAAAGGCTTTATAAATGTTAGGTGCTAACATTCCGTGGTTGACACTCAGCGTGTGTAAGGACAGAGCATGGACCAACACCCATAAGTTGCCAATACTGAACCAGCACAGGCTTGGATGGGCCTAATGGCCTCCTCCTGCATGTACGTTTATTGCAAGGGAACTCATTGAAATGGAAGACCAAATACTGCTTTGGAGTCATCAGAAGGAACCCCAATAAGCAGAGCAAAGGTGGATTAATTAAGAGGAACCTGGATAGGATTTGGGTTTCAGCCGCTACTCTACGACCCTCAAACCCATCCATGTGGAGCCAAGTGAACCTTACAGAAAATTATCTGCAAGAATTTACCCTTTCTTGGACAGATGGATTAAGAAAGAGAGAAATGAAGAAAAAGAAAGAATTACAATGAATACAGAGAAATGTGAAAAAGTAGAAAGAATTGTGAAAGAAATGAAGATGTACAGAGAAAGACAAGATGTCGGGAAGAACCCGGACAGATATATTTCAGCAGTTACTCCCAGGTTCAAAGACATCAACAGGTAAAAGTTATCAGAGGTCTGTACTACAAATTATTAGTAAACTATCACTCTATTAAAATAAAACGTGCACATGATGGCTTTCCATTCAATCAGGCGAACCGTTCTCTGTCACTTCCAGGAGACAAATTTTGATTTGGCCAGAAGTGCACACAACGAACAATGCCAAATGTTTGTCTTGTCCACCAAAAACCAACTGTTTATCTTGTCTACTAAAAACTATTGTGTATCTTGCCAACCAAAAACCAACTGTTTGTCTTGTCCACCAAAAACGAACTGTTTGTCTTGTCCACTAAAAACCAACTGTTTGTCTTGTCCACTAAAAACCAACTGTTTATGTTGTCCACCAAAAACCAACTCTTTATGTTGTCCACGAAAAACGAATTGTTGATGTTGTCTACCAAAAACCAACTCTTTATGTTGTCCACCAAAAACCAACTCTTTATGTTGTCCACGAAAAACGAATTGTTGATGTTGTCCACCATAAAACAATTGTTCATCTTGTCCACCAAAAAACAACTGTTTATCTTGTCCACCAAAAACCAATATGTATATCTTGTCCACCAAAAACCAATTGTTTATGTTGTCCACCAAAATCCAATATGTATATCTTGTCCACCAAAAACCAACTCTTTATGTTGTCCACGAAAAACGAATTGTTGATGTTGTCCACCATAAAACAACTGTTTATCTTGTCCACCAAAAACCAATATGTATATCTTGTCCACCAAAAACCAATTGTTTATGTTGTCCACCAAAAACCAATATGTATATCTTGTTCACCAAAAACCAATTGTTTATGTTGTCCACCAAAAACCAATATGTATATCTTGTCAACCAAAAACCAATTGTTTATGTTGTCCACCAAAAACCAATATGTATATCTTGTCAACCAAAAACCAATTGTTTATGTTGTCCACCAAAAAACAACTGTTTATCTTGTCCACCAAAAACCAATATGTATATCTTGTCCACCAAAAACCAATTGTTTATGTTGTCCACCAAAAACCAATATGTATATCTTGTCCACCAAAAACCAATTGTTTATGTTGTCAACCAAAAAACAATTGTTTATGTTGTCCACCAAAAACCAATATGTATATCTTGTCCACCAAAAACCAATTGTTTATGTTGTCTACCAATGCAGACCGACACGCAGAGACTCGTATGCCATGACACCCACGCACAATAGCCGACTCTTTTCAAAAGCGACGGTGGAAAATCAACAGCAATAATTGAATGATTGCAGACGCGAGAGACAACTTGATTTTCCATCTTCAAAAGACACTTTAAGATGCAAGTTTGCAACATCTACGTGCAGGTGCAAAGGTGCAAATGTTTGGTTAGACGCCCTGATCCAAACCCCCACTGGCCACCTCCAACGTGAATATGCTCGTCTTACCTCCGATCGTTACCCTCTTCCAATTGCAGCGCACCAGGGTTCGGAGTGCAACGATAGCCAACATGATGTATGGGATGCTCACCAATGATCTGTCGAGTCCAGGTTTGATTCCCGCGATTGTCACAATTATACACCGAGTGCTATGCTGATGCGATGCCAGTAGGGATCGCTGCCTCTCACCGCAATCCTTGGAATGGGGACGGAAAGCAGGTTCATCTCACCTGCCTTTAGGCTGGGAACATTTGACATCCCACAGTACGTTTTGAAAAGAGTAGGTCACTGTGTGCCGCTGCTTTGACCCGTTTCGGTGTTAGGTAATTCGATCTACCTGCAGAAGGTGAGAGTGTGAGGATGTGGGTATGGCACAGGCACGACGGTCCGAATGACCTTTGACGTTGTTTCCTTTATATCCCATAGAATTGTAGAATTGTATCATTGCAGAAAGCGCATGCCTCTTCCAGGTTGAACAGTTTGCGTTTTGTATCGAATCTGGATTCGGACATGAACCAAAATCGAATAATCTTGTTCGTCTCACCGAACCGACTCATCCACCTAGTTTTGTCAAAAGTCATCCACAACTTTTAAAATATCATGCTACACATCGCTTTTCTCCCGATCTCTCAAATGAAGTATCGCTTAAAATTGTAATAAAATTATCGTATTCGGATCTTCCTCAAATTTGAATCGATTTGTCCTCGTCACACACACAACCTGTCCACCAAATTTCGACCGAATCCGTTCACAGCTTTGAGAAATCCTGCTCACAGACAGACAGGGATGGAAACATAACGTCTGCACAGCTTCGGTGGTGGAGGTAATGATATGAAAATGATCGTCTATACATTCAGCGATCTGATGAAACGAAAATAATATATACAGTGAATGGTACAGGGAAGTCAAAGTAAGAACAGACAAGATAATGGAGGAAAAATTAGCATTAGCAATTAAATTGATCAACAACACCAGTACTTATATGTGTATTAGACAGATGCGGAGAGAGGTCTAAATAATCATTGCAACCTCCACCGCTCGAAAACAAGAAGAGAGACATAGACACGGACATATACATCAATGTGAAAATCATAAAGACAGCAAAATCGGAATAATGAATAGCTTTTCCAATGTGCAGACAGCCTTATCATCACAGCACAACAATGTCCCAGTAGAGTGTTCTGCCAGTAAGGAAATCTGTGTTTGTAACCTACATGTGACCTTGTTTTGAAAGCGGTGTGATTGATGTTCGTAAATATGCGTTAATATAATAATCCTGTCCAACAATCGCTTCATCCATCTGCATCGATTTACCTGTTCGTCCACCAGGCTCTCCTCCTTCAAAGCTCGTCTGTATATCAACATATATATATATATTTATATATATTTATATATGTATATATATATAATTTATATACATACACAACCGGTCAAAAGTTTTAAAACACCTAAATTTTTCCAGTTTTTATTGAAATTTAAGCAATTCAAGTCCAGTGAACAAGCAGTAAACAGTAAACTGCTCGAGGTTAACAAAAAAGTTTAGGTTAGCAAAAACGGGAAAATAATGTAAAATTGCACAGTTATATTGTAAGAAAAAAAGGCCTTCTTCATTGAACAAGTAAATGGTTAACAACTTACTGCTTTTCTGCAGCAATGTAAGTAAATTAAGCCTTGAAAGTTGATGCAAACAATTCCTACAGGTGTCCCAACCTCTGCTGATTACTTGATTACAAACCCCCTGTGTGTATAAAAGCAGTATTGGAACAGCCTGTTATTACACCTTCTGAAGCATTATTTGGACAATATTGCACTGCAGGAAGTAGTATATTGGAAACTGGAGGAAACTCTGACAGGAAGAGGTCTGGCAGACCCAAAGCCACAACAGAATCAGAAGACAAGTTTCTGAGAGTCAACAGCTTGCGTGATAGGCGGCTCACAGGACAACAGCTTCAAGCACAGCTTAACACTGGTCGAAGTAGGCAGGTCTCAGTTTCAACTGTGAAGAGAAGACTTCGAGCTGCAGGTTTGACAGGTCGAGTGGCAGTAAGAAAGCCATTGCTAAGATGGCAAAATAAGAAAAATAGGTTTGCCTGGGCCATGAAGCACCGCCAGTGGACTACTGAAGACTGGAAGAAGGTCTTATGGACCGATGAATCAAAATTTCAAATCTTTGGTTCATCATGCAGGGTTTTTGTACGCCGTCGAGTGGGCGAAAGGATGGTTCCTCAGTGTGTGACACCAACTGTCAAACATGGAGGAGGAAGAGTGATGGTCTGGGCTCTTTTGCTGGATCCAGAGTCGGTGACTTTGCTGGATCCTGAACGAAAATGGGCTACCACAGCATTTTGCAGCGCCATGCAATACCCTCGGGTATACGCCTAGTTGGTCAGGGGTTCATCCTACAGCAAGATAATGACCATAAGCACACCTCCAGGCGATGTCAAAACTACCTTCGAGGAAAAGAACAAGACGGTAGGCTTCAAATCATGGAATGGCCAGCACAGTCTCCAGACTTAAACCCCATTGAGCTGGTTTGGGATGACCTGGACAGAAGGGTGAAAGCAAAGCAACCTACAAGTGCAACACATTTGTGGGAACTTCTGCAACAGTGTTGGGAAGAACTTCCTGAACAAAATTTGATTTCCATTGTAGAAAGAATGCCACGAGTGTGTTCGGCGGTTATATCTGCAAAAGGTGGCTACTTTGCTGAGTCAAAATTTTAAATTAAATTTTGTTAAACAAAATGATTCTATGATTTCTTTTTTTATCTCCAATTGTTTATTTGTTCTATGCTTAATTTCAGGGTACATTGAGACATTAAGCTGCGTAAATTTCAATAAAAACTGGAAGAATTGAGGTGTTCTGAAACTTTTGACCGGTAGTATATATATATATATACACAGTGCATTCAGAAAGTATTCAGACCCCTTCACTTTTTTCACATTTTGTTATGTTGCAGCTTTATGCTGAAATTGTTTAAATCATTTTTTCCCTCATCAATCTACACTCAATACCCCGTAATGACAAAGAGAAAACAGGATTTTCTTAAGTTTTGCAAATTTACTAAAAAGAAAAAACTGAAATATCTCATTGACATAAGTATTCACACCCATTGCTATGACACTTGAAATTTATCTCAGGTGCCTCCCATTTCTCTTGATCATCTTTGAGATGATTCTACACCTTGATTGGAGTCCACCTGTGGTAAATTCAATTGATTGGACGTGATTTGGAAAGGCACACACCGGTCTATATAAGGTCTCACGGCTGACTGCATATCAGAGCAAAAACCAAGCCATGAGGTCGAAGGAACTGCCTGCAGAGCTCAGAGACAGGATTGTGTCGAGGCACAGATCTGGGGAAGCCTACAAAAAAATTTCTGCTGCATTGAAGGTTCCCAAGAGCACAGTGGCCTCCATAATTCCGAAATGGAAGAAGTTTGGAACAACCAGGACTCTTCCTAGAGCTCGCCACCCGGCCAAACTGAGCAATCGGGGGAGAAGGGCCTTGGTAAGAGAGGTGACCAAGAACCCGATGGTCACTCTGGCTGAGCTCCAGAGATCCTGTGTGGAGATGGGAGAAACTTCCAGAAGGACAACCATCACTGCAACAGTCCACCGATCTGGGCTTTATTGCAGAGTGGCCAGACGGGAGCCTCTCCTCAGTGAAAGACACTTGAAAACCCGCTTGGAGTTTGCAAAAAAGCACCTAAAGGACTCTCAGACTGTGAGAAACAAGATTCTGAGGGCTTTCATGTGTCTTTCACTGAGGAGAGGCTCCCGTCTGGCCACTCTGCAACACTCCATCGATCTGGGATTTATGGCAGTGATGGTTGTCCTTCTGGAAGTTTCTCCCATCTCCACACAGGATCTCTGGAGCTCAGCCATAGTGACCATCGGGTTCTTGGTCACCTCTCTTACCAAGGCCCTTCTCCCCCGATTGCTCAGTTTGGCCGGGCGGCCAGCTCTAGGAAGAGTCCTGCTTGTTCCAAACTTCTTCCATTTCGGAATTATGGAGGCCACTGTGCTCTTGGGAACCTTCAATGCAGCAGAAATGTTTTTGTAGGCTTCCCCAGATCTGTGCCTCGACACAATCCTGTCTCTGAGCTCTGCAGGCAGTTCCTTCGACCGCATGGCTTGGTTTTTGCTCTGATATGCATTGTCAGCTGTGAGACCTTATATAGACAGGTGTGTGCCTTTCCAAATCATGTCCAATCAATTGAATTTACCACAGGTGGACTCCAATCAAGGTGTAGAAACATCTCAAAGATGATCAAGAGAAATGAGAGGCACCTGAGCTAAATTTCAAATGTCATAGCAAAGGGTCTGAATACTTATGTCAATGTGATATTTCGGTTTTTTCTTTTTAATAAATTTGCAAAACTTTCTAAAATCCTGTTTTCTCTTTGTCATTATGGGGTGTTGAGTGTAGATTGATGAGGAAAAAAATGAATTTAAACGATTTCAGCATAAGGCTGCAACATAAAATGTGAAAAAAGTGAAGGGGTCTGAATACTTTCTGAATGCACTGTATATATATATATAAAGAGACAGAGACAGAGAGACAGAGACAGAGACAGAGACAGAGAGAGAGAGAGAGAGAGAGAGAGAGAGAGAGAATATGTTTGCCTGTCAGGTTTGTCACCATTGTCAGTCATGCTACTTCTGTGGAGGATTATGCATTTTGTTCCATGCACAGCTCCATGGTGGAGAGAAAGAATGTTTGTATTGTGGCAACGGCAAGTACATGTAGTGGGTGTGTTTGGTAATGGTGTATAATGCAGGAGTATTTTACGACCTTTGAGAGTTGTCTCGCCTGGGTTCGATTCCCAACCGCAGTGCAACGTTCAGATTGGTGTTTTGCAGGCAGAGTGTTGCATCACAAAGTGCGCCGTCCCTTGGATGGACGTTAAGCAAGGTGTCGAATCTGCTAGCACTAGATGATGGACAGTGAGGATCCCATGATGTATATGATGGACATCAAAATAGAATCATTCGTCGCCAAGAGTTAGCGAGATATCGTCGGTATAACGTGAACAAATTATGAATCCCTATCCCGCGACTACCGCTGGAAATGCAAACTCAAAGCACCCAGTGTTTCTCTTGCCTTCAAGTAGCACACCATGACAGGGAGATTTGTTTGTGACCTCACCACCCTCTCTAAATCGTCGCCTTGAGGAAAGCCTGCCATATTTGTCGGGATTTGGAGGCTTATGGATCCTCTGGGATTGGCACAACTTTTTGCAAACTGGATTTTCCAGGCCTCTTGGAACATTAAACAGAAACTTCGAATATGGGTATTTTCTTTTTCGTACACAAGAACACAGAACGGACCAGAACATGACAAAACAAAAGTAGAACGGTACTCGGTACAGAGCGTACCTCCGTCAGGCTGAACAGTTTACGTTTTGTATCCAATGATATGCCAGATCCGGATCTTCACCAAAATCGAATCAATTCGTCCTTGTCACACACCCAACCTGTCAACCAAATTTTGTCCGAATCCGTCAATAACTATTTGAAATATCCTGCTCGCAGACAAACAAACAGCCAAATGGTTAAACAGATAAGTAACCTCTGTTCATTTTCAGTGGCGGAGAGAGGTAAAGAACAGTGGAAATAAGGGGTGCGTGGAACATACAAACTGCAGGGTCGAGAGACAATCTAGAGACACAGAGAGAGAGACAATGTAGAGAGAGAGAGAGAGAGAGAGAGATACAGAGACCTGGAGGAAGAAAGGATATGGAGAAAAATGAGAGCAAGAAGGGGGGGGGGGGGTGGGACAGGAGGTGAACAAACTGGATACAGTCAGAAAGTCTCAATCATAGAAGTAGAAGTAAAGGGAAAACTGGAGAAGAAGAAATGGAACAACATCAACAACAACAAAAATCGACAAAGAGGGTGAGAAGCAGGGGGAAAGTGTAACCTACAAACATGGAAAGAGGTGGACATGGGGAGGGTTGATAAGGGTAGAAAAGATAATTGGTATGGATGGGGATGAACTGATGTCTTGAAGCAATGAAAGGAAACATGAGATTGGAGAGACTGAGAAATTTGTTTCCACAGGTGAGAGGAAAAAGAAACAAATTAGTGGAAGTGAACAGTGAGCCTGGATTTTGGGCATTTTCACTTTCGGGGAGACTACATTGTGTCCTGTAGAAACCTGGGGGTGGAGGGGGGCAAGGGGCGGCCAGAGCATGGAAAGAACATAGGGTGCAATACCGGAAGGAGGCAGTAGAGGATAGAGAGACCCACAACCTGTCTGCGATGTTAAAGTGATAGTCCCAGAGACTCAGCTTCCTCATAAGAGATACCATAGCAATGATTTTGAGGACCTTGGTTTCCACAGTGTTAAGCTGAGGATGATGTGAGGCAGGGTCGCCATTTCAATGGGGAGAGTTGTAAACCATCAAGTTGCAAATTGAAGGTCTTATAAGTAGAGAACAGTTCAGATGTTCCAAGGAAAGACTTTGCACGACGCTGGTTT
Organism: Myxine glutinosa; assembly: GCF_964187855.1. Taxonomy (NCBI): domain Eukaryota; kingdom Metazoa; phylum Chordata; class Myxini; order Myxiniformes; family Myxinidae; genus Myxine; species Myxine glutinosa. The sequence goes on along the minus strand of NC_136269.1, from coordinate 53,677,108 downwards.
TGCAGACGCAGGCTGGTTTTGCAGACCAACTTAGATATGTGGTTTGCCCAAAAAAGACCATGGTTGGTGGTGAGGCCCAAGAGTTTCAGCGACTGAACTTCTTTGAGAGGTTTGGGAAGTAGATGGGGATAAGGAGCTTGTGTTGCCAGACACTCCCTCCAGAGAGACAAAGTGAGGGTGTGAGACCTGTCAAGATTGAAAGACATATTCCAAGTGTTGGACCAGCTCACGATTTTATCAAAATCTGAAGGACGAGATATGCCATGGCAGAAGGTGTAGTCATCATAAAATAGATAAAGAGGTTTCTTCCGGAGATTTGGAGAGATCATTTAAGAAGATCAGAATAAGGATTGTGCCGAGAAAACACTGCCTTGGACACTCCGGCCTTGAGAGGAGAAGAGGAGGTTCCGTTGAGAGCCGCACATTGGCTACTGGAGTAGAGGAGGTCAGTAATCCAAGAGTGGAGATGGTCTCGGATTCCATAGGCAGAGAGATTGGAGAGCAAGGTGGGATGCCAGACTGTATCGAAAGCTCGAGATATGTCCAGGGAGATGATGCTGATCTCATGTCTGACATTGAAGGCCTCCATCCATTGTTGTGAGTAGAAACAGCATGCCCAAGGTTGAGTGACCCGGTCTGAATCTGAACTGATGGTCTGAAATCACGCCTCTGGACATTGTATACCGACGACGGACAACTATTTTTCAAGACACCGCATGATCTTGAACGTTCTCCGGGTAATGCTTGTAGTTTGGACACTGGGTATAAGGTCCATCCTTGATGCAACACCTGTCCATAAAACACACAAATCTCAGTTTATTTTCTGGCCGTAAATCGAACCCTGAACAAACAGTTGAAAGACGAGTGCACAACCTTTGTTTTGTACCCTGTTCTTCCACCACTCCTTGAAAATCCTGCATAAATAGATGTTAAAAATCAAATAGTCAAACATAATCCCATCTTCATATTTGCATCCCCATCCCAACAACCGTCTGCATCATCGCCTTCATGTGCTGTTTTTGCTTTCGAACCATCCATGCAGAAGAAAAACACGGATGGCATGAAAAAATGGAAACTAGTAACTAGTAAGAGTTCAAAAGTGAAAATGATGAGATGATCCAATATGTCGGTGTGAGTATGTTCATGGAGCCTGCATCTCGAATTATGTCGTTACGAGTCGCCTATTACAAGGGAGTGTTTTTCACCCGCTGTTCAACAAATAGTCTTAATTCCCTCCTCGACACTTGAACAATCTTCATTCCCCCCTCGAACCCACATATTATTAGCATTGCATCAGTCGTTGTACTTTTTACGAAAATGGGTCCATCGGGGCTTCCTTGGTGATTCTAAATAATATTGAATACGAGCGAATTGGTTTGTTCTCGACATTCTGTGGATCTCTAAAATTGTAATTACTAGAACATAAGAACCGTCGCTTCGCTGACGAAAATACCAATCTTTGCTGTGATGGCTAAACTATGGGGGAAGAAAAAAAAAAGGATTCCTGGGAGATCCTGCTCTCCATGCAGGGATAACCGACGTCACGTGTTTGCATTTGCAGTTTTGACACGCGCGTCCATGTACCCATAAAAAAAAAAAAAAAAAAAATTTTTTGGTTCACAAACATTCCCGGGAGTTACCCGAATCCACCGTGGTTGGACTTATTGAAATCCGTTAATCCATTCTCAAGTTATAACACGACAAACAAACAAATGAAAAATCACTCAGAGTGTCACTTGGCAAAACAGAACAAAGTAGAATGGCACTCGGTAGAGCATCCTTTTGACCTCAAAAAAGATTAGTGATTGAATTCAGTGACCTGATATGCAAATCGTCTTCAAAGTTTAAGTTAATCGGATGAAAATTGACAATTTTAAAAATGTCGCCTATGTTGACCTTTTGCCCTATGTTGACCTCAAAAATAGTTGATGGTTGGCTTCAGTAAGCTGATGTGCAAATCCTGTTCAAAATTCAAGTCAATCGGAGGAAAATTGAGGATTTTAGAATTTTGAAAAACGTGGTTGACCTTTGGCCTATGTTGAACTTATGACCTATGTTGATCATAAAAAATAGTTGGTGGTTGAATTCATTTAGCTGATATGACAATCCTATTCAAATTTCAAGTCAATCGGATGAAAATTGAGGATTTTAGAATTTTGAAAAAAATGGTTGACCTTTGGCCTATGTTGACCTCATGACCTACGTTGATCATAAAAAATAGTTGGTGGTTGAATTCAGTTAGCTGATATGAAAATCCCATTCACATGAATTTGTTGAAAATTGAGGATTTTAGAAATTCGAAATTGTTGTTGACCTTTGGCTTATGTTGACCTTTTGGCTTATGCTGATCTCAAAAATAGTTGGTGTTTGAATTCAGTTAGCTGATATGAAAATCCTATTCAAATTTCAAGTCAATCGGATGAAAATTGAGGATTTTAGAAATTCGATAAAAATGGTTGACCTTTGACCTATTGACCTTTTGGCCTACGCCTATCTCAAAAATAGTTGGTGATTGAAATCAGTTCGCCAATATGTAAATCCAATTCAAATTTCAAGTCTATCGGATGAAAATTGAGGATTTTAGAAATTCGATAAAAATGGTTGACCTTTGGCCTTTGTTGACCTTGACCTAAGTTTATCTCAAAAAGAGTTGGTGGTTGAATTCAGTTCGCTGATATGCAAATCCTATTCAGATTTCAAGTCAATCGGATTAAAATTGAGGATTTTAGAAATTTGAAAAAAAGTGGTTGACCTTTGGCCTATGTTGAACTTTTCACCTTTTGACCTCAAAAATATATAGGATTTTTTGGGAATTTGAACTCTACCATTTGGTGAAGTTTCGTGAAGATCGGTTAAAAACTGTGACCTGTAGGCAAGTATAAATGAGTGGACAGACAAACACACAAATGAAAAATCACTCATAAAGTGACACTTGGGAAAACAGTACAAAGTAGAATGCCACTCAATAGAGAATACTTTTGACCTCAAGAATAATTTGTGATGGAATTCAGTGACCTGATATGCAAATCGTCTTCAAAGTTTAAGTTAATCTGAGAAAATTGACAATTTTAGAAATTTGGCCTATGTTGACCTATTGGCCGATGTTGACCTCAAAAATAGTCGGTGGTTGAATTCAGTTAGCCAATATGTAAATCCCATTCAAATTTCAAGTCAATCGGATGAAAATTGGGGATTTTAGAAATTCGAAAAAAGTGGTTGACCTTTGGCCGATGTTGACCTTTTCACCTTTTGACCTCAAAAATATATAAGATTTTGTCGGACCACGAACTCTACCATTTGGTGAAGTTTCGTGAGGATCGGTTTAAAATTGTGACCTGTGGGCAAGTATAAGTGAGCGGACAGACAAACAAATGAAAAATCGGTCAGAGACCGAGGACTTGCCGGAATGGACTTATTGGCCATTTTGGACAAATATGGCGGCCGAACCACGTGACCGATGACGTCATCATTATTTGTTTTCTAAACTAATTTATTCCTTGATGATGCTCCAGAAATTTCATCTTGATCGGATGAAGTTTTGTACTTGTCGAATTATGGCGTCATAATGGAGGCACCTATGACATCATCATTAACATATTTTATTCCCCATGGAGAGTTATTTACAATGAGCCATGCCTCAATTTTTTCTATTCAGCACTTTTGGAGACATAGAGGTGCAAATTTTCTCGGTTTTTCCAAGATGGCGGCCGAACCACGTGACTGATGACGTCATCATTTTTTTCTCTCTACCAGTTTATGCCGTCATGTCGCTCAAGAAATTGCATCTTGATTGGATGAAGTTTTGTACTTGTCGAATTATCGAATTATAGAATTTTAGAATTATCGAATTTTAGAAATTTGAAATAAGTGGTTGACCTTTGGCCTATGTTGACCTTTTGGCCTAAGCTAATCTCAAAAATAGTTGGTGGTTGAATTCAGTAAGCCGATATGTAAATCCTCTTCAAATTTCAAGTCAATCGCATGAAAATTCAGGATTTTAGAAATTTGAAATGGTTGTTGACCTTTGGCCTATGTTGACCTTTTGACCCCAAAAATATATAGGATTTTGTCGGACCACAAACTCTACCATTTAGTAAAGTTTCGTGAAGATCGGTTTAAAATTGTGACCTGTAGGCAAGTATAAGTGAGCGGACAGACAAACAAACACGCACACACAAACAAACAAACACACACACAACCCGGAGTGATCAACATACTTGCCAAGTAACAGTAACAGCCAATGAGCCAAGTAACAAACAAACAGACAGAAAGACAGACACGGCTCCTTTTATAATATCGATTTTATGATATCCATCTTCATAAGGAAATCCTCTAAAGCGTCTCCGGGATTGAACAGAGTCGATGAGTCACTCCGTTAATATTCCCACAATGCAATGGGTGAACAGAACATTGGTGTATCATATCAGTTAAAGGAACCGAGCTCGAGGTCATGGTTTATATGCCCAATATCATGAGTTGTTGTACGAGTCATTATTTGAAATGTCGTTGTTCGAGTTGGGGTTGCAAGAGTTATCGTTGTACTAGTTGTCGTTGTACTAGTTAAATAAACTTTGTAAAAGTTGTCTTACTCGTAGTTATCGTATGAGTTGTTGCACGACTTGGTCTTGTATGAATTGTAGTAGTCGTTGTGCTTGTAGTAGTTGTTGCACAAGTCATCATTGTACGAGTGTTGTAATAATGAGCTGTTGTTGCACGAGTTATCGTTGTACGAGTGTTGTAATAACCAGTTGTTGTTGCACGAGTTATCGTTGTACGAGTGTTGTAATAACCAGCTGTTGTTGCACGAGTCATCGTTGTATGAGTGTTATAATAATGAGGTGTTGTTTGCACGAGTTATCGTTGTACGAGTGTTGTAATAACCAGCTGTTGTTGCACGAGTTATCGTTGTACGAGTGTTGTAATAATGAGCTGTTGTTGCACAAGTCATCGTTGTATGATGAGTGTTGAAATAATGAGCTGTTGTTGCATGAGTTATCATTGCATGAGTGTTGTAATAATCAGCTGTTGTTGCACGAGTTATTGCTGTATGAGTGTTGTAATAATGAGCTGTTGTTGCACGAGTCATCGTTGTATAAGTGTAATAATGAGCTGTTGTTGCACGAGTCATCATTGTATGAGTGTTGTAATAATGAGCTGTTGTTGCACGAGTCATCGTTGTACAAGTGTTGTAATAATGAGCTGTTGTTGCACGAGTTATGGTTGTATGAGTGTTGTAATAATGAGCTGTTGTTGCATGAGTTATCGTTGTATGAGTGTTGAAATAATGAGCGGTTGTTGCACGAGTCATCGTTGTATGAGTGTTGTAATAATGAGCGGTTGTTGCACGAGTCATCGTTGTATGAGTGTTGTAATAATGAGCGGTTGTTGCACGAGTCATCGTTGTATGAGTGTTGTAATAATGAGCGGTTGTTGCACGAGTCATCGTTGTATGAGTGTTGTAATAATGAGCGGTTGTTGCACGAGTCGTCGTTGTATGAGTGTTGTAATAATGAGCTGTTGTTGCACGAGTCACATCGTTGTATGAGTGTTGTAATAATGAGCTGTTGTTGCACCAGTTATCGTAGTATGAGTGTTGTAATAATGATGTGTTGTTGCATGAGTCATCGTTGTGAGTGTTGCAATAATGAGCTGTTGTTGCACCAGTTATCGTTGTATGAGTGTTGAAATATTGAGCTGTTGTTGCATGAGTTATCGTTGTATGAGTGTTGTAATAATGAGCTGTTGTTGCACTAGTTATCATTGTATGAGTGTTGTAATAATGAGCTGTTGTTGCACGAGTCATCGTTGTATGAGTGTTGTAATAATTAGCTGTTGTTGCACGAGTTATCGTTGTATGAATGTTGTAATAATTAGCTGTTTTTGCACGAGTCATCGTTCTATGAGTGTTGTAATAATGAGCTGTTGTTGCACGAGTTATCGTTGTATGAGTGTTGTAGTAATGAGCTGTTGTTGCACGAGTTATCATTGTATGAGTGTTGTAATAATTAGCTGTTGTTGCACTAGTTATCGTTGTGCGAGTGTTGTAATAATGATCTGTTGTTGCACGAGTTATCGCTGGATGAGTGGTAATAATTAGCTGTTGTTACACGAGTTATCGCTGGATGAGTGTTGAAATAATGAGCTGTTGTTGCATGAGTTATCATTGTATGAGTGTTGTAATAATGAGGTGTTGTTGCACGAGTTATCGTTGTATGAGTGTTGTCATAATCAGCTGTTGTTGCACGAGTTATTGTTGTATGAGTGTTGTAATAATGAGCTGTTGTTGCACGAGTTATGGTTGTATGAGTGTTGTAATAATGAGCTGTTGTTGCATGAGTTATCGTTGTATGAGTGTTGAAATAATGAGCTGTTGTTGCAGCAGTTATCGTTGTATGAGTGTTGTAATAATGATGTGTTGTTGCACGAGTCATCGTTGTATGAGTGTTGTAATAATGATCTGTTGTTGCACCAGTTATCGCTGTATGAGTGTTGAAAAAATGAGCTGTTGTTGCACGAGTCATCGTTGTATGAGTATTGTAATAATGAGCTGTTGTTGCACCAGTTATCGTTGTATGAGTGTTGAAATATTGAGCTGTTGTTGCACGAGTCATCGTTGTATGAGCGTTGTAATAATCAGCTGTTGTTGCACCAGTTATCGTTGTATGAGTGTTGTAATAATGATGTGTTGTTCCACGAGTCATTGTTGCATGAGTGTTGTAATAATGATCTGTTGTTGCATGAGTTGTCGTTGTATGAGTGTTGTAATAATGAGCTGTTGTTGCACGAGTTATCATTGTATGAGTGTTGTAATAATGAGCTGTTGTTGCACGAGTCATCGTTGTATGAGTGTTGTTATAATTAGCTGTTGTTGCACTAGTTATCGTTGTATGAGTGTTGTAATAATTAGCTGTTTTTGCACGAGTCATCGTTCTATGAGTGTTGTCATAATGAGCTGTTGTTGCACGAGTTATCGTTGTATGAGTGTTGTAATAATGAGCTGTTGTTGCACGAGTTATCATTGTATGAGTGTTGCAATAATGAGCTGTTGTTGCACGAGTCATCGTTGTATGAGTGTTGTAATAATTAGCTGTTGTTGCACTCGTTATCGTTGTATGAGTGTTGTAATAATGATCTGTTGTTGCACGAGTTATCGTTGTATGAGTGTTGTAATAATGATCTGTTGTTGCACGAGTTATCGCTGGATGAGTGTTGTAATAATTAGCTGTTGTTACACGAGTTATCGTTGTATGAGTGTTGTCCTAATCAGCTGTTGTTGCACGAGTTATTGTTGTATGAGTGTTGTAATAATGAGCTGTTGTTGCACGAGTCATCGTTGTATAAGAGTTGTCATAATGAGCTGTTGTTGCACGAGTTATGGTTGTATGAGTATTGTAATAATGAGCTGTTGTTGAACGAGTTATGGTTGTATGAGTGTTGTAATAATGAGCTGTTGTTGCACGAGTTATCGTTGTATGAGTTTTGAAATAATGATCTGTTGTTGCACGAGTCATTGTTGTATGAGTGTTGAAATAACGAGCTGTTGTTGTACAAGTCATTGTTGTATGAGTGTTGAAATAATGAGCTGTTGTTGCACGAGTCATTGTTGTATGAGTGTTGTAATAATGAGCTGTTGTTGCATGAGTTATCATCGTATGAGTGTTGAAATAATGAACTGTTGTTGTACGAGTCATTGTTGTATGAGTGTTGAAATAATGGGCTGTTGTTGTATGAGTTATCGTTGTATGAGTGTTGTAATAATGATGCGTTGTTGTACGAGTCATTGTTGTATGAGTGTTGTAATAATTAGCTGTTGTTGCACCAGTTATCGTAGTATGAGTGTTGTAATAATGATGTGTTGTTGCACGAGTCATCGTTGTGAGTGTTGCAATAATGATCTGTTGTTGCACCAGTTATCGCTGTATGAGTGTTGAAAAAATGAGCTGTTGTTGCACGAGTCATCGTTGTATGCGTATTGTAATAATGAGCTGTTGTTGCACCAGTTATCGTTGTATGAGCGTTGAAATATTGAGCTGTTGTTGCACGAGTCATCGTTGTATGAGCGTTGTAATAATCAGCTGTTGTTGCACCAGTTATCGTTGTATGCGTGTTGTAATAATGATGTGTTGTTGCACGAGTCATTGTTGTATGAGTGTTGTAATAATGATCTGTTGTTGCATGAGTTATCGTTGTATGAGTGTTGTAATAATGAGCTGTTGTTGCACGAGTTATCATTGTATGAGTGTTGTAATAATGAGCTGTTGTTGCACGAGTCATCGTTGTATGAGTGTTGTAATAATTAGCTGTTGTTGCACGAGTTATTGTTGTATGAATGTTGTAATAATTAGCTGTTTTTGCACGAGTCATCGTTCTATGAGTGTTGTAATAATGAGCTGTTGTTGCACGAGTTATCGTTGTATGAGTGTTGTAGTAATGAGCTGTTGTTGCACGAGTTATCATTGTATGAGTGTTGTAATAATTAGCTGTTGTTGCACTAGTTATCGTTGTGCGAGTGTTGTAATAATGATCTGTTGTTGCACGAGTTATCGCTGGATGAGTGGTAATAATTAGCTGTTGTTACACGAGTTATCGCTGGATGAGTGTTGAAATAATGAGCTGTTGTTGCATGAGTTATCATTGTATGAGTGTTGTAATAATGAGGTGTTGTTGCACGAGTTATCGTTGTATGAGTGTTGTCATAATCAGCTGTTGTTGCACGAGTTATTGTTGTATGAGTGTTGTAATAATGAGCTGTTGTTGCACGAGTTATGGTTGTATGAGTGTTGTAATAATGAGCTGTTGTTGCATGAGTTATCGTTGTATGAGTGTTGAAATAATGAGCTGTTGTTGCAGCAGTTATCGTTGTATGAGTGTTGTAATAATGATGTGTTGTTGCACGAGTCATCGTTGTATGAGTGTTGTAATAATGATCTGTTGTTGCACCAGTTATCGCTGTATGAGTGTTGAAAAAATGAGCTGTTGTTGCACGAGTCATCGTTGTATGAGTATTGTAATAATGAGCTGTTGTTGCACCAGTTATCGTTGTATGAGTGTTGAAATATTGAGCTGTTGTTGCACGAGTCATCGTTGTATGAGCGTTGTAATAATCAGCTGTTGTTGCACCAGTTATCGTTGTATGAGTGTTGTAATAATGATGTGTTGTTGCACGAGTCATTGTTGTATGAGTGTTGTAATAATGATCTGTTGTTGCATGAGTTGTCGTTGTATGAGTGTTGTAATAATGAGCTGTTGTTGCACGAGTTATCATTGTATGAGTGTTGTAATAATGAGCTGTTGTTGCACGAGTCATCGTTGTATGAGTGTTGTTATAATTAGCTGTTGTTGCACTAGTTATCGTTGTATGAGTGTTGTAATAATTAGCTGTTTTTGCACGAGTCATCATTCTATGAGTGTTGTCATAATGAGCTATTGTTGCACGAGTTATCGTTGTATGAGTGTTGTAATAATGAGCTGTTGTTGCACGAGTTATCATTGTATGAGTGTTGCAATAATGAGCTGTTGTTGCACGAGTCATCGTTGTATGAGTGTTGTAATAATTAGCTGTTGTTGCACTCATTATCGTTGTATGAGTGTTGTAATAATGATCTGTTGTTGCACGAGTTATCGTTGTATGAGTGTTGTAATAATGAGCTGTTGTTGCACGAGTTATCGCTGGATGAGTGTTGTAATAATTAGCTGTTGTTACACGAGTTATCGTTGTATGAGTGTTGTCCTAATCAGCTGTTGTTGCACGAGTTATTGTTGTATGAGTGTTGTAATAATGAGCTGTTGTTGCACGAGTCATCGTTGTATAAGAGTTGTAATAATGAGCTGTTGTTGCACGAGTTATGGTTGTATGAGTGTTGTAATAACGAGCTGTTGTTGCACGAGTTATCGTTGTATGAGTGTTGTAATAATGAGCTGTTATTGCACAAGTTATCGCTGGATGAGTGTTGTAATAAAGAGCTGTTGTTGCACGAGTTATGGTTGTATGAGTGTTGTAATAATGAGCTGTTGTTGCACTCGTTATCGTCAAATGAGTGTTGTAATAATGAGCTGTTGTTGCACGAGTTATCGTTGTATGAGTTTTGAAATAATGATCTGTTGTTGCACGAGTCATTGTTGTATGAGTGTTGAAATAATGAGCTGTTGTTGTACAAGTCATTGTTGTATGAGTGTTGAAATAATGAGCTGTAGTTGCACGAGTCATTGTTGTGTGAGTGTTGTAATAATGAGCTGTTGTTGCATGAGTTATCATCGTATGAGTGTTGAAATAATGAACTGTTGTTGTACGAGTCATTGTTGTATGAGTGTTGAAATAATGGGCTGTTGTTGTATGAGTTATCGTTGTATGAGTGTTGTAATAATGATGCGTTGTTGTACGAGTCATTGTTGTATGAGTGTTGTAATAATTAGCTGTTGCACTAGTTATCGTTGTATGAGTGTTGAAATAATGATCTGTTGTTGCACGAGTCATTGTTGTATGAGTGTTGAAATAATGAGCTGTTGTTGCACGAGTTATCGTTGTATGAGTGTTGTAATAATGATGTGTTGTTGCACGAGTCATTGTTGTATGAGTGTTGTAATAATGAGCTGTTGTTGCATGAGTTATCATTGTATGAGTGTTGCAATAATGATCTGTTGTTGCACGAGTCATTGTTGTATGAGTGTTGAAATAATGAGCTGTTGTTGCATGAGTTATCGTTGTATGAGTGTTGTAATAATGAGCTGTTGTTGCACTAATTATCATCGTATGAGTGTTGAAATAATGAGCTGTTTTGAAGGAGTTATCGTTGTATGAGTGTTGAAATAATGAGCTGTTGTTGTACGAGTTATGGTTGTATGAGTGTTGAAATAATGAGCTGTTGTTGCACGAGTTATGGTTGTATGAGTGTTGAAATAATGAGCTGTTGTTGCACGAGTTATGGCTGTATGAGTGTTGAAATAATGAGCTGTTGTACGAGTTATCGTTGTATGAGTGTTGAAATAATGAGCTGTTGTTGTACGAGTTATGGTTGTATGAGTGTTAAAATAATGAGCTGTTGTTGCACGAGTTATGGTTGTATGAGTGTTGAGATAATGAGCTGTTGTTGCACGAGTTATGGTTGTATGAGTGTTGAAATAATGAGCTGTTGTTGCACGAGTTATGGCTGTATGAGTGTTGAAATAATGAGCTGTTGTACGAGTTATGGCTGTATGAGTGTTGAAATAATGAGCTGTTGTTGTACGAGTTATGGTTGTATGAGTGTTGAAATAATGAGCTGTTGTTGTACGAGTTATGGTTGTATGAGTGTTGAAATAATGAGATGTTGTTGCACGAGTTATGGTTGTATGAGTGTTGAAATAATGAGCTGTTGTTACACGAGTTATAGTTGTATGAGTGTTGAAATAATGAGCTGTTGTTGTACGAGTGTTGCTGACTTGTTGTATGAGTGTTGAAATAATGAGCTGTTGTTGTACGAGTTATGGTTGTATGGGTGTTGAAATAATGAGCTGCTGTTGTACAAGTTATGGTTGTATGAGTGTTGTAATAATGAGCTGTTGTTGCACGAGTTATCGTTGTATGGGTGTTGTAATAATGAGCTGTTGTTGCACGAGTTATCGTTGAATGAGTGTTGTAATAATGAGCTGTTGTTGCACGAGTTATCGTTGTGTGAGTGTTGAAATAATGAGCTGTTGTTGTACAAGTTATGGTTGAATGAGTGTTGTAATAATGAGGTGTTGTTGCACGAGTTATCGTTGTATGAGTGTTGTAATAATGAGCTGTTGTTGTACGAGTGTTGCTGACTTGTTGTATGAGTGTTGAAATAATGAGCTGTTGTTACACGAGTTATCGTTGTATGAGTGTTGAAATAATGAGCTGTTGTTGTACGAGTGTTGCTGACTTGTTGTATGAGTGTTGAAATAATGAGCTGTTGTTGTACGAGTTATGGTTGTATGGGTGTTGAAATAATGAGCTGCTGTTGTACAAGTTATGGTTGTATGAGTGTTGTAATAATGAGCTGTTGTTGCACGAGTTATCGTTGTATGAGTGTTGTAATAATGAGCTGTTGTTGCACGAGTTATCGTTGAATGAGTGTTGTAATAATGAGCTGTTGTTGCACGAGTTATCGTTGTGTGAGTGTTGAAATAATGAGCTGTTGTTGTACAAGTTATGGTTGAATGAGTGTTGTAATAATGAGCTGTTGTTGCACGAGTTATCGTTGTATGAGTGTTGTAATAATGAGCTGTTGTTGTTCGAGTGTTGCTGACTTGTTGTATGAGTGTTGAAATAATGAGCTGTTGTTGCACGAGTTATGGTTGTATGAGTGTTGAAATAATGAGCGGTTGTTGCACGAGTCATCGTTGTATGAGTGTTGTAATAATGAGCGGTTGTTGCACGAGTCGTCGTTGTATGAGTGTTGTAATAATGAGCTGTTGTTGCACGAGTCACATCGTTGTATGAGTGTTGTAATAATGAGCTGTTGTTGCACCAGTTATCGTAGTATGAGTGTTGTAATAATGATGTGTTGTTGCACGAGTCATCGTTGTGAGTGTTGCAATAATGATCTGTTGTTGCACCAGTTATCGCTGTATGAGTGTTGAAAAAATGAGCTGTTGTTGCACGAGTCATCGTTGTATGAGTATTGTAATAATGAGCTGTTGTTGCACCAGTTATCGTTGTATGAGTGTTGAAATATTGAGCCGTTGTTGCACGAGTCATCGTTGTATGAGCGTTGTAATAATCAGCTGTTGTTGCACCAGTTATCGTTGTATGAGTGTTGTAATAATGATGTGTTGTTGCACGAGTCATTGTTGTATGAGTGTTGTAATAATGATCTGTTGTTGCATGAGTTATCGTTGTATGAGTGTTGTAATAATGAGCTGTTGTTGCACGAGTTATCATTGTATGAGTGTTGTAATAATGAGCTGTTGTTGCACGAGTCATCGTTGTATGAGTGTTGTAATAATTAGCTGTTGTTGCACGAGTTATCGTTGTATGAATGTTGTAATAATTAGCTGTTTTTGCACGAGTCATCGTTCTATGAGTGTTGTAATAATGAGCTGTTGTTGCACGAGTTATCGTTGTATGAGTGTTGTAGTAATGAGCTGTTGTTGCACGAGTTATCATTGTATGAGTGTTGTAATAATTAGCTGTTGTTGCACTAGTTATCGTTGTGTGAGTGTTGTAATAATGATCTGTTGTTGCACGAGTTATCGCTGGATGAGTGGTAATAATTAGCTGTTGTTACACGAGTTATCGCTGGATGAGTGTTGAAATAATGAGCTGTTGTTGCATGAGTTATCATTGTATGAGTGTTGTAATAATGAGGTGTTGTTGCACGAGTTATCGTTGTATGAGTGTTGTCATAATCAGCTGTTGTTGCACGAGTTATTGTTGTATGTGTGTTGTAATAATGAACTGTTGTTGCACGAGTTATGGTTGTATGAGTGTTGTAATAATGAGCTGTTGTTGCATGAGTTATCGTTGTATGAGTGTTGAAATAATGAGCTGTTGTTGCACTAATTATCATCGTATGAGTGTTGAAATAATGAGCTGTTGTTGTCGGAGTTATCGTTGTATGAGTGTTGAAATAATGAGCTGTTGTTGTACGAGTTATGGTTGTATGAGTGTTGAAATAATGAGCTGTTGTTGCACGAGTTATGGTTGTATGAGTGTTGAAATAATGAGCTGTTGTTGCACGAGTTATGGCTGTATGAGTGTTGAAATAATGAGCTGTTGTACGAGTTATGGCTGTATGAGTGTTGAAATAATGAGCTGTTGTTGTAGGAGTTATCGTTGTATGAGTGTTGAAATAATGAGCTGTTGTTGTACGAGTTATGGTTGTATGAGTGTTGAAATAATGAGCTGTTGTTGCACGAGTTATGGTTGTATGAGTGTTGAAATAATGAGCTGTTGTTGCACGAGTTATGGTTGTATGAGTGTTGAAATAATGAGCTGTTGTACGAGTTATGGCTGTATGAGTGTTGAAATAATGAGCTGTTGTTGTACGAGTTATGGTTGTATGAGTGTTGAAATAATGAGCTGTTGTTGTACGAGTTATGGTTGTATGAGTGTTGAAATAATAAGATGTTGTTGCACGAGTTATGGTTGTATGAGTGTTGAAATAATGAGCTGTTGTTACACGAGTTATCGTTGTATGAGTGTTGAAATAATGAGCTGTTGTTGTACGAGTGTTGCTGACTTGTTGTATGAGTGTTGAAATAATGAGCTGTTGTTGTACGAGTTATGGTTGTATGGGTGTTGAAATAATGAGCTGCTGTTGTACAAGTTATGGTTGTATGAGTGTTGTAATAATGAGCTGTTGTTGCACGAGTTATCGTTGTATGAGTGTTGTAATAATGAGCTGTTGTTGCACGAGTTATCGTTGAATGAGTGTTGTAATAATGAGCTGTTGTTGCACGAGTTATCGTTGTGTGAGTGTTGAAATAATGAGCTGTTGTTGTACAAGTTATGGTTGAATGAGTGTTGTAATAATGAGCTGTTGTTGCACGAGTTATCGTTGTATGAGTGTTGTAATAATGAGCTGTTGTTGTACGAGTGTTGCTGACTTGTTGTATGAGTGTTGAAATAATGAGCTGTTGTTACACGAGTTATCGTTGTATGAGTGTTGAAATAATGAGCTGTTGTTGTACGAGTGTTGCTGACTTGTTGTATGAGTGTTGAAATAATGAGCTGTTGTTGTACGAGTTATGGTTGTATGGGTGTTGAAATAATGAACTGCTGTTGTACAAGTTATGGTTGTATGAGTGTTGTAATAATGAGCTGTTGTTGCACGAGTTATCGTTGTATGAGTGTTGTAATAATGAGCTGTTGTTGCACGAGTTATCGTTGAATGAGTGTTGTAATAATGAGCTGTTGTTGCACGAGTTATCGTTGTGTGAGTGTTGAAATAATGAGCTGTTGTTGTACAAGTTATGGTTGAATGAGTGTTGTAATAATGAGCTGTTGTTGCACGAGTTATCGTTGTATGAGTGTTGTAATAATGAGCTGTTGTTGTACGAGTGTTGCTGACTTGTTGTATGAGTGTTGAAATAATGAGCTGTTGTTGCACGAGTTATGGTTGTATGAGTGTTGAAATAATGAGCGGTTGTTGCACGAGTCATCGTTGTATGAGTGTTGTAATAATGAGCGGTTGTTGCACGAGTCGTCGTTGTATGAGTGTTGTAATAATGAGCTGTTGTTGCACGAGTCACATCGTTGTATGAGTGTTGTAATAATGAGCTGTTGTTGCACCAGTTATCGTAGTATGAGTGTTGTAATAATGATGTGTTGTTGCACGAGTCATCGTTGTGAGTGTTGCAATAATGATCTGTTGTTGCACCAGTTATCGCTGTATGAGTGTTGAAAAAATGAGCTGTTGTTGCACGAGTCATCGTTGTATGAGTATTGTAATAATGAGCTGTTCTTGCACCAGTTATCGTTGTATGAGTGTTGAAATATTGAGCTGTTGTTGCACGAGTCATCGTTGTATGAGCGTTGTAATAATCAGCTGTTGTTGCACCAGTTATCGTTGTATGAGTGTTGTAATAATGATGTGTTGTTGCACGAGTCATTGTTGTATGAGTGTTGTAATAATGATCTGTTGTTGCATGAGTTATCGTTGTATGAGTGTTGTAATAATGAGCTGTTTTTGCACGAGTTATCATTGTATGAGTGTTGTAATAATGAGCTGTTGTTGCACGAGTCATCGTTGTATGAGTGTTGTAATAATTAGCTGTTGTTGCACGAGTTATCGTTGTATGAATGTTGTAATAATTAGCTGTTTTTGCACGAGTCATCGTTCTATGAGTGTTGTAATAATGAGCTGTTGTTGCACGAGTTATCGTTGTATGAGTGTTGTAGTAATGAGCTGTTGTTGCACGAGTTATCATTGTATGAGTGTTGTAATAATTAGCGGTTGTTGCACTAGTTATCGTTGTGTGAGTGTTGTAATAATGATCTGTTGTTGCACAAGTTATCGCTGGATGAGTGGTAATAATTAGCTGTTGTTGCACGAGTTATCGCTGGATGAGTGTTGAAATAATGAGCTGTTGTTGCATGAGTTATCATTGTATGAGTGTTGTAATAATGAGGTGTTGTTGCACGAGTTATCGTTGTATGAGTGTTGTCATAATCAGCTGTTGTTGCACGAGTTATTGTTGTATGAGTGTTGTAATAATGAGCTGTTGTTGCACGAGTTATGGTTGTATGAGTGTTGTAATAATGAGCTGTTGTTGCATGAGTTATCGTTGTTTGAGTGTTGAAATAATGAGCTGTTGTTGCACCAGTTATCGTTGTATGAGTGTTGTAATAATGATGTGTTGTTGCACGAGCCATCGTTGTATGAGTGTTGTAATAATGATCTGTTGTTGCACCAGTTATCGCTGTATGAGTGTTGAAAAAATGAGCCGTTGTTGCACGAGTCATCGTTGTATGAGTATTGTAATAATGAGCTGTTGTTGCACCAGTTATCGTTGTATGAGTGTTGAAATATTGAGCTGTTGTTGCACGAGTCATCGTTGTATGAGCGTTGTAATAATCAGCTGTTGTTGCACCAGTTATCGTTGTATGAGTGTTGTAATAATGATGTGTTGTTGCACGAGTCATTGTTGTATGAGTGTTGTAATAATGATCTGTTGTTGCATGAGTTGTCGTTGTATGAGTGTTGTAATAATGAGCTGTTGTTGCACGAGTTATCATTGTATGAGTGTTGTAATAATGAGCTGTTGTTGCACGAGTCATCGTTGTATGAGTGTTGTTATAATTAGCTGTTGTTGCACAAGTTATCGTTGTATGAGTGTTGTAATAATTAGCTGTTTTTGCACGAGTCATCGTTCTATGAGTGTTGTCATAATGAGCTGTTGTTGCACGAGTTATCGTTGTATGAGTGTTGTAATAATGAGCTGTTGTTGCACGAGTTATCATTGTATGAGTGTTGCAATAATGAGCTGTTGTTGCACGAGTCATCGTTGTATGAGTGTTGTAATAATTAGCTGTTGTTGCACTAGTTATCGTTGTATGAGTGTTGTAATAATGATCTGTTGTTGCACGAGTTATCGCTGGATGAGTGTTGTAATAATTAGCTGTTGTTACACGAGTTATCGCTGGATTAGTGTTGTCCTAATCAGCTGTTGTTGCACGACTTATTGTTGTATGAGTGTTGTAATAATGAGCTGTTGTTGCACGAGTTATCGCTGGATGAGTGGTAATAATTAGCTGTTGTTACACGAGTTATCGCTGGATGAGTGTTGAAATAATGAGCTGTTGTTGCATGAGTTATCATTGTATGAGTGTTGTAATAATGAGGTGTTGTTGCACGAGTTATCGTTGTATGAGTGTTGTCATAATCAGCTGTTGTTGCACGAGTTATTGTTGTATGAGTGTTGTAATAATGAGCTGTTGTTGCACGAGTTATGGTTGTATGAGTGTTGTAATAATGAGCTGTTGTTGCATGAGTTATCGTTGTATGAGTGTTGAAATAATGAGCTGTTGTTGCAGCAGTTATCGTTGTATGAGTGTTGTAATAATGATGTGTTGTTGCACGAGTCATCGTTGTATGAGTGTTGTAATAATGATCTGTTGTTGCACCAGTTATCGCTGTATGAGTGTTGAAAAAATGAGCTGTTGTTGCACGAGTCATCGTTGTATGAGTATTGTAATAATGAGCTGTTGTTGCACCAGTTATCGTTGTATGAGTGTTGAAATATTGAGCTGTTGTTGCACGAGTCATCGTTGTATGAGCGTTGTAATAATCAGCTGTTGTTGCACCAGTTATCGTTGTATGAGTGTTGTAATAATGATGTGTTGTTCCACGAGTCATTGTTGCATGAGTGTTGTAATAATGATCTGTTGTTGCATGAGTTGTCGTTGTATGAGTGTTGTAATAATGAGCTGTTGTTGCACGAGTTATCATTGTATGAGTGTTGTAATAATGAGCTGTTGTTGCACGAGTCATCGTTGTATGAGTGTTGTTATAATTAGCTGTTGTTGCACTAGTTATCGTTGTATGAGTGTTGTAATAATTAGCTGTTTTTGCACGAGTCATCGTTCTATGAGTGTTGTCATAATGAGCTGTTGTTGCACGAGTTATCGTTGTATGAGTGTTGTAATAATGAGCTGTTGTTGCACGAGTTATCATTGTATGAGTGTTGCAATAATGAGCTGTTGTTGCACGAGTCATCGTTGTATGAGTGTTGTAATAATTAGCTGTTGTTGCACTCGTTATCGTTGTATGAGTGTTGTAATAATGATCTGTTGTTGCACGAGTTATCGTTGTATGAGTGTTGTAATAATGATCTGTTGTTGCACGAGTTATCGCTGGATGAGTGTTGTAATAATTAGCTGTTGTTACACGAGTTATCGTTGTATGAGTGTTGTCCTAATCAGCTGTTGTTGCACGAGTTATTGTTGTATGAGTGTTGTAATAATGAGCTGTTGTTGCACGAGTCATCGTTGTATAAGAGTTGTCATAATGAGCTGTTGTTGCACGAGTTATGGTTGTATGAGTATTGTAATAATGAGCTGTTGTTGAACGAGTTATGGTTGTATGAGTGTTGTAATAATGAGCTGTTGTTGCACGAGTTATCGTTGTATGAGTTTTGAAATAATGATCTGTTGTTGCACGAGTCATTGTTGTATGAGTGTTGAAATAACGAGCTGTTGTTGTACAAGTCATTGTTGTATGAGTGTTGAAATAATGAGCTGTTGTTGCACGAGTCATTGTTGTATGAGTGTTGTAATAATGAGCTGTTGTTGCATGAGTTATCATCGTATGAGTGTTGAAATAATGAACTGTTGTTGTACGAGTCATTGTTGTATGAGTGTTGAAATAATGGGCTGTTGTTGTATGAGTTATCGTTGTATGAGTGTTGTAATAATGATGCGTTGTTGTACGAGTCATTGTTGTATGAGTGTTGTAATAATTAGCTGTTGTTGCACCAGTTATCGTAGTATGAGTGTTGTAATAATGATGTGTTGTTGCACGAGTCAACGTTGTGAGTGTTGCAATAATGATCTGTTGTTGCACCAGTTATCGCTGTATGAGTGTTGAAAAAATGAGCTGTTGTTGCACGAGTCATCGTTGTATGCGTATTGTAATAATGAGCTGTTGTTGCACCAGTTATCGTTGTATGAGCGTTGAAATATTGAGCTGTTGTTGCACGAGTCATCGTTGTATGAGCGTTGTAATAATCAGCTGTTGTTGCACCAGTTATCGTTGTATGCGTGTTGTAATAATGATGTGTTGTTGCACGAGTCATTGTTGTATGAGTGTTGTAATAATGATCTGTTGTTGCATGAGTTATCGTTGTATGAGTGTTGTAATAATGAGCTGTTGTTGCACGAGTTATCATTGTATGAGTGTTGTAATAATGAGCTGTTGTTGCACGAGTCATCGTTGTATGAGTGTTGTAATAATTAGCTGTTGTTGCACGAGTTATTGTTGTATGAATGTTGTAATAATTAGCTGTTTTTGCACGAGTCATCGTTCTATGAGTGTTGTAATAATGAGCTGTTGTTGCACGAGTTATCGTTGTATGAGTGTTGTAGTAATGAGCTGTTGTTGCACGAGTTATCATTGTATGAGTGTTGTAATAATTAGCTGTTGTTGCACTAGTTATCGTTGTGCGAGTGTTGTAATAATGATCTGTTGTTGCACGAGTTATCGCTGGATGAGTGGTAATAATTAGCTGTTGTTACACGAGTTATCGCTGGATGAGTGTTGAAATAATGAGCTGTTGTTGCATGAGTTATCATTGTATGAGTGTTGTAATAATGAGGTGTTGTTGCACGAGTTATCGTTGTATGAGTGTTGTCATAATCAGCTGTTGTTGCACGAGTTATTGTTGTATGAGTGTTGTAATAATGAGCTGTTGTTGCACGAGTTATGGTTGTATGAGTGTTGTAATAATGAGCTGTTGTTGCATGAGTTATCGTTGTATGAGTGTTGAAATAATGAGCTGTTGTTGCAGCAGTTATCGTTGTATGAGTGTTGTAATAATGATGTGTTGTTGCACGAGTCATCGTTGTATGAGTGTTGTAATAATGATCTGTTGTTGCACCAGTTATCGCTGTATGAGTGTTGAAAAAATGAGCTGTTGTTGCACGAGTCATCGTTGTATGAGTATTGTAATAATGAGCTGTTGTTGCACCAGTTATCGTTGTATGAGTGTTGAAATATTGAGCTGTTGTTGCACGAGTCATCGTTGTATGAGCGTTGTAATAATCAGCTGTTGTTGCACCAGTTATCGTTGTATGAGTGTTGTAATAATGATGTGTTGTTGCACGAGTCATTGTTGTATGAGTGTTGTAATAATGATCTGTTGTTGCATGAGTTGTCGTTGTATGAGTGTTGTAATAATGAGCTGTTGTTGCACGAGTTATCATTGTATGAGTGTTGTAATAATGAGCTGTTGTTGCACGAGTCATCGTTGTATGAGTGTTGTTATAATTAGCTGTTGTTGCACTAGTTATCGTTGTATGAGTGTTGTAATAATTAGCTGTTTTTGCACGAGTCATCATTCTATGAGTGTTGTCATAATGAGCTATTGTTGCACGAGTTATCGTTGTATGAGTGTTGTAATAATGAGCTGTTGTTGCACGAGTTATCATTGTATGAGTGTTGCAATAATGAGCTGTTGTTGCACGAGTCATCGTTGTATGAGTGTTGTAATAATTAGCTGTTGTTGCACTCATTATCGTTGTATGAGTGTTGTAATAATGATCTGTTGTTGCACGAGTTATCGTTGTATGAGTGTTGTAATAATGAGCTGTTGTTGCACGAGTTATCGCTGGATGAGTGTTGTAATAATTAGCTGTTGTTACACGAGTTATCGTTGTATGAGTGTTGTCCTAATCAGCTGTTGTTGCACGAGTTATTGTTGTATGAGTGTTGTAATAATGAGCTGTTGTTGCACGAGTCATCGTTGTATAAGAGTTGTAATAATGAGCTGTTGTTGCACGAGTTATGGTTGTATGAGTGTTGTAATAACGAGCTGTTGTTGCACGAGTTATCGTTGTATGAGTGTTGTAATAATGAGCTGTTATTGCACAAGTTATCGCTGGATGAGTGTTGTAATAAAGAGCTGTTGTTGCACGAGTTATGGTTGTATGAGTGTTGTAATAATGAGCTGTTGTTGCACTCGTTATCGTCAAATGAGTGTTGTAATAATGAGCTGTTGTTGCACGAGTTATCGTTGTATGAGTTTTGAAATAATGATCTGTTGTTGCACGAGTCATTGTTGTATGAGTGTTGAAATAATGAGCTGTTGTTGTACAAGTCATTGTTGTATGAGTGTTGAAATAATGAGCTGTAGTTGCACGAGTCATTGTTGTGTGAGTGTTGTAATAATGAGCTGTTGTTGCATGAGTTATCATCGTATGAGTGTTGAAATAATGAACTGTTGTTGTACGAGTCATTGTTGTATGAGTGTTGAAATAATGGGCTGTTGTTGTATGAGTTATCGTTGTATGAGTGTTGTAATAATGATGCGTTGTTGTACGAGTCATTGTTGTATGAGTGTTGTAATAATTAGCTGTTGCACTAGTTATCGTTGTATGAGTGTTGAAATAATGATCTGTTGTTGCACGAGTCATTGTTGTATGAGTGTTGAAATAATGAGCTGTTGTTGCACGAGTTATCGTTGTATGAGTGTTGTAATAATGATGTGTTGTTGCACGAGTCATTGTTGTATGAGTGTTGTAATAATGAGCTGTTGTTGCATGAGTTATCATTGTATGAGTGTTGCAATAATGATCTGTTGTTGCACGAGTCATTGTTGTATGAGTGTTGAAATAATGAGCTGTTGTTGCATGAGTTATCGTTGTATGAGTGTTGTAATAATGAGCTGTTGTTGCACTAATTATCATCGTATGAGTGTTGAAATAATGAGCTGTTTTGAAGGAGTTATCGTTGTATGAGTGTTGAAATAATGAGCTGTTGTTGTACGAGTTATGGTTGTATGAGTGTTGAAATAATGAGCTGTTGTTGCACGAGTTATGGTTGTATGAGTGTTGAAATAATGAGCTGTTGTTGCACGAGTTATGGCTGTATGAGTGTTGAAATAATGAGCTGTTGTACGAGTTATCGTTGTATGAGTGTTGAAATAATGAGCTGTTGTTGTACGAGTTATGGTTGTATGAGTGTTAAAATAATGAGCTGTTGTTGCACGAGTTATGGTTGTATGAGTGTTGAGATAATGAGCTGTTGTTGCACGAGTTATGGTTGTATGAGTGTTGAAATAATGAGCTGTTGTTGCACGAGTTATGGCTGTATGAGTGTTGAAATAATGAGCTGTTGTACGAGTTATGGCTGTATGAGTGTTGAAATAATGAGCTGTTGTTGTACGAGTTATGGTTGTATGAGTGTTGAAATAATGAGCTGTTGTTGTACGAGTTATGGTTGTATGAGTGTTGAAATAATGAGATGTTGTTGCACGAGTTATGGTTGTATGAGTGTTGAAATAATGAGCTGTTGTTACACGAGTTATAGTTGTATGAGTGTTGAAATAATGAGCTGTTGTTGTACGAGTGTTGCTGACTTGTTGTATGAGTGTTGAAATAATGAGCTGTTGTTGTACGAGTTATGGTTGTATGGGTGTTGAAATAATGAGCTGCTGTTGTACAAGTTATGGTTGTATGAGTGTTGTAATAATGAGCTGTTGTTGCACGAGTTATCGTTGTATGGGTGTTGTAATAATGAGCTGTTGTTGCACGAGTTATCGTTGAATGAGTGTTGTAATAATGAGCTGTTGTTGCACGAGTTATCGTTGTGTGAGTGTTGAAATAATGAGCTGTTGTTGTACAAGTTATGGTTGAATGAGTGTTGTAATAATGAGGTGTTGTTGCACGAGTTATCGTTGTATGAGTGTTGTAATAATGAGCTGTTGTTGTACGAGTGTTGCTGACTTGTTGTATGAGTGTTGAAATAATGAGCTGTTGTTACACGAGTTATCGTTGTATGAGTGTTGAAATAATGAGCTGTTGTTGTACGAGTGTTGCTGACTTGTTGTATGAGTGTTGAAATAATGAGCTGTTGTTGTACGAGTTATGGTTGTATGGGTGTTGAAATAATGAGCTGCTGTTGTACAAGTTATGGTTGTATGAGTGTTGTAATAATGAGCTGTTGTTGCACGAGTTATCGTTGTATGAGTGTTGTAATAATGAGCTGTTGTTGCACGAGTTATCGTTGAATGAGTGTTGTAATAATGAGCTGTTGTTGCACGAGTTATCGTTGTGTGAGTGTTGAAATAATGAGCTGTTGTTGTACAAGTTATGGTTGAATGAGTGTTGTAATAATGAGCTGTTGTTGCACGAGTTATCGTTGTATGAGTGTTGTAATAATGAGCTGTTGTTGTTCGAGTGTTGCTGACTTGTTGTATGAGTGTTGAAATAATGAGCTGTTGTTGCACGAGTTATGGTTGTATGAGTGTTGAAATAATGAGCGGTTGTTGCACGAGTCATCGTTGTATGAGTGTTGTAATAATGAGCGGTTGTTGCACGAGTCGTCGTTGTATGAGTGTTGTAATAATGAGCTGTTGTTGCACGAGTCACATCGTTGTATGAGTGTTGTAATAATGAGCTGTTGTTGCACCAGTTATCGTAGTATGAGTGTTGTAATAATGATGTGTTGTTGCACGAGTCATCGTTGTGAGTGTTGCAATAATGATCTGTTGTTGCACCAGTTATCGCTGTATGAGTGTTGAAAAAATGAGCTGTTGTTGCACGAGTCATCGTTGTATGAGTATTGTAATAATGAGCTGTTGTTGCACCAGTTATCGTTGTATGAGTGTTGAAATATTGAGCCGTTGTTGCACGAGTCATCGTTGTATGAGCGTTGTAATAATCAGCTGTTGTTGCACCAGTTATCGTTGTATGAGTGTTGTAATAATGATGTGTTGTTGCACGAGTCATTGTTGTATGAGTGTTGTAATAATGATCTGTTGTTGCATGAGTTATCGTTGTATGAGTGTTGTAATAATGAGCTGTTGTTGCACGAGTTATCATTGTATGAGTGTTGTAATAATGAGCTGTTGTTGCACGAGTCATCGTTGTATGAGTGTTGTAATAATTAGCTGTTGTTGCACGAGTTATCGTTGTATGAATGTTGTAATAATTAGCTGTTTTTGCACGAGTCATCGTTCTATGAGTGTTGTAATAATGAGCTGTTGTTGCACGAGTTATCGTTGTATGAGTGTTGTAGTAATGAGCTGTTGTTGCACGAGTTATCATTGTATGAGTGTTGTAATAATTAGCTGTTGTTGCACTAGTTATCGTTGTGTGAGTGTTGTAATAATGATCTGTTGTTGCACGAGTTATCGCTGGATGAGTGGTAATAATTAGCTGTTGTTACACGAGTTATCGCTGGATGAGTGTTGAAATAATGAGCTGTTGTTGCATGAGTTATCATTGTATGAGTGTTGTAATAATGAGGTGTTGTTGCACGAGTTATCGTTGTATGAGTGTTGTCATAATCAGCTGTTGTTGCACGAGTTATTGTTGTATGTGTGTTGTAATAATGAACTGTTGTTGCACGAGTTATGGTTGTATGAGTGTTGTAATAATGAGCTGTTGTTGCATGAGTTATCGTTGTATGAGTGTTGAAATAATGAGCTGTTGTTGCACTAATTATCATCGTATGAGTGTTGAAATAATGAGCTGTTGTTGTAGGAGTTATCGTTGTATGAGTGTTGAAATAATGAGCTGTTGTTGTACGAGTTATGGTTGTATGAGTGTTGAAATAATGAGCTGTTGTTGCACGAGTTATGGTTGTATGAGTGTTGAAATAATGAGCTGTTGTTGCACGAGTTATGGCTGTATGAGTGTTGAAATAATGAGCTGTTGTACGAGTTATGGCTGTATGAGTGTTGAAATAATGAGCTGTTGTTGTAGGAGTTATCGTTGTATGAGTGTTGAAATAATGAGCTGTTGTTGTACGAGTTATGGTTGTATGAGTGTTGAAATAATGAGCTGTTGTTGCACGAGTTATGGTTGTATGAGTGTTGAAATAATGAGCTGTTGTTGCACGAGTTATGGTTGTATGAGTGTTGAAATAATGAGCTGTTGTACGAGTTATGGCTGTATGAGTGTTGAAATAATGAGCTGTTGTTGTACGAGTTATGGTTGTATGAGTGTTGAAATAATGAGCTGTTGTTGTACGAGTTATGGTTGTATGAGTGTTGAAATAATAAGATGTTGTTGCACGAGTTATGGTTGTATGAGTGTTGAAATAATGAGCTGTTGTTACACGAGTTATCGTTGTATGAGTGTTGAAATAATGAGCTGTTGTTGTACGAGTGTTGCTGACTTGTTGTATGAGTGTTGAAATAATGAGCTGTTGTTGTACGAGTTATGGTTGTATGGGTGTTGAAATAATGAGCTGCTGTTGTACAAGTTATGGTTGTATGAGTGTTGTAATAATGAGCTGTTGTTGCACGAGTTATCGTTGTATGAGTGTTGTAATAATGAGCTGTTGTTGCACGAGTTATCGTTGAATGAGTGTTGTAATAATGAGCTGTTGTTGCACGAGTTATCGTTGTGTGAGTGTTGAAATAATGAGCTGTTGTTGTACAAGTTATGGTTGAATGAGTGTTGTAATAATGAGCTGTTGTTGCACGAGTTATCGTTGTATGAGTGTTGTAATAATGAGCTGTTGTTGTACGAGTGTTGCTGACTTGTTGTATGAGTGTTGAAATAATGAGCTGTTGTTACACGAGTTATCGTTGTATGAGTGTTGAAATAATGAGCTGTTGTTGTACGAGTGTTGCTGACTTGTTGTATGAGTGTTGAAATAATGAGCTGTTGTTGTACGAGTTATGGTTGTATGGGTGTTGAAATAATGAACTGCTGTTGTACAAGTTATGGTTGTATGAGTGTTGTAATAATGAGCTGTTGTTGCACGAGTTATCGTTGTATGAGTGTTGTAATAATGAGCTGTTGTTGCACGAGTTATCGTTGAATGAGTGTTGTAATAATGAGCTGTTGTTGCACGAGTTATCGTTGTGTGAGTGTTGAAATAATGAGCTGTTGTTGTACAAGTTATGGTTGAATGAGTGTTGTAATAATGAGCTGTTGTTGCACGAGTTATCGTTGTATGAGTGTTGTAATAATGAGCTGTTGTTGTACGAGTGTTGCTGACTTGTTGTATGAGTGTTGAAATAATGAGCTGTTGTTGCACGAGTTATGGTTGTATGAGTGTTGAAATAATGAGCGGTTGTTGCACGAGTCATCGTTGTATGAGTGTTGTAATAATGAGCGGTTGTTGCACGAGTCGTCGTTGTATGAGTGTTGTAATAATGAGCTGTTGTTGCACGAGTCACATCGTTGTATGAGTGTTGTAATAATGAGCTGTTGTTGCACCAGTTATCGTAGTATGAGTGTTGTAATAATGATGTGTTGTTGCACGAGTCATCGTTGTGAGTGTTGCAATAATGATCTGTTGTTGCACCAGTTATCGCTGTATGAGTGTTGAAAAAATGAGCTGTTGTTGCACGAGTCATCGTTGTATGAGTATTGTAATAATGAGCTGTTGTTGCACCAGTTATCGTTGTATGAGTGTTGAAATATTGAGCTGTTGTTGCACGAGTCATCGTTGTATGAGCGTTGTAATAATCAGCTGTTGTTGCACCAGTTATCGTTGTATGAGTGTTGTAATAATGATGTGTTGTTGCACGAGTCATTGTTGTATGAGTGTTGTAATAATGATCTGTTGTTGCATGAGTTATCGTTGTATGAGTGTTGTAATAATGAGCTGTTTTTGCACGAGTTATCATTGTATGAGTGTTGTAATAATGAGCTGTTGTTGCACGAGTCATCGTTGTATGAGTGTTGTAATAATTAGCTGTTGTTGCACGAGTTATCGTTGTATGAATGTTGTAATAATTAGCTGTTTTTGCACGAGTCATCGTTCTATGAGTGTTGTAATAATGAGCTGTTGTTGCACGAGTTATCGTTGTATGAGTGTTGTAGTAATGAGCTGTTGTTGCACGAGTTATCATTGTATGAGTGTTGTAATAATTAGCGGTTGTTGCACTAGTTATCGTTGTGTGAGTGTTGTAATAATGATCTGTTGTTGCACAAGTTATCGCTGGATGAGTGGTAATAATTAGCTGTTGTTGCACGAGTTATCGCTGGATGAGTGTTGAAATAATGAGCTGTTGTTGCATGAGTTATCATTGTATGAGTGTTGTAATAATGAGGTGTTGTTGCACGAGTTATCGTTGTATGAGTGTTGTCATAATCAGCTGTTGTTGCACGAGTTATTGTTGTATGAGTGTTGTAATAATGAGCTGTTGTTGCACGAGTTATGGTTGTATGAGTGTTGTAATAATGAGCTGTTGTTGCATGAGTTATCGTTGTTTGAGTGTTGAAATAATGAGCTGTTGTTGCACCAGTTATCGTTGTATGAGTGTTGTAATAATGATGTGTTGTTGCACGAGTCATCGTTGTATGAGTGTTGTAATAATGATCTGTTGTTGCACCAGTTATCGCTGTATGAGTGTTGAAAAAATGAGCCGTTGTTGCACGAGTCATCGTTGTATGAGTATTGTAATAATGAGCTGTTGTTGCACCAGTTATCGTTGTATGAGTGTTGAAATATTGAGCTGTTGTTGCACGAGTCATCGTTGTATGAGCGTTGTAATAATCAGCTGTTGTTGCACCAGTTATCGTTGTATGAGTGTTGTAATAATGATGTGTTGTTGCACGAGTCATTGTTGTATGAGTGTTGTAATAATGATCTGTTGTTGCATGAGTTGTCGTTGTATGAGTGTTGTAATAATGAGCTGTTGTTGCACGAGTTATCATTGTATGAGTGTTGTAATAATGAGCTGTTGTTGCACGAGTCATCGTTGTATGAGTGTTGTTATAATTAGCTGTTGTTGCACAAGTTATCGTTGTATGAGTGTTGTAATAATTAGCTGTTTTTGCACGAGTCATCGTTCTATGAGTGTTGTCATAATGAGCTGTTGTTGCACGAGTTATCGTTGTATGAGTGTTGTAATAATGAGCTGTTGTTGCACGAGTTATCATTGTATGAGTGTTGCAATAATGAGCTGTTGTTGCACGAGTCATCGTTGTATGAGTGTTGTAATAATTAGCTGTTGTTGCACTAGTTATCGTTGTATGAGTGTTGTAATAATGATCTGTTGTTGCACGAGTTATCGCTGGATGAGTGTTGTAATAATTAGCTGTTGTTACACGAGTTATCGCTGGATTAGTGTTGTCCTAATCAGCTGTTGTTGCACGACTTATTGTTGTATGAGTGTTGTAATAATGAGCTGTTGTTGCACGAGTTATCGCTGGATGAGTGGTAATAATTAGCTGTTGTTACACGAGTTATCGCTGGATGAGTGTTGAAATAATGAGCTGTTGTTGCATGAGTTATCATTGTATGAGTGTTGTAATAATGAGGTGTTGTTGCACGAGTTATCGTTGTATGAGTGTTGTCATAATCAGCTGTTGTTGCACGAGTTATTGTTGTATGAGTGTTGTAATAATGAGCTGTTGTTGCACGAGTTATGGTTGTATGAGTGTTGTAATAATGAGCTGTTGTTGCATGAGTTATCGTTGTATGAGTGTTGAAATAATGAGCTGTTGTTGCAGCAGTTATCGTTGTATGAGTGTTGTAATAATGATGTGTTGTTGCACGAGTCATCGTTGTATGAGTGTTGTAATAATGATCTGTTGTTGCACCAGTTATCGCTGTATGAGTGTTGAAAAAATGAGCTGTTGTTGCACGAGTCATCGTTGTATGAGTATTGTAATAATGAGCTGTTGTTGCACCAGTTATCGTTGTATGAGTGTTGAAATATTGAGCTGTTGTTGCACGAGTCATCGTTGTATGAGCGTTGTAATAATCAGCTGTTGTTGCACCAGTTATCGTTGTATGAGTGTTGTAATAATGATGTGTTGTTCCACGAGTCATTGTTGCATGAGTGTTGTAATAATGATCTGTTGTTGCATGAGTTGTCGTTGTATGAGTGTTGTAATAATGAGCTGTTGTTGCACGAGTTATCATTGTATGAGTGTTGTAATAATGAGCTGTTGTTGCACGAGTCATCGTTGTATGAGTGTTGTTATAATTAGCTGTTGTTGCACTAGTTATCGTTGTATGAGTGTTGTAATAATTAGCTGTTTTTGCACGAGTCATCGTTCTATGAGTGTTGTCATAATGAGCTGTTGTTGCACGAGTTATCGTTGTATGAGTGTTGTAATAATGAGCTGTTGTTGCACGAGTTATCATTGTATGAGTGTTGCAATAATGAGCTGTTGTTGCACGAGTCATCGTTGTATGAGTGTTGTAATAATTAGCTGTTGTTGCACTCGTTATCGTTGTATGAGTGTTGTAATAATGATCTGTTGTTGCACGAGTTATCGTTGTATGAGTGTTGTAATAATGATCTGTTGTTGCACGAGTTATCGCTGGATGAGTGTTGTAATAATTAGCTGTTGTTACACGAGTTATCGTTGTATGAGTGTTGTCCTAATCAGCTGTTGTTGCACGAGTTATTGTTGTATGAGTGTTGTAATAATGAGCTGTTGTTGCACGAGTCATCGTTGTATAAGAGTTGTCATAATGAGCTGTTGTTGCACGAGTTATGGTTGTATGAGTATTGTAATAATGAGCTGTTGTTGAACGAGTTATGGTTGTATGAGTGTTGTAATAATGAGCTGTTGTTGCACGAGTTATCGTTGTATGAGTTTTGAAATAATGATCTGTTGTTGCACGAGTCATTGTTGTATGAGTGTTGAAATAACGAGCTGTTGTTGTACAAGTCATTGTTGTATGAGTGTTGAAATAATGAGCTGTTGTTGCACGAGTCATTGTTGTATGAGTGTTGTAATAATGAGCTGTTGTTGCATGAGTTATCATCGTATGAGTGTTGAAATAATGAACTGTTGTTGTACGAGTCATTGTTGTATGAGTGTTGAAATAATGGGCTGTTGTTGTATGAGTTATCGTTGTATGAGTGTTGTAATAATGATGCGTTGTTGTACGAGTCATTGTTGTATGAGTGTTGTAATAATTAGCTGTTGTTGCACCAGTTATCGTAGTATGAGTGTTGTAATAATGATGTGTTGTTGCACGAGTCATCGTTGTGAGTGTTGCAATAATGATCTGTTGTTGCACCAGTTATCGCTGTATGAGTGTTGAAAAAATGAGCTGTTGTTGCACGAGTCATCGTTGTATGCGTATTGTAATAATGAGCTGTTGTTGCACCAGTTATCGTTGTATGAGCGTTGAAATATTGAGCTGTTGTTGCACGAGTCATCGTTGTATGAGCGTTGTAATAATCAGCTGTTGTTGCACCAGTTATCGTTGTATGCGTGTTGTAATAATGATGTGTTGTTGCACGAGTCATTGTTGTATGAGTGTTGTAATAATGATCTGTTGTTGCATGAGTTATCGTTGTATGAGTGTTGTAATAATGAGCTGTTGTTGCACGAGTTATCATTGTATGAGTGTTGTAATAATGAGCTGTTGTTGCACGAGTCATCGTTGTATGAGTGTTGTAATAATTAGCTGTTGTTGCACGAGTTATTGTTGTATGAATGTTGTAATAATTAGCTGTTTTTGCACGAGTCATCGTTCTATGAGTGTTGTAATAATGAGCTGTTGTTGCACGAGTTATCGTTGTATGAGTGTTGTAGTAATGAGCTGTTGTTGCACGAGTTATCATTGTATGAGTGTTGTAATAATTAGCTGTTGTTGCACTAGTTATCGTTGTGCGAGTGTTGTAATAATGATCTGTTGTTGCACGAGTTATCGCTGGATGAGTGGTAATAATTAGCTGTTGTTACACGAGTTATCGCTGGATGAGTGTTGAAATAATGAGCTGTTGTTGCATGAGTTATCATTGTATGAGTGTTGTAATAATGAGGTGTTGTTGCACGAGTTATCGTTGTATGAGTGTTGTCATAATCAGCTGTTGTTGCACGAGTTATTGTTGTATGAGTGTTGTAATAATGAGCTGTTGTTGCACGAGTTATGGTTGTATGAGTGTTGTAATAATGAGCTGTTGTTGCATGAGTTATCGTTGTATGAGTGTTGAAATAATGAGCTGTTGTTGCAGCAGTTATCGTTGTATGAGTGTTGTAATAATGATGTGTTGTTGCACGAGTCATCGTTGTATGAGTGTTGTAATAATGATCTGTTGTTGCACCAGTTATCGCTGTATGAGTGTTGAAAAAATGAGCTGTTGTTGCACGAGTCATCGTTGTATGAGTATTGTAATAATGAGCTGTTGTTGCACCAGTTATCGTTGTATGAGTGTTGAAATATTGAGCTGTTGTTGCACGAGTCATCGTTGTATGAGCGTTGTAATAATCAGCTGTTGTTGCACCAGTTATCGTTGTATGAGTGTTGTAATAATGATGTGTTGTTGCACGAGTCATTGTTGTATGAGTGTTGTAATAATGATCTGTTGTTGCATGAGTTGTCGTTGTATGAGTGTTGTAATAATGAGCTGTTGTTGCACGAGTTATCATTGTATGAGTGTTGTAATAATGAGCTGTTGTTGCACGAGTCATCGTTGTATGAGTGTTGTTATAATTAGCTGTTGTTGCACTAGTTATCGTTGTATGAGTGTTGTAATAATTAGCTGTTTTTGCACGAGTCATCATTCTATGAGTGTTGTCATAATGAGCTATTGTTGCACGAGTTATCGTTGTATGAGTGTTGTAATAATGAGCTGTTGTTGCACGAGTTATCATTGTATGAGTGTTGCAATAATGAGCTGTTGTTGCACGAGTCATCGTTGTATGAGTGTTGTAATAATTAGCTGTTGTTGCACTCATTATCGTTGTATGAGTGTTGTAATAATGATCTGTTGTTGCACGAGTTATCGTTGTATGAGTGTTGTAATAATGAGCTGTTGTTGCACGAGTTATCGCTGGATGAGTGTTGTAATAATTAGCTGTTGTTACACGAGTTATCGTTGTATGAGTGTTGTCCTAATCAGCTGTTGTTGCACGAGTTATTGTTGTATGAGTGTTGTAATAATGAGCTGTTGTTGCACGAGTCATCGTTGTATAAGAGTTGTAATAATGAGCTGTTGTTGCACGAGTTATGGTTGTATGAGTGTTGTAATAACGAGCTGTTGTTGCACGAGTTATCGTTGTATGAGTGTTGTAATAATGAGCTGTTATTGCACAAGTTATCGCTGGATGAGTGTTGTAATAAAGAGCTGTTGTTGCACGAGTTATGGTTGTATGAGTGTTGTAATAATGAGCTGTTGTTGCACTCGTTATCGTCAAATGAGTGTTGTAATAATGAGCTGTTGTTGCACGAGTTATCGTTGTATGAGTTTTGAAATAATGATCTGTTGTTGCACGAGTCATTGTTGTATGAGTGTTGAAATAATGAGCTGTTGTTGTACAAGTCATTGTTGTATGAGTGTTGAAATAATGAGCTGTAGTTGCACGAGTCATTGTTGTGTGAGTGTTGTAATAATGAGCTGTTGTTGCATGAGTTATCATCGTATGAGTGTTGAAATAATGAACTGTTGTTGTACGAGTCATTGTTGTATGAGTGTTGAAATAATGGGCTGTTGTTGTATGAGTTATCGTTGTATGAGTGTTGTAATAATGATGCGTTGTTGTACGAGTCATTGTTGTATGAGTGTTGTAATAATTAGCTGTTGCACTAGTTATCGTTGTATGAGTGTTGAAATAATGATCTGTTGTTGCACGAGTCATTGTTGTATGAGTGTTGAAATAATGAGCTGTTGTTGCACGAGTTATCGTTGTATGAGTGTTGTAATAATGATGTGTTGTTGCACGAGTCATTGTTGTATGAGTGTTGTAATAATGAGCTGTTGTTGCATGAGTTATCATTGTATGAGTGTTGCAATAATGATCTGTTGTTGCACGAGTCATTGTTGTATGAGTGTTGAAATAATGAGCTGTTGTTGCATGAGTTATCGTTGTATGAGTGTTGTAATAATGAGCTGTTGTTGCACTAATTATCATCGGATGAGTGTTGAAATAATGAGCTGTTTTGAAGGAGTTATCGTTGTATGAGTGTTGAAATAATGAGCTGTTGTTGTACGAGTTATGGTTGTATGAGTGTTGAAATAATGAGCTGTTGTTGCACGAGTTATGGTTGTATGAGTGTTGAAATAATGAGCTGTTGTTGCACGAGTTATGGCTGTATGAGTGTTGAAATAATGAGCTGTTGTACGAGTTATCGTTGTATGAGTGTTGAAATAATGAGCTGTTGTTGTACGAGTTATGGTTGTATGAGTGTTAAAATAATGAGCTGTTGTTGCACGAGTTATGGTTGTATGAGTGTTGAGATAATGAGCTGTTGTTGCACGAGTTATGGTTGTATGAGTGTTGAAATAATGAGCTGTTGTTGCACGAGTTATGGCTGTATGAGTGTTGAAATAATGAGCTGTTGTACGAGTTATGGCTGTATGAGTGTTGAAATAATGAGCTGTTGTTGTACGAGTTATGGTTGTATGAGTGTTGAAATAATGAGCTGTTGTTGTACGAGTTATGGTTGTATGAGTGTTGAAATAATGAGATGTTGTTGCACGAGTTATGGTTGTATGAGTGTTGAAATAATGAGCTGTTGTTACACGAGTTATAGTTGTATGAGTGTTGAAATAATGAGCTGTTGTTGTACGAGTGTTGCTGACTTGTTGTATGAGTGTTGAAATAATGAGCTGTTGTTGTACGAGTTATGGTTGTATGGGTGTTGAAATAATGAGCTGCTGTTGTACAAGTTATGGTTGTATGAGTGTTGTAATAATGAGCTGTTGTTGCACGAGTTATCGTTGTATGGGTGTTGTAATAATGAGCTGTTGTTGCACGAGTTATCGTTGAATGAGTGTTGTAATAATGAGCTGTTGTTGCACGAGTTATCGTTGTGTGAGTGTTGAAATAATGAGCTGTTGTTGTACAAGTTATGGTTGAATGAGTGTTGTAATAATGAGGTGTTGTTGCACGAGTTATCGTTGTATGAGTGTTGTAATAATGAGCTGTTGTTGTACGAGTGTTGCTGACTTGTTGTATGAGTGTTGAAATAATGAGCTGTTGTTACACGAGTTATCGTTGTATGAGTGTTGAAATAATGAGCTGTTGTTGTACGAGTGTTGCTGACTTGTTGTATGAGTGTTGAAATAATGAGCTGTTGTTGTACGAGTTATGGTTGTATGGGTGTTGAAATAATGAGCTGCTGTTGTACAAGTTATGGTTGTATGAGTGTTGTAATAATGAGCTGTTGTTGCACGAGTTATCGTTGTATGAGTGTTGTAATAATGAGCTGTTGTTGCACGAGTTATCGTTGAATGAGTGTTGTAATAATGAGCTGTTGTTGCACGAGTTATCGTTGTGTGAGTGTTGAAATAATGAGCTGTTGTTGTACAAGTTATGGTTGAATGAGTGTTGTAATAATGAGCTGTTGTTGCACGAGTTATCGTTGTATGAGTGTTGTAATAATGAGCTGTTGTTGTTCGAGTGTTGCTGACTTGTTGTATGAGTGTTGAAATAATGAGCTGTTGTTGCACGAGTTATGGTTGTATGAGTGTTGAAATAATGAGCGGTTGTTGCACGAGTCATCGTTGTATGAGTGTTGTAATAATGAGCGGTTGTTGCACGAGTCGTCGTTGTATGAGTGTTGTAATAATGAGCTGTTGTTGCACGAGTCACATCGTTGTATGAGTGTTGTAATAATGAGCTGTTGTTGCACCAGTTATCGTAGTATGAGTGTTGTAATAATGATGTGTTGTTGCACGAGTCATCGTTGTGAGTGTTGCAATAATGATCTGTTGTTGCACCAGTTATCGCTGTATGAGTGTTGAAAAAATGAGCTGTTGTTGCACGAGTCATCGTTGTATGAGTATTGTAATAATGAGCTGTTGTTGCACCAGTTATCGTTGTATGAGTGTTGAAATATTGAGCCGTTGTTGCACGAGTCATCGTTGTATGAGCGTTGTAATAATCAGCTGTTGTTGCACCAGTTATCGTTGTATGAGTGTTGTAATAATGATGTGTTGTTGCACGAGTCATTGTTGTATGAGTGTTGTAATAATGATCTGTTGTTGCATGAGTTATCGTTGTATGAGTGTTGTAATAATGAGCTGTTGTTGCACGAGTTATCATTGTATGAGTGTTGTAATAATGAGCTGTTGTTGCACGAGTCATCGTTGTATGAGTGTTGTAATAATTAGCTGTTGTTGCACGAGTTATCGTTGTATGAATGTTGTAATAATTAGCTGTTTTTGCACGAGTCATCGTTCTATGAGTGTTGTAATAATGAGCTGTTGTTGCACGAGTTATCGTTGTATGAGTGTTGTAGTAATGAGCTGTTGTTGCACGAGTTATCATTGTATGAGTGTTGTAATAATTAGCTGTTGTTGCACTAGTTATCGTTGTGTGAGTGTTGTAATAATGATCTGTTGTTGCACGAGTTATCGCTGGATGAGTGGTAATAATTAGCTGTTGTTACACGAGTTATCGCTGGATGAGTGTTGAAATAATGAGCTGTTGTTGCATGAGTTATCATTGTATGAGTGTTGTAATAATGAGGTGTTGTTGCACGAGTTATCGTTGTATGAGTGTTGTCATAATCAGCTGTTGTTGCACGAGTTATTGTTGTATGTGTGTTGTAATAATGAACTGTTGTTGCACGAGTTATGGTTGTATGAGTGTTGTAATAATGAGCTGTTGTTGCATGAGTTATCGTTGTATGAGTGTTGAAATAATGAGCTGTTGTTGCACTAATTATCATCGTATGAGTGTTGAAATAATGAGCTGTTGTTGTAGGAGTTATCGTTGTATGAGTGTTGAAATAATGAGCTGTTGTTGTACGAGTTATGGTTGTATGAGTGTTGAAATAATGAGCTGTTGTTGCACGAGTTATGGTTGTATGAGTGTTGAAATAATGAGCTGTTGTTGCACGAGTTATGG
Organism: Myxine glutinosa; assembly: GCF_964187855.1. Lineage (NCBI taxonomy): Eukaryota > Metazoa > Chordata > Myxini > Myxiniformes > Myxinidae > Myxine > Myxine glutinosa. Next base: position 53,641,218 of record NC_136269.1, on the reverse strand, counting down.
CTGTATGAGTGTTGAAATAATGAGCTGTTGTACGAGTTATGGCTGTATGAGTGTTGAAATAATGAGCTGTTGTTGTAGGAGTTATCGTTGTATGAGTGTTGAAATAATGAGCTGTTGTTGTACGAGTTATGGTTGTATGAGTGTTGAAATAATGAGCTGTTGTTGCACGAGTTATGGTTGTATGAGTGTTGAAATAATGAGCTGTTGTTGCACGAGTTATGGTTGTATGAGTGTTGAAATAATGAGCTGTTGTACGAGTTATGGCTGTATGAGTGTTGAAATAATGAGCTGTTGTTGTACGAGTTATGGTTGTATGAGTGTTGAAATAATGAGCTGTTGTTGTACGAGTTATGGTTGTATGAGTGTTGAAATAATAAGATGTTGTTGCACGAGTTATGGTTGTATGAGTGTTGAAATAATGAGCTGTTGTTACACGAGTTATCGTTGTATGAGTGTTGAAATAATGAGCTGTTGTTGTACGAGTGTTGCTGACTTGTTGTATGAGTGTTGAAATAATGAGCTGTTGTTGTACGAGTTATGGTTGTATGGGTGTTGAAATAATGAGCTGCTGTTGTACAAGTTATGGTTGTATGAGTGTTGTAATAATGAGCTGTTGTTGCACGAGTTATCGTTGTATGAGTGTTGTAATAATGAGCTGTTGTTGCACGAGTTATCGTTGAATGAGTGTTGTAATAATGAGCTGTTGTTGCACGAGTTATCGTTGTGTGAGTGTTGAAATAATGAGCTGTTGTTGTACAAGTTATGGTTGAATGAGTGTTGTAATAATGAGCTGTTGTTGCACGAGTTATCGTTGTATGAGTGTTGTAATAATGAGCTGTTGTTGTACGAGTGTTGCTGACTTGTTGTATGAGTGTTGAAATAATGAGCTGTTGTTACACGAGTTATCGTTGTATGAGTGTTGAAATAATGAGCTGTTGTTGTACGAGTGTTGCTGACTTGTTGTATGAGTGTTGAAATAATGAGCTGTTGTTGTACGAGTTATGGTTGTATGGGTGTTGAAATAATGAACTGCTGTTGTACAAGTTATGGTTGTATGAGTGTTGTAATAATGAGCTGTTGTTGCACGAGTTATCGTTGTATGAGTGTTGTAATAATGAGCTGTTGTTGCACGAGTTATCGTTGAATGAGTGTTGTAATAATGAGCTGTTGTTGCACGAGTTATCGTTGTGTGAGTGTTGAAATAATGAGCTGTTGTTGTACAAGTTATGGTTGAATGAGTGTTGTAATAATGAGCTGTTGTTGCACGAGTTATCGTTGTATGAGTGTTGTAATAATGAGCTGTTGTTGTACGAGTGTTGCTGACTTGTTGTATGAGTGTTGAAATAATGAGCTGTTGTTGCACGAGTTATGGTTGTATGAGTGTTGAAATAATGAGCGGTTGTTGCACGAGTCATCGTTGTATGAGTGTTGTAATAATGAGCGGTTGTTGCACGAGTCGTCGTTGTATGAGTGTTGTAATAATGAGCTGTTGTTGCACGAGTCACATCGTTGTATGAGTGTTGTAATAATGAGCTGTTGTTGCACCAGTTATCGTAGTATGAGTGTTGTAATAATGATGTGTTGTTGCACGAGTCATCGTTGTGAGTGTTGCAATAATGATCTGTTGTTGCACCAGTTATCGCTGTATGAGTGTTGAAAAAATGAGCTGTTGTTGCACGAGTCATCGTTGTATGAGTATTGTAATAATGAGCTGTTGTTGCACCAGTTATCGTTGTATGAGTGTTGAAATATTGAGCTGTTGTTGCACGAGTCATCGTTGTATGAGCGTTGTAATAATCAGCTGTTGTTGCACCAGTTATCGTTGTATGAGTGTTGTAATAATGATGTGTTGTTGCACGAGTCATTGTTGTATGAGTGTTGTAATAATGATCTGTTGTTGCATGAGTTATCGTTGTATGAGTGTTGTAATAATGAGCTGTTTTTGCACGAGTTATCATTGTATGAGTGTTGTAATAATGAGCTGTTGTTGCACGAGTCATCGTTGTATGAGTGTTGTAATAATTAGCTGTTGTTGCACGAGTTATCGTTGTATGAATGTTGTAATAATTAGCTGTTTTTGCACGAGTCATCGTTCTATGAGTGTTGTAATAATGAGCTGTTGTTGCACGAGTTATCGTTGTATGAGTGTTGTAGTAATGAGCTGTTGTTGCACGAGTTATCATTGTATGAGTGTTGTAATAATTAGCGGTTGTTGCACTAGTTATCGTTGTGTGAGTGTTGTAATAATGATCTGTTGTTGCACAAGTTATCGCTGGATGAGTGGTAATAATTAGCTGTTGTTGCACGAGTTATCGCTGGATGAGTGTTGAAATAATGAGCTGTTGTTGCATGAGTTATCATTGTATGAGTGTTGTAATAATGAGGTGTTGTTGCACGAGTTATCGTTGTATGAGTGTTGTCATAATCAGCTGTTGTTGCACGAGTTATTGTTGTATGAGTGTTGTAATAATGAGCTGTTGTTGCACGAGTTATGGTTGTATGAGTGTTGTAATAATGAGCTGTTGTTGCATGAGTTATCGTTGTTTGAGTGTTGAAATAATGAGCTGTTGTTGCACCAGTTATCGTTGTATGAGTGTTGTAATAATGATGTGTTGTTGCACGAGTCATCGTTGTATGAGTGTTGTAATAATGATCTGTTGTTGCACCAGTTATCGCTGTATGAGTGTTGAAAAAATGAGCCGTTGTTGCACGAGTCATCGTTGTATGAGTATTGTAATAATGAGCTGTTGTTGCACCAGTTATCGTTGTATGAGTGTTGAAATATTGAGCTGTTGTTGCACGAGTCATCGTTGTATGAGCGTTGTAATAATCAGCTGTTGTTGCACCAGTTATCGTTGTATGAGTGTTGTAATAATGATGTGTTGTTGCACGAGTCATTGTTGTATGAGTGTTGTAATAATGATCTGTTGTTGCATGAGTTGTCGTTGTATGAGTGTTGTAATAATGAGCTGTTGTTGCACGAGTTATCATTGTATGAGTGTTGTAATAATGAGCTGTTGTTGCACGAGTCATCGTTGTATGAGTGTTGTTATAATTAGCTGTTGTTGCACAAGTTATCGTTGTATGAGTGTTGTAATAATTAGCTGTTTTTGCACGAGTCATCGTTCTATGAGTGTTGTCATAATGAGCTGTTGTTGCACGAGTTATCGTTGTATGAGTGTTGTAATAATGAGCTGTTGTTGCACGAGTTATCATTGTATGAGTGTTGCAATAATGAGCTGTTGTTGCACGAGTCATCGTTGTATGAGTGTTGTAATAATTAGCTGTTGTTGCACTAGTTATCGTTGTATGAGTGTTGTAATAATGATCTGTTGTTGCACGAGTTATCGCTGGATGAGTGTTGTAATAATTAGCTGTTGTTACACGAGTTATCGCTGGATTAGTGTTGTCCTAATCAGCTGTTGTTGCACGACTTATTGTTGTATGAGTGTTGTAATAATGAGCTGTTGTTGCACGAGTCATCGTTGTATAAGAGTTGTAATAACGAGCTGTTGTTGCACGAGTTATCGTTGTATGAGTGTTGTAATAATGAGCTGTTGTTGCACAAGTTATCGCTGGATGAGTGTTGTAATAAAGAGCTGTTGTTGCACGAGTTATGGTTGTATGAGTGTTGTAATAATGAGCTGTTGTTGCACTCGTTATCGTCAAATGAGTGTTGTAATAATGAGCTGTTGTTGCACGAGTTATGGTTGTATGAGTATTGTAATAATGAGCTGTTGTTGAACGAGTTATGGTTGTATGAGTGTTGTAATAATGAGCTGTTGTTGCACGAGTTATCGTTGTATGAGTTTTGAAATAATGATCTGTTGTTGCACGAGTCATTGTTGTATGAGTGTTGAAATAATGAGCTGTTGTTGTACAAGTCATTGTTGTATGAGTGTTGAAATAATGAGCTGTTGTTGCACGAGTCATTGTTGTATGAGTGTTGTAATAATGAGCTGTTGTTGCATGAGTTATCATCGTATGAGTGTTGAAATAATGAACTGTTGTTGTACGAGTCATTGTTGTATGAGTGTTGAAATAATGGGCTGTTGTTGTATGAGTTATCGTTGTATGAGTGTTGCAATAATGATGCGTTGTTGCACGAGTCATTGTTGTATGAGTGTTGTAATAATGAGCTGTTGTTGCATGAGTTATCATTGTATGAGTGTTGCAATAATGATCTGTTGTTGCACGAGTCATTGTTGTATGAGTGTTGAAATAATGAGCTGTTGTTGCATGAGTTATCGTTGTATGAGTGTTGTAATAATGAGCTGTTGTTGCACTAATTATCATCGTATGAGTGTTGAAATAATGAGCTGTTGTTGCAGGAGTTATCGTTGTATGAGTGTTGAAATAATGAGCTGTTGTTGTACGAGTTATGGTTGTATGAGTGTTGAAATAATGAGCTGTTGTTGCACGAGTTATGGTTGTATGAGTGTTGAAATAATGAGCTGTTGTTGCACGAGTTATGGCTGTATGAGTGTTGAAATAATGAGCTGTTGTACGAGTTATGGCTGTATGAGTGTTGAAATAATGAGCTGTTGTTGTAGGAGTTATCGTTGTATGAGTGTTGAAAGAATGAGCTGTTGTTGTACGAGTTATGGTTGTATGAGTGTTGAAATAATGAGCTGTTGTTGCACGAGTTATGGTTGTATGAGTGTTGAAATAATGAGCTGTTGTTGCACGAGTTATGGTTGTATGAGTGTTGAAATAATGAGCTGTTGTTGCACGAGTTATGGCTGTATGAGTGTTGAAATAATGAGCTGTTGTACGAGTTATGGCTGTATGAGTGTTGAAATAATGAGCTGTTGTTGTACGAGTTATGGTTGAATGAGTGTTGAAATCATGAGATGTTGTTGCACGAGTTATGGTTGTGTGAGTGTTGAAATAATGAGCTGTTGTTGTACAAGTTATGGTTGTATGAGTGTTGAAATAATGAGCTGTTGTTGCACGAGTTATGGTTGTATGAGTGTTGAAATAATGAGCTGTTGTTGCACGAGTTATGGCTGTATGAGTGTTGAAATAATGAGCTGTTGTACGAGTTATGGCTGTATGAGTGTTGAAATAATGAGCTGTTGTTGTACGAGTTATGGTTGAATGAGTGTTGAAATCATGAGATGTTGTTGCACGAGTTATGGTTGTGTGAGTGTTGAAATAATGAGCTGTTGTTGTACAAGTTATGATTGTATGAGTGTTGTAATAATGAGCTGTTGTTGCACGAGTTATCGTTGTATGAGTGTTGTAATAATGAGCTGTTGTTGCACGAGTTATCGTTGAATGAGTGTTGAAATAATGAGCTGTTGTTGTACGAGTGTTGCTGACTTGTTGTATGAGTGTTGAAATAATGAGCTGTTGTTGTACGAGTTATGGTTGTATGGGTGTTGAAATAATGAGCTGCTGTTGTACAAGTTATGATTGTATGAGTGTTGTAATAATGAGCTGTTGTTGCACGAGTTATCGTTGTATGAGTGTTGTAATAATGAGCTGTTGTTGCACGAGTTATCGTTGAATGAGTGTTGAAATAATGAGCTGTTGTTGCACGAGTTATCGTTGTGTGAGTGTTGAAATAATGAGCTGTTGTTGTACACGTTATGGTTGAATGAGTGTTGTAATAATGAGCTGTTGTTGCACGAGTTATCGTTGTATGAGTGTTGTAATAATGAGCTGTTGTTGTACGAGTGTTGCTGACTTGTTGTATGAGTGTTTAAATAATGAGCTGTTGTTGTACGAGTTATGGTTGTATGGGTGTTGAAATAATGAGCTGCTGCTGTACAAGTTATGGTTGTATGAGTGTTGTAATAATGAGCTGTTGTTGCACGAGTTATCGTTGTATGAGTGTTGAAATAATGAGCTGTTGTTGTACGAGTTTTGCTGACTTGTTGTATGAGTGTTGAAATATTGAGCTGTTGTTGTACGAGTTATGGTTGTATGGGTGTTGAAGTAATGAGCTGCTGCTGTACAAGTTATGGTTGTATGAGTGTTGTAATAATGAGCTGTTGTTGTACGAGTGTTGCTGACTTGTTGTATGAGTGGTTATGTGAATTTTTTCTCTGTTTCAAAGCGTGAGCGCAAGTTGAAGGAATCGATCGTCATATCACTATCAGTCACAGTTGATTTACGGAAGGTTACGTCACTCACGACGTTCAGCGTTTTGTGTGGAATGAATTATCGGCCGAAGGATGAGGAATGGTTGATCAGCGTTTCATGTTCACATCGTTTAGAAATGGATAGCGCACGTCTGCGCCCTGCCAGGCGTCACATTGAGAAACGTAACATTTGCCTTGTTTCGCGCACGACTTCCAAATGACGTTCCCAAAAGCGCGGGAAAACACAGGCACTCTTTCCGCGTCACAGAGCCAAATGTCACACGGTTCGACATCGTTTACAATATTTAAATGCCAGGTTTGGAACAAACAAAGCTGGGAGGAATTCGTCTGATGCTTCACACGAGAATAACCTTCATTAAGGTAAGAAGAGCACAGACTGCAAAGGTAACACATTTAATAACATAGCTGCAGGTATAGTGTGGCCCTCTCAAACAATTAACTGTTTCTTTGTGGTAAATTAGCTGGCAAACAGTTTTATACAAAGTAAAATCATAAAATAACGATTATACATTTCATTGCTCAGTTGTTACTTTTACTACAATCCTTACTATGTTGGTGGTGGTTCCTGGTGTAGGTGGTTGGTAGGAATGATGTTTTTATCACCCACACTAGTGGGGTTCACATTTGGTTCCGTTTGTTAGTTGGTTGGTCTGTCTGTGTCTGTCTGTCTGTCTGACTGTGTCTGTCTGTCTGTCTGTCTGACTGTGTCTGTCTGTCTGACTGTGTCTGTCTGTTTCTGTCTGTCTGTCTGTCTGCCTGTCTGTCTTTGTACATAATGTGTTAACAAACGCCACCTGGTGGTAGCCAGTATTACACGTTATCTTGTGTCAACCAGTACCTCTATAAAGTACATACATTACGACTAGAATGTGAGTACGTTTATAAAGTACATACATTACGACTAGAATGTGAGTACGTTTATAAAGTACATACATTACGACTAGAATGTGAGTACATTTATAAAGTATGTACATTACTAATTCAATGTGAGTATGTCTATAAAGTACATATGTGGGGAACACCTCCACCGATCGTAATAGAAGTTCACCAACAGATTGAGATTGAGAATGACGAAACTTTATTAAAATACCAATTATACAGATCTGGAGGAGACTGAGACGTCTACAGCACGAACCACCTTCATGCCACGTCTAGCCTTCCTGGGGATACGTTGGTTCACAGTCCATTTATATAGGGACACGTTTTATCAGAAAATCTCCGAGGGAACAAAGAAAACTGGCGAAAGTTCCTCCCACCGTCATCCCCAGAGCGCCGAGCCCCCACCGTCATCCGTCCTTTCATCTTGGGGGAGTGAAGCACGCACCATTAGGATCCGGACCAGATGTGGTTTCAAGGCTCCGAGGTGACAGAAAATATAACTCACTGAAAGGGGGATTGCATTCTTGGTTCCGATAAGACCATAAAGTAAATGAGGTCGTTCTGATGAGTTCCAGGTGTTTAAATGCACCTTCAGTTCACATTTCTCATTTAAACATAAATTCAAAGCATATTTATTGTAACTCAAGCGTCACTGTGATTATACGAAATATAGTTAATGTTTTGGCCGTTTATCAAAGGTTTTATGTCTACGATTCAAGCATCCTACGTAAAGTTACACATTCCGCGCGCATATTATCCATTTTCCTGCCCGCGGCTTGAGGCGCCGTCTGGGAGAAGAGAGAAGGTTTATGACTTTAGGCTTATCTAGCTTTCAAGGGGCACACGTATACAATGAGGCCAGACGTTCAGCACCGATGAAGCGAATATTTTCTCATTTTAAACTAAAGCGAAGCGGCAACCTTTTATTAACTTTATGAAATAGCATTTTTAAACAGCATTTATAACATAACATATTAGTCGAACGACATCCATAACAGGGCATTAAGCAGTAACAAATCTGCGACCTGACTTCCCTTCCTCTTGTCTCGTCGAGACAAAGTATCTCAAGAGACAACGTGCCGCATCGGGCTTTATTGAAAGACAATCGTGTAATGCAGGTATCTCCCAAGGGCATACCGTGCGCACATAGCGCCTCGCCCGTGCATTTGGGGAACGCGTCGTGTGGTGCGTGCTTGGAACCTGAGGGCTCAGAACATGAAAGTCCATTAACGTTTCGGATCCACAACGAAGGCGTCTGGTCCAGATGAGGTTCTGCCCCGCCAGAGGGCCCGCAACCTCCCCTGCGGAACTTGCTCCCCCCACCCTTTGCAGACGCGGTCCTTGCAGATCTTCGAAGTTAATCAACGATCATGCCCATGAGATCTCTCACGTGCTGCTGTTCTGGGGAATACGTAATGTCGTCAGTATCTTGTGTCTCATTTTCCTGGTCAGGGTACAGAGCGTAAAAATCCGATTCACTTGAAGCATTTGAACTTAAAACATTTGAAGCAAAGAGAGGGACTTCCTTTATGTCAAAGTCTCCCATGGACGCCTGGTCAGCTTGCGGGTCTAGGATATCCACGTCGGGTCCCTCGACTGCCAGACCCAGCGTCGCAATCAGATCCATAGTTGGGTCGGAAGGGGGTGTACAGCTGTCAGCTTGTAATACATAAGAGGCGTTAGCCAGTACACGCAAGGGGTTTACGGCACAAGTATCACAGTCATCACAAACATCATTACAGGCAGCAGCCAGTTCCCACATGGGATTTTCAACACAAGTATCACAGTCATCACAAAAATCAATACAATTTTCTGGAGCGCCGGTCACATCTGCCTTGTTGAAGGACCCATTCAGGTCGACGGCCTCTGTGGTCAGAACCATAGTCGTTGTCGGCGGCTTCTTCACTTTCCATCCTGTAAAATACTTTCTCATACAGAGGAGGACTAGAGATTTCATTAGTGCCCCCCAAATTACTACCCCAATTATCATGGCCAGTGCGGTCAATAACCACTTCACTATGGTGCCCGTCCATCCCCGGAACCAGTCAGTGAGCCAGCTAAATTTATAAGAATTCTCGCGCGCGATCCGATCGATCGTCAGGGCGTGGCTAGTTTCCCTTAGTCTCACTATTGCGGCTGACACTCCTTCGGATGGATCAGGTATGTAAGTGCAACATTTTCCCTCTATTATTCCGCATACCCCTCCTTTCTCTGCCAGGAGCATGTCCAAAGCCACCCGATTCTGCATCACCATTGTACGCATGTGAATTACCGTGTCCAATAGTATGTCATGAGCCGTAGCGGTGTCGTTTGCCACCTTTTCTAGGGCCAAAGCCAATTTGTCTATCCGGAAGCTGTTCATGGCTGTGCCCGCACCTGGGAAGAAGAAACCTAACACCTTTTCCCATAGGCTCCCGTGTAGTTTAGTGGTTCCATCTTCGTTCATGACTGACCTCTTATGTCGCCTGTCCAAGGACTTTGGGTCTAGCTCATCCAGTATCTCAACGTCAGGAAGGACTGAACCCAGATAACATGTGCCCCCCCAATTATTTGGTAAATAGGGGTAAGCCTTGTCGCCGCATATAAACATTGTCCCATGGGGTGGGACCAGGTGGGTGGATAAGCACTGGAGTCCCTTTACCACCCCATTAATCCTACTAACCCCCCTAGAGAATGTTATAGCCGTTATGTTGTGGTTGTGTTTATCTTGCAGTACTATTCGTAATGTAATCCCCGAGCTCCCTTGTCCCAGCTTCCCGGGGAGAGTGTAGGCGCATTCTGATTCTCCCATACGCAAGTGGCCGGAACCCTGGAGGCAGACCGTCCCTTTCTGTGGTTTGACCCAGACGGGGGCAGGCCTCTCGGCCACATGGGCAATCATTGACGGGCGATAATTAAATTGTCGATTGCAACTCTTGCCGTTGTCAACCCCTTCTCTTTCCAGCGTCGTGACTAAACATGGGGAATCGATAGGTTGTGAGCAGAGGTCATTGAGGGACAAAGGTAGCACTATCATGTGTATTCCTGTGGTGCCTGCTTGGGGAAAGTGCATGCACGACCAGCAGTGTGTCCTATTTTGAATTGTTGCCACCTCCCTGGCCACTTTCCAATATGTGTTTTCACCCTTCTTTGGGGCCTTATCCTGGGGTTGCGGCGTGAGTATGTATTCGTTGCATCGTATGTAGTTCTTTTCACCACCGGCCGCGCCAGGGGTCCAGACGCTGCACCGGACCTGCATAGTCATGCCTTTCTCTAAGCGTGTGCGTGTTTGTAGCTTAAAATCAGGGGTTCCCCATTGGTATCCTGGTTAGGCCAAGGTCTTGATGCTAGCTTGCCCGTCTTCCCGGAACTCTCGTATCTTTCGTAGTACAATGCCAACACGTCCAGGCCCTGCCGACAGTGCTAGCCATCTTACGGCTACCCAATTTGTGTACAGGGTTTTCTGTTCGAAACATGGTAGTGATACTCTTTGTCCCCATGTTACGGTGAGGTGTCGGGTTCCGTTTTCGCATCTATTGGGATCGGAGCTTCCCCTAGCTGCTGTCGCTATCAATAGTATCGTACCTATGATTAGGCCCATCCTTACTGTGGTTGCTGTGGTGTAGTGTCTGGTGCTTGTATGGCCAACTTACAGTGCGTGGCGTGGATCCACAAGGTCTTGCCCTCGCAAAAGACTGCCGTTGGTGTAGTCAGCAACACCTGGACTGGTCCCTTCCACCTTGGTTCCAAGGCGTTCTTGCGGGTGAAGTGTTTTACGAGCACGTAATCGCCGGTCTGGAAGTCGTGGATGGCGTGGCTTGTTGGTTCAGGCAACGCCTCTCGTACCCGGGCGTGGATGCTGCGTGCCACATTGGACAATCCTCTGCAAAACTTTAAAAGCATGTCATCCATCACAGGCAAGTCAAGTTTGGACATGTCCATCGGGGCCGAAACAGGCAAACTCATAGGTCGTCCCATTAATATCTCGTGGGGGGAAAGGCCCGTGGTGCGGCCCGGAGTGGACCGAATACTCATTAACGCCAGCGGGAGTGCTTCCGGCCACTTCAAACCTGTGTCTGCACAGATCTTGGCTACCTTAAGTTTCAGAGTCCCGTTGGTGCGTTCCACAAGTCCCGCTGATTGTGGGTGATAAGCGCAATGGAAAGATTGTTTCATGCCCAGTGCCTTTAGGATACCCTTAATCACCTCTCCCGTGAAGTGGCCCCCTTTGTCTGACGAAATTTTCTGAGGGATGCCGAATCTGCACATGAAGTCCTGCACGAGGCGCTTGGCTACTGTCGGGGCGTCTGACTTAACGCATGGATAGGCCTCGACCCATTTTGTGAACATGTCCACGATTACCAGGACATAGCGGAACGACATACTTGGTTCCATGTTTATAAAATCGAACTGGACATGACAGAAGGGCCCGATTGGTCGGGGATGGCCCGCATTATGTGGGTGCCTTGGTGGTGCCCCCCTGTTGTGTTGTTGGCAAACCGCGCATGACCGGCACACCTCTGATGCGATTCACGACAGTCCCGGTGCCGCCCAGGTATAGTTTATCTGTTCCATCACCCCCCTCTGGCACACATGGCCATTTTGATGTCCCATACGTGCCAGCCAAGGCAGTAGTTCCTTGGGTGCTATTGGTTTTCCGTGAAGGGTCCACATCGCATTTGGTCCGGGGCGTGTGGCCCCTCGTTTTACCCAATCATCGTGTTCGGCTGCTGTTGCTGCGTTTTGAAGTTTTATAACGTCCTCATTAGTCGGTGAGGCGGTGATGATAGTGCACCCATTTTGCGAGGAGGGGGTTGGTCCTGAGGTCGGTACGTTGGCAGTTTGCATGTGTGCCCCCTTTGCTCGCGTTACCATCGGCATGTTGCGTCCTATTTGTTGGTTGGCCGCTTTTCCTGCCGCTGCGTCCGCTCTGGCGTTGCCTCGGGCGACGTCAGAGTCTGTTTTTTGGTGGCCGCGACATTTAATTACCGCGACCGCGCGGGGAAGCAAGATGCTTCGGAGTAGCCCTTCAACCAATTCGCCGTTCTTTATGACCGAACCCGCAGATGTGAGAAAGCCTCGCATCTTCCAAATTGCCCCTTTGTCGTGAACTACCCCGTGCGCGTATGCTGAATCTGTATAAATGTTGACGGCAAGGTCTGCCGCCAAGCTGCATGCTCTAGTCAAGGCGCACAGCTCCGCCTGCTGGGCGGAAAATGTGGGCGGAAGGCGCCCGCTTTCTACCGTCTCATTATCTGAACACACCGCGTATCCGGATAGCAAAGAGCCGTCCCATCTGCGTTTAGCTGATCCATCGACGTAGTACACACGATCGGGGTTGTCGAGGGGAACGTCCTTCAAGTCCGGCCGTACCGTGGAAACTTGCTGTACTACATCGACACATACGTGGGGTTCGCCCTCCTCTGGGGTGGGCATCAGTGAGGCCGGGTTGAGTGTAGTGCAACGTTTAATGGTGACGTTGGCGGCCGTAATCAGTGCTGTTTCGTATTGCATTAATCTAGTGGTCGACAAGTGTTGTGTTGTCCGCTGTAGTAACAGTGAAGTGACGCAGTGTGGTACCTGTAGCATTACCGGGTGCCCCATTACAATGTCCGCTGTCCTTTCCACTGCGTACCTAGCCGCTGCCACGGCTTGCAGGCACACCGGAAACCCTTGCTCGACTGGTTCTAGCTTTTTGCTAAAGTAGGCTACCGGTCGTTCCTTATCTCCATGAGTCTGTGTCAAAACGGACTGAGCAAAACCCCTTATTGCATGAGTGTAAAGGGTGAATGGTTTCGCGTAATCGGGGAGTCCTAAAGTCGGTGCCGTTACCAATGCCTTTTTCAGCCCCTCGAAACAGCGCATCAATTCGTCCGTCCAAACCAAGTAGTTCGGTTCTCCTATTCTGGTGGCTTCGTACAGCGGTTTAGCAAGTAGCGCGTAGTCGATTATCCAAGAGCGGCAGTAACCCGTCATACCTAGGAAGTGCAACATCTGTCGTTGTGTACTTGGTCGTGGCGATTCCATGATGGCGGTTACCCGTCCGGCATGCAATTCTCGTTTCCCGTGTGAAATGGCATGACCCAAATAGGTTACTACCTTTCGTACAAATTGGAGCTTTCTCCGTCCCACCTTGTGGCCCTTGGTCGCCAAGGCTCTTAGCAGGGCCATGGAGTCCCCTTCACAGGCTTCCTTGGAAGGGGAACAAATCAACAAGTCGTCAATGTATTGCAACAACACCGAACCCCCTTTTAGTTCCACATCTGCCAAATCGCGGTGCAGCGCTCGGGAGAACAGGGTGGGGCTGTCGGAGAACCCTTGGGGTAACACCGTCCAGGTGAACTGGCGCCCCCTAAAGGTGAAGGCGAACAAGTATTGTGACTCAGGTGCGATAGGTATGGAGAAAAAGGCAGAGCATAGGTCAATAACGGTAAAATGTGTTGCGTCCGGTGGGATAGATGTCATAAGGCCTTCCGCATTTGGTACCACTGGGTGTATGCCTTGTATAACTTTGTTTACTTCCCTCAAATCCTGCACGAACCTCCATTTATCCTGCATTGGTTTCTTCACGGGCAAAATTGGTGTGTTGCATTGGCTGTTAGTTTCCACAATTATTTTCTGTTTCACCAAAGATTGAATCACTGGCTCTATGCCCGCATCGGCCTCGTGCCGCAATTTATATTGTCTCACGTTTGGGAGGGGCATTCCTGGTTGGACTGGTATTACCAGAGGTTTGGCATCGCGAATTCGCCCGACATCATTGTCGTGTTGGGACCACAAATCGGCCGGAACATCCTCCAAAAGGTCATCGGACTCGCCCGGGCTCTGAGACACCGTTCGTTCAACGTGGGTGCCCTTTGGGGGTAGGTCTGTCTCTTCAAATTTTCCTTCTATACTTTGCTCCTCAAGGGTGATCAAATACCCCTCGTCCTTGTCGAGCACCGTCACTGTCCAGTGGTCCACTTCATAAATGGCGCTGCACGGAATTTCTCGCAAGCGCCCCACCATCCAGCCTACACTTTCCGCCGGCCACCCTTTGGCGGTGGTGAGGGTAACATGGGCGTCCACCCCTGCGGGATACTGAGACAATGCCCGCTGCTCCGCAGTTAGGGTTACCTCGACGCCTATTCCCTCCCGTCCAACCCATATATTTGACAATAGTAGGTCCGAATTCTTACCTATTGACCCTTTTATCTTTTCTCGGTACTCGTCGTCGTCACCCCTGGCATCGTCGTAAGCCGTGCAATGGGGAGGGTTGTCCTTTACGTCTGTTGTAATTTGGTGTACGCGCAGCCAATCTCGCAGCCCGTCGTTCCGGGAGCACACTGTGTCTAGGACGTGTGCCCAAGTGGCCAAAGCCCCCTTTTCCAGGCTCCACCAGTAGGCGGTGGGGCCGGGCCGAGACAATGCCGTCATTAACAGATCGCGTTTGGATTCCGCGACATCTACAAAAACTCCCTGCTCCGTGCATGAAATTTGGCAGCCTAAACGGCAAAGTAGATCCCGTCCCAACAAGTTAGTCGGGGCGGTGGTAGTCATCAAAAAAGCGTGTCTAGCCTCTAGTGGGCCGCACACCACTCTTACCTCTTCTGAAATATGGAGCGCTTGGGGCAAGCCTGAAACTCCCACTATCTGAACGTCCCTGTCAGTGGGGCGCAAAGATGGTAGCTGCCCTTCGTTAATAGTACTGCGAGTCGCACCCGTGTCGACGAGGAAGTCTACCTGTTGCCCATCCACGTCTAGTGTCAAGGTCGGCTCCTCGGTTGGTGTCATAGTCAAGAGGGGGCATTCTACGGGCGGCCCGCCGGCATCCCGTCAATAGGCTACTTGATTTCTCGGTGGCGGGTATCCCTGGCGGGGCCCCCGGCAATCACGTTTCCAATGTCCCATCCTTCCGCAGCGGAAGCACGCCCCTTGTGGAGCGGTGGATGCGGGGTACCCATTGTTATTGCACGGACCCTGTTGCGTCGGACGCCTCGCAGGCTGTTGGTTCCGTTGTCCCCATTGTGGCGGCCCATTCCCGTTTGCTCCGCTTGGGGCCCAATAACTTGGGGGAGGCCCATCGTTTTGGGGAGGGGGTCCCTGTGGATACCCGTTCTGGGGAGGGGGCGTTTGTACTGCCCAGGTCTGTGGAGGGGGTGTTTGCATGGCCCAGCTCTGCGGCGGTGGAGGGGGCCCCTGCATGTTCCAGTTTTGGGGAGGGGGCCCTTGTGGGTTCCAATTTTGGGGAGGGGGCCCTTGTGGGTTCCAATTTTGGGGAGGGGGCCCTTGTGTCCGCATGTCGACTCGTCCATTGTCGTTGTCGTCAGCGTCATTTTCGTTTTCGTCATCGCGGCCCCACTCTTCGTTGGGCTCTAACCTGGTGTTCCGATTCTGGGCCCGTCCTTGGCCTCGATTTCCCTTCTTATTTTGGTTGAGTTGGGCCCGTTTCTCCTGGACAAGCATTTGCAACATGTCGTCCTTAACATCGGCCTTCTTATCGTCGCCGTCGCCACATTGTTCGGCCGCTTCGACTAGTTGGTCGGTTGGGGTGTTTCTCCATCCTATCATAGCCGTTTGAATGCGCTTCCTAACTGCCGGTCTCATTCCTTCTACCCAAAAATTGTTCACTACAGCGCGAGGGAGATCTTGTGCACGCACCTGGCCCAGTCCTCCCCACTTTAATACTGCTCTTTCTACCCTCTCTCTCCAATCGATGGCTGCTTCGCCATGTTTCTGTTTTAGGCCGTATATTTTATTCCAATCTGGCCCCGCGGCTGGCATCAGTGCGGTATATACCCCGGTCAACAATAGGTCGACAAGGGCATTCCAATCGGCGAGGGTCTGGGCCGTGGTTTGGGCCGGGGGTGGTGCTACATTTGGCCAGCGTGCGTGTATTTTGGCCTGGTCCCACACCCGCGCGGGCAATACAGCCTTCCCCATGTGGCAGACGTCCCGCCAATCTGCGCCTGTATTTTGTATCCACAAACGCATGAATTCCGGTATCTGACCGGGCTGTTCAGCCAGCAAGGTTCTCACCCGCTCCTGCATAGACGCCAAATCTGATTCTCTCCAGGCTATCCTGATGTTAATGGGTGCCCCCCTGTTCAGTCCTATGGTTTTTAAGGGACACATCCCGATTGTAGGCTGTGGGTTCTCCGATTCCGTGAACCCTTCCAATGAGGGGTACAATACTCCTAGCCCTTCTGGGGCCGCGAACCCGCTGTCCGCCCCACTAACTTCTTGTCCTCTAAATGGATTGCCCGGGCTAAGGTGAACCTGAGGGGCGGCTGGTCTAGTTTTCTGGGGGTCTAACCCCTGGGGAAACAGGGGCGGGGGTGGGAGAGGTGGCGCCTGTGGCCCGGGGACAGGGCTCAGGGCTTGGGGGGGTAGAGGCATGGTGGCTACCTCCCCTGTCGCGGGGTCTTGGTCCGGATTTTGGATGAGCGGCATTAGCCGCTGATTTGCTTGCTTAACTACCTCCCTGATTGTTTTGTCCTGAACCTTGTCTGCTTGCTTCTTTTGGCCCTGAAGCTTCAGTACTTCCCCTGCCAAGCTAGCCTGTCTTGAGGCCGCCAGTCGCTTCATTCCTTCCTTCTCCCACCATCCATACACCTTCCAATAATCGGGTGGGAAGTGTTTCCTTTCCTTTTCTAGCTTATCCAAAGCTCCGTACAACACTTCCAATTTGTCAAGTGCGAACGATCCCTCCTCTGGCCAGGGATTACTTAAATCTTTAGTTAAAACAGCCCAGTCCTTTCCTGGTCTTACCGCGGCAAAATGATGCCTCTTAAACATGAAAGATGCCGGGGTTCCCTTGAGGGGTTCCCCTTCTTTCATTAGCTTACTTCCCATCTTATTGCTCTGGGCTGATCCTTCCTGGAAAGTTCTTGGTCACCGGCTCAGCTTTTATGGCTGTCCGACCTCACGTTTCCCCCTCCTCCTTGTTAACTGTAACGTTATCCTTACTGAACGTTACCCTTACTGATATCCTGCGCAAATTCTACCCTTAGCGTTACCCGTTACCCTCTTAACGTTATCCTGGTGAATTTAACAAAGGCTCGTCATTCTAAGGCTTGAAAATTAGCCTTTACTTACAATTTCTGTTCGGAGTGCAGGCAGTGCAGGTGGCAAGGGAGACGGACTGTGCCCGTTCGAGGAGGGGGGTACGAATTTGGAAAAATTGCCCTCTGATAAAAAACAATGCTCACCTTAAAACAAATCAGCGTGCCGGCGTCCCGGCCTCAGGCAGCCCCCCTCCGGTCGTTCAGGATTCACCTCGCCTGTCCCTGCTCTGTTGCATCCGAGTCACGGCACCAAAATTGTGGGGAACACCTCCACCGATCGTAATAGAAGTTCACCAACAGATTGAGATTGAGAATGACGAAACTTTATTAAAATACCAATTATACAGATCTGGAGGAGACTGAGACGTCTACAGCACGAACCACCTTCATGCCACGTCTAGCCTTCCTGGGGATACGTTGGTTCACAGTCCATTTATATAGGGACACGTTTTATCAGAAAATCTCCGAGGGAACAAAGAAAACTGGCGAAAGTTCCTCCCACCGTCATCCCCAGAGCGCCGAGCCCCCACCGTCATCCGTCCTTTCATCTTGGGGGAGTGAAGCACGCACCGTTAGGATCCGGACCAGATGTGGTTTCAAGGCTCCGAGGTGACAGAAAATATAACTCACTGAAAGGGGGATTGCATTCTTGGTTCCGATAAGACCATAAAGTAAATGAGGTCGTTCTGATGAGTTCCAGGTGTTTAAATGCACCTTCAGTTCACATTTCTCATTTAAACATAAATTCAAAGCATATTTATTGTAACTCAAGCGTCACTGTGATTATACGAAATATAGTTAATGTTTTGGCCGTTTATCAAAGGTTTTATGTCTACGATTCAAGCATCCTACGTAAAGTTACACATTCCGCGCGCATATTATCCATTTTCCTGCCCGCGGCTTGAGGCGCCGTCTGGGAGAAGAGAGAAGGTTTATGACTTTAGGCTTATCTAGCTTTCAAGGGGCACACGTATACAATGAGGCCAGACGTTCAGCACGGATGAAGCGAGTATTTTCTCATTTTAAACTAAAGCGAAGCGGCAACCTTTTATTAACTTTATGAAATAGCATTTTTAAACAGCATTTCTACCATAACATATTAGTCGAACGACATCCATAACAGGGCATTAAGCAGTAACAAATCTGCGACCTGGCACATACATTACAACCAGAATGTGAGTATGTCTATAAAGTATGTACATTACTAATACAGTATAATGTGAGTACATATATAAAGTACGTACATTACGACTAGAATATGAGTACGTCTATAAAGTATTGTTGCTCAGTTGTTACTTTTACTACAATCCTTACTATGTTGGTGGTGGTTCCTGGTGTAGATGGTTGGTAGGAATGATGTTTTTATCACCCACACTAGTGGGGTTCACATTTGGTTCCGTTTGTTAGTTGGTTGGTCTGTCTGTGTCTGTCTGTCTGTCTGACTGTGTCTGTCTGTCTGTCTGTCTGACTGTGTCTGTCTGTCTGACTGTGTCTGTCTGTTTCTGTCTGTCTGTCTGTCTGCCTGTCTGTCTTTGTACATAATGTGTTAACAAACGCCACCTGGTGGTAGCCAGTATTACACGTTATCTTGTGTCAACCAGTACCTCTATAAAGTACATACATTACTTCAAGAATGTGAGTACCTCGATAAAGTACGTACATTATGACTAGAATGTAAGTACGTCAAAAATGTATTACATTACTACTGTAATGTGAGTACGTCTATAAAGTATTGTTGCGGATATGAGGATTGTGTTTTTTTTATTGTGTTGTATTGTATAGTAAATTGTTGTAAATATCACCCTCTGTAAAATGTAATGATTCCTTGTAAATACCTCCGTAGTGTAAAGGTCAAAGGGCGTCCCATAATTAGTCCATAAAGCATACACGTCAGCTAATCATAGAATACCCCTGTTCGATAGTTATATCTTTATTATGTGTATTAGGGTAAGGCCTTGTCTTCCATTAAGATGACACTCCATTGCACCAAGTGAAATAGATAGATTCCTTTCATTCCCCATTCCCACTCCCAAAACTTTCATTGCCAAGCCTCGATTGCCAATTACATCCCCTCCAAAACCACCATTGAACATGTGCTCGGGTCGGGGAAGAAAGGCGTGCCCGCCCATCGTCATCAAGGGGGGAGCTAGAGGGCCGTGCCGACCAATCAGGGCCGAGGTGAGCACACCGATGGGCGTGTCCTAAAGGCCGGCGGCTTGATCGCCGGAGGCGCTATAAAAAGCGCGCGTACAAGCCGCAAGGTCCTGCAAAAGAGAAAGAAGGGAGATCATCCAGCAGCGATTCTTGGCCAAGAGAAGAGATCATCCAGCAGCGATTCTTGTTCAAAGGAGATCATCCAGGGAAGCACAAAGCCTGCTATTCGTCGCCTTGCTCGCCAAAGTTGGACCAAGCAAGAGAGTTGGGCAAGAAGCAAGCACGTTGTTCAGTTGTGTGGTTGGACCAGACGAGTCCGGGCAAAGCACGCGACGTCCCCAGAGCAGCCGCAGCCACAGCAGCAACGACAGCAGCGTGGGGCCTTGACGGCAGTTCCGGAGCAGGGCCGCGAAGGAACGGCGGCTGCCAAACGCGCCGATCGTGCTGCAGTACCGGTGGACCTTCCTCTCCCTCCAGCCATCCACCTCCCGCCAGTCCTATCATCATTCCCCGCGTGAGTCTGTCTTTGTTTGTTCTGTCCTGGGTATTTAATTAAGCTTGTATAAGGAATTTGCACTGTGTCTCTAATTCTTCTGTATATTATTTTATTATCTTTCCTTCTTCCTTGGTTATTTTGAGCCTGTATATAGTAGGAATAAATTTAGTAGTATTTTCAACCTTTTTTTTGTCTTCTTCTTCTTCTTCACATCCGTGTCGCTTTTGTCTTTTCCATATTGAATATCTGTGGCGCGATCCGGCCAACGTTCGGGAATCGGGTTAGTCGGGGTAACTGTTAGGCCGCGGTGCAATCCGCTCGGCAAACCAACATCCTTATCCGCGGGCCGTAACAGTATGTACATTACTACTTGAATGTGAGTACATCTATGAAGTATGTACATTACTACTATGATGTGAGTACGTCTATCAAGTATGTACATTACTACTATGATGTGAGTACGTCGATGAAGTATTACATTACGACTACAATGTATGTCCATAAAGTATGTACATTATGACTAGAATATGTGTACGTCTATAAAGTATGTACATTACTACTAGAATGTGAGTACGTCTATAAAGTATGTTCATTACTACTAGAATGTGAGTACGTCTATAAAGTATGTACATTACCACTAGAATGTGAGTACGTCTATAAAGTATGTACATTACTACTAGATTGTGAGTACATCTATAAAGTATGTACATTACTACTATAATGTGAGTACATCTGTAAAGTATGTACATTACCACTAGATTGTGAGTACGTCTATAAAGTATTACATTACTACTAGAATGTGAGTACATCTTTTTTTTTTCTTTTTTTTTTTTTGTATACTGAATCGAGGCTCGTGAAAGAGCTAAAATGCATCTATAAAGTATGTGCATTACTAGGAGAATGTGAGTACATCTATAAAGTATGTACATTACCACTAGAATGTGAGTACATCTATAAAGTATGTGCATTACTACTAGAATGTGAGTATGTCTACAAAGTATGTACATTACTACTAGAATGTGAGTGCATCTTTAAAGTATGAACATTACTACTAGAATGTGAGTACATCTATAAAGTATGTACATTACTACGAGAATGTGAGTACATCTATAAAGTATGTACATTACTACTAGAATGTGAGTACATCTATAAAGTATTTACATTACTACTAGAATGTGAGTACATCTATAAAGTATGTACATTACGACTAGAATGTGAGTACATCTATAAAGTATGTACATTACTACTAGAATGTGAGTACATCTATAAAGTATGTGCATTACTACTAGAATGTGAGTACATCTATAAAGTATGTGCATTACTACTAGAATGTGAGTACATCTATAAAGTATGTACATTACTACTAGAATGTGAGTACATCTATAAAGTATGTACATTACGACTAGAATGTGAGTACATCTATAAAGTATGTACATTACTACTAGAATGTGAGTACATCTATAAAGTATGTACATTACCACTAGAATGTGAGTACATCTATAAAGTATGTACATTACTACTAGAATGTGAGTACATCTATAAAGTATGTACTTTACTACTAGAATGTGAGTACATCTATAAAGTATGTGCATTACTACTAGAATGTGAGTATGTCTACAAAGTATGTACATTACTACTAGAATGTGAGTACATCTATAAAGTATGTACATTACTACTGGAATATGAGTACATCTATAAAGTATGTGCATTACTACTAGAATGTGAATATGTCTATAAAGTATGTACATTACTACTAGAATGTGAGTACATCTATAAAGTATGTACACTACTACTAGAATGTGAGTACATCTATAAAGTATGTACATTACTACTAGAATGTGAGTATGTCTATAAAGTATGTACATTACTACTAGAATGTGAGTACATCTATAAAGTATGTACATTACTACTAGAATGTGAGTATGTCTATAAAGTATGTACATTACTACTAGAATATGAGTACATCTATAAAGTATGTACATTACTACTAGAATGTGAGTATGGCTATAAAGTATGTACATTACGACTAGAATGTGAGTATGGCTATAAAGTATGTACATTACTACTATGATGTGAGTACATCTATAAAGTATGTACATTACTACTATGATGTGAGTATGTCTATAAAGTAAGTGCTATTAGAAAGTGAGTCAGTCTTTTGAGTACATTCGATTGGGTACAATTGGAACGGTGAGTATGTCTATAAAATACATATGATTGGAACTTTAATCTATACTATATACGACTCCGACTTTAATCTACACTATATATATATATATATATATATATATATATATATATATATATATATATATATATATATATATATATATATATATATATATATACTGAAACGCAAAAGAAACTTACCACCTTTGAAACCTTTAAATATCAACAATAACACTGCGTGTAGTAAATGTGTGAACTTATTTGTGGACAATGGTGTCCTCACTGTCAGACAAAACGGTCACGGATGGTCACTTGAACCTTCAATGGTCACTTCATAGCACAGCTGTTGAACAGCCGTTTTGACTGTCAGTGATTAGCAAAGGGGTACGGGATGATTTTAATGAGCTGCACGTGATGTCTTGATATTGGCTTTAAAAAGGCCAGTGCAAAATGGGCATTTTGACCGAAAAATTTGACCATTTTGACCAACTGCAAAAAGACCGAAAACGCAAAAGAAACTTACCACCTTTGAAACCTTTAAATATCAACAATAACACTGCGTGTAGTAAATGTGTGAACTTATTTGTGGACAATAGTGTCCTCACTGTCAGACAAAACGGTCACGGATGGTCACTTGAACCTTCAATGGTCACTTCATAGCACAGCTGTTGAACAGCCGTTTTGACTGTCAGTGATTAGCCAAGGGGTACGGGATGATTTTAATGAGCTGCACGTGATGTCTTGATATTGGCTTTAAAAAGGCCAGTGCAAAATGGGCATTTCAATCAACATGCCACGATTGTCAAGGGATACACGGCAGCGTGCCCTGGGCATGCTGCAAGGCGGACTGAGCTACCGTGAGGTGGCACGTCGCCTTGGCTGTTCACACCAGACGATATCGGCCCTGGTGGACAGAGACACCCTCCACAACTCTGCAGATGACAGACCTCGATCAGGGAGGCCAAGAATCACCACTGAAGGCAGGACAGGCAGATGGTCCGAAGTCACCTGCGGGATCGATCCCGTCCAGCATCCCGCACTGCGGCAGAAACTCCGGGGCATGCAAACCACGGATCTCCAATGATACTGCACGAAGACGACTGCATGACTATGGTCTGACTGCCAGAAGACCATGCAGAGGCCCCGTGATGATGGCTGCCCATCGCCGCAACCGACAGAGATGGTGCCAGAAGCATCAGTGGTGGACCTTGGCGCAGTGGAACGAGGTCGCTTTCAGCGATGAGTCAAGGTTCTGTGTGGACAGTTCTGATGGGCGTGAGCGTGTCTGGAGAAGAACTGGCGAGCGATATGCCGATTGTTGCGAGCGTCAAGCCAACAGGTGGGGTGGCCCAAGTGTGATGGTGTGGGCCGCCATATCAGGCCGGTACAGGACGCCACTGGTGGTTCTGGATGGGAATCTTAACACCCAGCGGTATGTGGATAACATCCTGCGACCTCATCTGCTGCCATTCCTGCTAGACCACCCAGAACTGAGAACCTTTCAGCATGACAACGCTCGTCCCCATGCTGCTCGCTTTACCACTGCATTTCTCCAAGGCGAGAACATCAACACAATGCAGTGGCCTGCGTTCTCCCCTGACCTGAATCCCAGAGAGCACCTGTGGGATGAGCTTGGGAGACGCGTAGTTGGCAGGGCCAGGACATGGGCAGAGCTGCTTCAGACATTGAGGACTGTGTGGGACAGAATCCAGCAGCAATCCATCCAAAGACTGGTAGGCAGTATACGCTGACGATGCACTGCCTGTATCCAAAACAATGGTGGCCACACACGCTATTGTAAGGGGACTGACATTGCACCCTGTGCTGTTCTGTACTGTAGAACAAACTGATGAGATGGTGTATCTTGGTCAAAAACTTGACATGTCATCAATAAAATGCCAATGTTTCAATTAGCAATTGTTGGTTTGTTTTATTTTGAACTGTTACAATTTTATTACATTTCAAACAAGTGATAAGTTTCTTTTGCGTTTTCGGTCTTTTTGAAGTTGGTCAAAATGGTCAAATTTTTTGGTCAAAATGCCCATTTTGCACTGGCCTTTTTAAAGCCAATATCAAGACATCACGTGCAGCTCATTAAAATCATCCCGTACCCCTTGGCTAATCACTGACAGTCAAAACGGCTGTTCAACAGCTGTGCTATGAAGTGACCATTGAAGGTTCAAGTGACCATCCATGACCGTTTTGTCTGACAGTGAGGACACTATTGTCCACAAATAAGTTCACACATTTACTACACGCAGTGTTATTGTTGATATTTAAAGGTTTCAAAGGTGGTAAGTTTCTTTTGCGTTTCAGTATATATATATATATATATATATATATATATATATATATATATATATACTAGAGCTTCCAGGGAAGCAGAACTCAACTGAACTGACTGGACAACTTCACACCTCAAGTTTGATCAAAATCCATAAATATTTGTGGACGTTAACGTCTTAACGTCGTTTCGGAGCTGAAAACAATATGGCGGCCTATGGTGGTCATTTTGTGACGGATCGGGTTGGAATGCAATAGCAACCGACCTTGTGTGGTAAGGGTTAAACGTTCTAAGTTTGATCAAAATCTGTTAATATTTGTGGACGTTGGAGTGTTAACCTCGTTTTCATGACCAAAAAAAAAATAGTCGCCTAAGTCCGCCATTTTTCAACGGAACGGGCTGAAATGTAATACCAACCTGGTCCTTGGGGTGAGGATGCTGCATGTCAAGTTTGATCAGAATCGGTTGATATTTGTGGACGCTGGAGTGTTAACGTCTAAAAGTTCACGGACGACAGACGACGACGACGACGAAAGACGACGGACGCCGTAGGGTTCAGTATGTGATGAACTCAACTGGACGGTAGTTCAGTTGAGGTAATAAAAACGAAAAACACGGTCCGTCTGTGAAGCCGTGTGACTATATGTCTCTAAATTACGTACTGTTTGAATATCAGTTGCACCCTGACTACACGTCTATTAATTTGGTAGTATTGGAATGTACCTTTTAAACCTATCAACCCTTTAGACTGCTGAAATCCCTTATACCTTTAAAGACCATTTAACACCCATTAGACGCCATTCGTCATTTACATCCTTTAGACCCTTTATACCTTTTGACCCCTTGAGACCCTATCGGCCCTAAGAACTTCTAAAACCTAAAGGCTCTTGAAACCCGCTAAGCCCATTAAGATTCCCAATAATTTTAAGACACCTAAACACCCTTAAGATGCTTAATAATTCCCAAGACCCTTAAAACCCCTAAAATCCCAAGACCTTTAAGACCCCCAAGACCCCAAAAGATGCCAAAGTCCCATACTACCCTTTAATACCTCTAAGCCCATTGAGACACCTATTACCTTTGAAGACTCTTTTGACACATTGAGACCTCTTCACCCTTTAGACCTTTTATACACTTTTGACCCCGAGAACCTCCATACACCAGAGACCCTTTCGACCCCTTAAGTTAAAGATTGAAAGAGATTATGGGGGAGGGGAAGGGGGAGGAGTATAAATGTAAGGATTGAAAGAGATTGTGGGGGGTGGGGGAGGGGAATAAATGTAAAGGTTGAAAGAGATTATGGGGGAGGTGAAGGGGGAGCAGTATAAATGTAAAGATTGAAAGAGATTATGGCGGCAGGGGAGGGGAATGGGGTGGAGTATAAATGTAAAGATTCAAAGAGATTATGGGGGAGGGGAAGGGGGAGGAGTATAAATGTAAGATTGAAAGAGATTATAGGGGAGGGGAAGAGGATTCTTCTTCTTCTTCTTCTGCTTTCTCAACAATGGATGGAGGTCCTCAATGCCAAACAGGAAATTAGAGCTGTCTCCCTTGACATATCACGTGCCTTCGATACGGTCTGGCACCCCGCTCTGCTCACCAAACCTCCTCCTTTGGTATCCATGGAAATCTCCACGCATGGCTGGCGGACTTCCTCTCTAGTCGTAGTCAACATGTGGCCCTGAATGGGTTTCTCTCATCTCCTACTCCTGTTCAGGCTGGAGTTCCCCAAGGCAGTGTTCTGGGCCCTGTGCTTTTTCTGGTCTTCATCAATGATCTCTCTGACTCTCTTGAAAATCCTCTCTATCTCTTTGCTGACGACTCTACTCTCTGTCGCTCCATTCTTCATGCCTCAGATCGGCAGTCTGCAGCCTCCTCACTCTCTGCAGACCTGGTCAAAATCACAGACTGGGCAAACAAGTGGCACATGTCTTTCAATCCTGACAAATCTCACACTCTTACGATGTCTCTCCGAAAAGACCGACTGGACAACCCTCCCATCCACTTTCTGAATAATCCTCTCCAAGAAGTTCTGTCACTCAAGCTTTTGGGTCTCACTATCTGCCATGATCTTTCCTGGGAAAACCACATTTCAAATCTGGCCTCCAAAGTCAGTCGCCGACTGGGCATCCTCCGTCGTGCGAAGTCCTTCCTTGGCACACCTGAGCTCCTCACCACATACAAGGCATTCATCCGCAGCTCAATGGAATACTGCTCTCCCCCCTGGGCTGGTGCTCCTGCCTCACACCGAGCTCGTCTTCACGCTGTTGAAACCAAAGCGTTCAGAATCATTGGAATCTCCCGCGATGAAGCTAACTCCAAGGGCCTTTCACTCACTCACCGCAGGCAGGTTGGTGGTCTTCCCGTCTTCTACCGACTCCTCTCTGGCCTTGCCCCCCCAGCTCTCTCTGGGCTCTGTCCCCCAAATATTCCTACAGGTCGCACAAGATCTGCCTGCAACCCTCTTATGGTTAAACTGCCAAAATCTCGGCTCTCTGCTCACCTTCACTCCTCTTTTGTCCCGCCTCTGGAACAAACTCCCTCACTCTCTTCAATCCCACTCCACCCTCCAGGTCTTTAAAACAGCTGTTCACCACCATCTCTTATCTTCCCCCATCCAAAACCTTGATCTTTTATAACCCGCTAATTTCACCCCAAAGCCTACACTTTTTTGAAATACCAATTTCTGTCCTGGAAGTCCTTGGTCTCCTTGTGTTTTATACCTCTCCCTCCCCCCCCCCCCCCATTCCACGCCTCCTCCCCCCAGGCCCTCTCCCTCCCACGCTTCTCCCTGCTCTCAGGTGTTGTGTTTGTGTGCTTCTCCTCCTCTCCCCATCTTGTCTTCCGCTCCCTCTTTTTGTATGTTTTGTTTGTCTAGTTGATTTGTTTGTGAAATAAATGTTAGCTCTTTCACGAGGCTCGATTCAGTATACAAAAAAAAAAAAAAAAAAAAAATGGAAAGAGGTTATGGGGGAGGGGAAGGGGAAGGAGTATAAATGTAAAGATTGAAAGAGATTATGGGGGAGGGGAAGGAGGAGGAGTATAAATGTAAAGATTGAAAGATTATGGGGAGGGGAAGGGGGAGGAGTATAAATGTAAAGATTGAAAGAGATTATGGGGGAGGGGAAGGGGGAGGAGTATAAATGTAAAGATTGAAAGAGATTATGGTGGAGGGGAAGGGGGAGGAGTATAAATGTAAAGATTGAAAGAGATTATGGGGGAGGGGAAGGGGGAGGAGTATAAATGTAAAGATTGAAAGAGATTATGGGGGAGGGGAAGGGGGAGGTGCATAAATGTAAAGATTGAAAGAGATTATGGGGGAGGGGAAGAGGGAGGAGTATAAATGTAAAGATTGAAAGAGATTATGGGGGAGGGGAAGGGGGAGGAGTATAAATGTAAAGATTGAAAGAGATTATGGGGGAGGGGAATGGGGAGGAGTATAAATGTAAAGATTGAAAGAGATTATGGGGGAGGGGAAGGGGAGGAGTATAAATGTAAAGATGGAAAGAGATTATAGGGGAGGGGAAGAGGGAGGAGTATATAAATGTAAAGATTGAAAGATTATGGGGGAGGGGAAGGGGGAGGAGTATAAATGTAAGATTGAAAGAGATTATGGGGGAGGGGAAGAGGGAGGAGTATAAATGTAAAGATTGAAAGAGATTATGGGGGAGGGGAAGGGGGAGGAGTATAAATGTAAAGATTGAAAGAGATTATGGGGAGGGGAATGGGGAGGAGTATAAATGTAAGATTGAAAGAGATTATGGGGGAGGGGAAGGGGGAGGAGTATATCAATGTAAAGATTGAAAGAGATTATGGGGAGGGGAAGGGGGAGGAGTATATAAATGTAAAGATTGAAAGATTATGGGGGAGGGGAAGGGGGAGGAGTATAAATGTAAAGATGGAAAGAGATTATAGGGGAGGGGAAGAGGGAGGAGTATATAAATGTAAGATTGAACGATTATGGGGGAGGGGAAGGGGGAGGAGTATAATTGTAAAGATTGAAAGAGATTATGGGGGAGGGGAAGAGGGAGGAGTATATAAATGTAAAGATTGAAAGAGATTATGGGGGAGGGGAAGAGGGAGGAGTATAAAAATGGAAACATTGAAAGATTATGGGGGAGGGGAAGAGGGAGGAGTACAAATGTAAAGATTGAAAGATTATGGGGGAGGGGAAGGGGGAGGAGTATAAATGTAAGAATTGAAAGATTATGGGGGAGGGGAAGGGGGAGGAGTATAAATGTAAGAATTGAAAGATTATGGGGAGGGGAAGGTGGAGGAGTGTAAATGTAAAGATTGAAAAGGAGATTTGGAGGTGAGGAGGGGGGGGGAGGATTATAAATGTAAAGATTGAAAGGGATTATGGGGGAGGGGAAGAGGGAGGACTATATAAATGTAAAGATTGAAAGATTATGGGGGAGGGGAAGGGGAGGAGTATAAATGTAAAGATTGAAAGAGATTATGGGGGAGGGGAAGAGGCAGGAGTATATAAATGTAAAGATTGAAAGATTATGGGGGAGGGGAAGGGGAGGAGTATAAAATGCAAGATTGAAAGAGATTATGGGGAAGGGGAAGGGGGAGGAGTATAAATGTAAAGATTGAAAGAGATTATGGGGGAAGGGAAGGGGGAGGAGTATAAATGTAAAGATTGAAAGAGATTATGGGGAAGGGCAAGGGGGAGGAGTATAAATGTAAAGATTGAAAAAGATTATGGGGGAGGGGAAGGGGGAGGAGTATAAATGTAAAGATTGAAAGAGATTATGGGGGGAAGGGGAAGGGGGAGGAGTATAAATGTAAAGATTGAAAGAGATTATGGGGGAGGGGAATGGGGACGAGTATAAATGTAAAGATTGAAAGAGATTATGGGGGAGGGGAAGAGGGAGGAGTATATCAATGTAAAGATTGAAAGATTAT
Organism: Myxine glutinosa; assembly: GCF_964187855.1. NCBI lineage: Eukaryota > Metazoa > Chordata > Myxini > Myxiniformes > Myxinidae > Myxine > Myxine glutinosa. The sequence continues at coordinate 53,612,190 of NC_136269.1, read as the reverse complement.
GGGGGAGGGGAAGGGGGAGGAGTATAAATGTAAAGATTGAAAGAGATTATGGGGGGAAGGGGAAGGGGGAGGAGTATAAATGTAAAGATTGAAAGAGATTATGGGGGAGGGGAAGGGGGAAGAGTATCAATGCAAAGATTGAAAGAGATTATGGGGGCGGGGAAGATGAGGAGTATATAAATGTAAAGATTGAAAGATTATGGGGGAGGGGAAGGGGGAGAGTATAAATGAAAGATTGAAAAAGATTATGGGGGAGGGGAAGGGGGAGGAGTATAAATGTAAAGATTGAAAGAGATTATGGGGGAAGGGGAAGGGGGAGGAGTATAAATGTAAAGATTGAAAGAGATTATGGGGGAGGGAATGGGGACGAGTATAAATGTAAAGATTGAAAGAGATTATGGGGGAGGGGAAGAGGGAGGAGTATATCAATGTAAAGATTGAAAGATTATGGGGGAGGGGAAGGGGGAGGAGTATAAATGTAAAGATTGAAAGAGATTATGGGGAAGGGGAAGGGGGAGGAGTATAAATGTAAAGATTGAAAGAGATTATGGGGGAGGGGGAAGGGGGAAGAGTATAAATGCAAAGATGGAAAGAGATTATGGGGGAGGGGAAGAGGGAGGAGTATATAAATGTAAAGATTGAAAGATTATGGGCGGAGGGGAAGGGGGAGGAGTATAAATGTAAAGATTGAAAGAGATTATGGGGGAGGGGAAGAGGGAGGAGTATAAATGTAAAGATTGAAAGAGATTATGGGGGAGGGGAAGGGGGAAGAGTATCAATGCAAAGATTGAAAGAGATTATGGGGGCGGGGAAGATGGAGGAGTATATAAATGTAAAGATTGAAAGATTATGGGGGAGGGGAAGGGGGAGGAGTATAAATGAAAGATTGAAAAGATTATGGGGGAGGGGAAGGGGGAGGAGTATAAATGTAAAGATTGAAAGAGATTATGGGGGAAGGGGAAGGGGGAGGAGTATAAATGTAAAGATTGAAAGAGATTATGGGGGAGGGGAATGGGGACGAGTATAAATGTAAAGATTGAAAGAGATTATGGGGAGGGGAAGAGGGAGGAGTATATCAATGTAAAGATTGAAAGATTATGGGGGAGGGGAAGGGGGAGGAGTATAAATGTAAAGATTGAAAGAGATTATGGGGGAAGGGGAAGGGGGAGGAGTATAAATGTAAAGATTGAAAGAGATTATGGGGGAGGGGAAGGAAGGGGGAAGAGTATAAATGCAAAGATGGAAAGAGATTATGGGGGAGGGGAAGAGGGAGGAGTATATAAATGTAAAGATTGAAAGATTATGGGGGAGGGGAAGGGGGAGGAGTATAAATGTAAAGATTGAAAGAGATTATGGGGGAGGGGAAGAGGGAGGAGTATAAATGTAAAGATTGAAAGATTATAGGGGAGGGGAAGGGGGAGGAGTATAAATGTAAGAATTGAAAGAGATTATGGGGGAGGGGAAGGGGGAGGAGTATAAATGTAAAGATTGAAAAGGAGATTTGGAGGTGAGGAGGGGGGGGGGGGGGGAGGATTATAAATCTAAAGATTGAAAGAGATTATGGGGGAGGGGAAGAGGGAGGAGTATATAAATGTAAAGATTGAAAGAGATTATGGGGGAGGGGAAGAGCGAGGAGTATATAAATGTCAAGATTGAAAGAGATTATGGGGGAGGGGAAGAGGGAGGAGTATATAAATGTAATGATTGAAAGAGATTATGGGGGGAGGGGAAGAGGGAGGAGTATAAATGTAAAGATTGAAAGAGATTATGGGGAGGGGAAGAGGGAGGAGTATATAAATGTAAAGATTGAAAGAGATTATGGGGGAAGGGGAAGGGGGAGGAGTATAAATGTAAAGATTGAAAGAGATTATGGGGGAGGGGAAGGGGGAGAAGTATAAATGTAAAGATTGAAAGAGATTATGGGGAGGGGAAGAGGGAGGAGTATATAAATGTAAAGATTGAAAGAGATTATGGGGGAGGGGAAGGGGGAGGAGTATAAATGTAAAGATTGAAAGAGATTATGGGGGAGGGGAAGGGGGAGGAGTATAAATGTAAAGATTGAAAGATTATGGGGGAGGGGAAGAGGGAGGAGTATATAAATGTAAAGATTGAAAGAGATTATGGGGAGGGGAAGAGGGAGGAGTATATACATGTAAAGATTGAAAGAGATTATGGGGGAGGGGAAGGGGGAGGAGTATAAATGTAAAGATTGAAAGAGATTATGGGGGAGGGGAAGGGGGAGGAGTATAAATGTAAAGATTGAAAGATTATGGGGGAGGGGAAGAGGGAGGAGTATAAATGTAAAGATTGAAAGAGATTATGGGGGAGGGGAAGGGGGAGGGAGTATAAATGTAAAGATTGAAAGAGATTATGGGGAGGGGAAGAGGGAGGAGTATATAAATGTAAAGATTGAAAGATTATGGGGGAGGGGAAGGGGGAGGAGTATAATGTAAAGATTGAAAGAGATTATGGGGGGAAGGGGAAGGGGGAGGAGTATAAATGTAAAGATTGAAAGAGATTATGGGGGAGGGGAAGGGGGGAAGAGTATAAATGTAAAGATTGAAAAAGATTATGGGGGAGGGGAAGAGGGAGGAGTATATAAATGTAAAGATTGAAAGATTATGGGGGAGGGGAAGGGGGAGGAGTATAAATGTAAAGATTGAAAGAGAATATGGGGGAGGGGAAGAGGGAGGAATATAAATGTAAAGATTGAAAGATTATGGGGGAGGGGAAGGGGGAGGAGTATAAATGTAAGAATTTAAAGAGATTATGGGGGGGGAAGGGGGAGGAGTATAAATGTAAAGATTGTAAAGGAGATTTGGAGGTGAGGAGGGGGGGAGGGGATTATAAATGTAAAGATTGAAGAGATTATGGGGGAGGGGAAGAGGGAGGAGTATATAAATGTAAAGATTGAAAGAGATTATGGGGGAGGGGAAGAGGGAGGAGTATATAAATGTAAACATTGAAAGATTATGGGGGAGGGGAAGAGGGAGGAGTATAAATGTAAAGATTGAAAGATTATGGGGGAGGGGAAGGGGGAGGAGTATAAATGTAAAGATTGAAAGAGATTATGGGGGAGGGGAAGGGGGAGGAGTATAAATGTAAAGATTGAAAGAGATTATGGGGAGGGGAAGAGGGAGGAGTATATAAATGTAAGATTGAAGAGATTATGGGGGAGGGGAATGGGGAGGAGTATAAATGTAAAGATTGAAAGAGATTATGGGGAGGGGAAGAGGGAGGAGTATATAAATGTAAAGATTGAAAGATTATGGGGGAGGGGAAGGGGGAGGAGTATAAATGTAAAGATTGAAAGAGATTATGGGGGAAGGGGAAGGGGAGGAGTATATAAATGTAAAGATTGAAAGATTATGGGGGAGGGGAAGGGGGAGGAGCATAAATGTAAGAATTGAAAGAGATTATGGGGGAGGGGAAGGGGGAGGAGTATAAATGTAAAGATTGCAAAGGAGATTTGGAGGTGAGGAGGGGGGGGTGGGGGGAGGGGATTATAAATGTAAAGATTGAAAGAGATTATGGGGGAGGGGAAGAGGGAGGAGTATATAAATGTAAAGATTGAAAGAGATTATGGGGGAGGGGAAGAGGGAGGAGTATATAAATGTAAAGATTGAAAGATTATGGGGGAGGGGAAGAGGGAGGAGTATAAATGTAAAGATTGAAAGATTATGGGGGAGGGGAAGGGGGAGGAGCATAAATGTAAGAATTGAAAGAGATTATGGGGGAGGGGAAGGCGGAGGAGTATAAATGTAAAGATTGAAAAGGAGATTTGGAGGTGAGGAGGGGGGGAGGATTTTAAATGTAAAGATTGAAATGGATTATGGGGGAGGGGAAGAGGGAGGAGTGTATAAATGTAAAGATTGAAAGATTATGGGGGAGGGGAAGGGGGAGGAGTATAAATGTAAAGATTGAAAGGGATTATGGGGGAGGGGAAGAGGGAGGAGTGTATAAATGTAAAGATTGAAAGATTATGGGGGAGGGGAAGGGGGAGGAGTATAAATGTAAAGATTGAAAGGGATTATGGGGGAAGGGGAAGGGGGAGGAGTATAAATGTAAAGATTGAAAGAGATTATGGAGGAGGGGAAGGTGGAGGAGTATAAATGTAAAGATTGAAAGAGATTATGGGGGAGGGGAAGGGGGAGGAGTATATATGTAAAGATTGAAAGAGATTATGGGGGAGGGGAAGGGGGTGGAGTATAAATGTAAAGATTGAAAGAGATTATGGGGGAGGGGAAGAGGGAGGAGTATATAAATTTAAAGATTGAAAGATTATGGGGGAGGAGAAGGGGGAGGAGTATAAATGTAAAGATTGAAAGAGATTATGGGGGAGGGGAAGGGGGAGGAGTATAAATGTAAAGATTGAAAGAGATTATGGGGGAAGGGGAAGGGGGAGGAGTATAAATGTAAAGATTGAAAGAGATTATGGGGGAGGGGAAGGGGGAGGAGTATAAATGTAAAGATTGAAAGAGATTATGGGGGAGGGGAAGAGGGAGGAGTATATAAATGTAAAGATTGAAAGATTATGGGGGAGGGGAAGGGGGAGGAGTATATAAATGTAAAGTTTGAAAGATTATGGGGGAGGGGAAGAGGGAGGAGTATAAATGTAAAGATTGAAAGATTATGGGGGAGGGGAAGGGGGAGGAGTATAAATGTAAAGATTGAAAGGGATTATGGGGGAGGGGAAGAGGGAGGAGTGTATAAATGTAAAGATTGAAAGATTATGGGGGAGGGGAAGGGGGAGGAGTATAAATGTAAGATTGAAAGAGATTATGGGGGAAGGGGAAGGGGGAGGAGTATAAATGTAAAGATTGAAAGAGATTATGGAGGAGGGGAAGGGGGAGGAGTATAAATGTAAAGATTGAAAGAGATTATGGGGGAGGGGAAGGGGGTGGAGTATAAATGTAAAGATTGAAAGAGATTATGGGGGAGGGGAAGAGGGAGGAGTATATAAATTTAAAGATTGAAAGATTATGGGGGAGGGGAAGGGGGAGGAGTATAAATGTAAAGATTGAAAGAGATTATGGGGGAGGGGAAGGGGGAGGAGTATAAATGTAAAAATTGAAAGAGATTATGGGGGAAGGGGAAGGGGGAGGAGTATAAATGTAAAGATTGAAAGAGATTATGGGGGAGGGGAAGGGGGAGGAGTATAAATGTAAAGATTGAAATAGATTATGGGGGAGGAGAAGAGGGAGGAGTATATAAATGTAAAGATTGAAAGATTATGGGGGAGGGGAAGGGGGAGGAGTATAAATGTAAAGATTGAAAGAGATTATGGGGGAGGGGAAGAGGGAGCAGTATATAAATGCAAAGATTGAAAGAGATTATGGGGGAGGGGAAGGGGGAAGAGTATAAATGTAAGAATTGAAAGAGATTATGGGGGAGGGGAAGAGGGAGCAGTATATAAATGTAAAGATTGAAAGATTATGGGGGAGGGGAAGGGGGAGGAGTATATAAATGTAAAGTTTGAAAGATTATGGGGGAGGGGAAGGGGGAGGAGTATAAATGTAAAGATTGAAAGATTATGGGGGAGGGGAAGGGGGAGGAGTATAAATGTAAGAATTGAAAGAGATTATGGGGGAGGGGAAGAGGGAGGAGTATATAAATGCAAAGATTGAAAGAGATTATGGGGGAGGGGAAGGGGAAGGGGGAGGAGTATAAATGTAAAGATTGAAAGAGATTATGGGGGAAGGGGAAGGGGGAGGAGTATAAATGTAAAGATTGAAAGAGATTATGGGGGAGGGGAAGGGGGAAGAGTATAAATGTAAAGATTGAAAGAGATTATGGGGGAGGGGAAGAGGGAGGAGTATATAAATGTAAAGATTGAAAGATTATGGGGGAGGGGAAGGGGGAGGCATATATAAATGTAAAGTTTGAAAGATTATGGGGGAGGGGAAGAGGGAGGAGTATAAATGTAAAGATTGAAAGATAATGGGGGAGGGGAAGGGGGAGGAGTATAAATGTAAGAATTGAAAGAGATTATGGGGGAGGGGAAGAGGGAGGAGTATATAAATGCAAAGATTGAAAGAGATTATGGGGGAGGGGAAGGGGAAGGGGGAGGAGTATAAATCTAATGATTGAAAGAGATTATGGGGGCGGGGAAGAGGGAGGAGTATAAATGTAAAGATTGAAAGAGATTATGGGGAGGGGAAGAGGGAGGAGTATAAATGCAAAGATTGAAAGAGATTATGGGGGAGGGGAAGAGGGAGCAGTATATAAATGCAAAGATTGAAAGAGATTATGGGGGAGGGGAAGGGGGAGGAGTATAAATGTAATGATTGAAAGAGATTATGGGGGAGGGGAAGAGGGAGGAGTATAAATGTAAAGATTGAAAGAGATTATGGGGGAGGGGAAGAGGGAGGAGTATAAATGTAAAGATTGAAAGAGATTATGGGGGAGGGGAAGAGGGAGGAGTATAAATTTAAAGATTGAAAGATTATGGGGGAGGGGAAGGGGGAGGAGTATAAATGTAAGAATTTAAAGAGATTATGGGGGAGGGGAAGGGGGAAGAGTATAAATGTAAAGATTGCAAAGGAGATTTGGAGGTGAGGAGGGGGGGGGGATTATAAATGTAAAGATTGAAAGAGATTATGGGGGAGGGGAAGAGGGAGGAGGATATAAATGTAAAGATTGAAAGAGATTATGGGGGAGGGGAAGAGGGAGGAGTATAAATGTAAACATTGAAAGATTATGGGGGAGGGGAAGAGGGAGGAGTATAAATGTAAAGATTGAAAGATTATGGGGGAGGGGAAGGGGGAGGAGTATAAATGTAAGAATTGAAAGAGATTATGGGGGAGGGGAAGGGGGAGGAGTATAAATGTAAAGATTGAAAGAGATTATGGGGGAGGGGAAGAGGGAGGAGTATAAATGTAAAGATTGAAAGATTATGGGGGAGGGGAAGGGGGAGGAGTATAAATGTAATGATTGAAAGAGATTATGGGGGAGGGGAAGATGGAGGAGTATAAATGTAAAGATTGAAAGAGATTATGGGGGAGGGGAAGAGGGAGGAGTATAGATGTAAAGATTGAAAGAGATTATGGGGGAGGGGAAGATGGAGGAGTATAAATGTAAAGATTGAAAGAGATTATGGGGGAGGGGAAGAGGGAGGAGTATAAATGTAAAGATTGAAAGATTATGGGGGAGGGGAAGGGGGAGGAGTATAAATGTAATGATTGAAAGAGATTATGGGGGAGGGGAAGATGGAGGAGTATAAATGTAAAGATTGAAAGAGATTATGGGGGAGGGGAAGAGGGAGGAGTATAAATGTAAAGATTGAAAGAGATTATGGGGGAGGGGAAGAGGGAGGAGCATAAATGTAAAGATTGAAAGAGATTATGGGGGAGGGGAATATGGAGGAGTATAAATGTAAAGATTGAAAGAGATTATGGGGGAGGGGAAGAGGGAGGAGTATAAATGTAAAGATTGAAAGAGATTATGGGGGAGGGGAAGAGGGAGGAGTATAAATGTAAAGATTGAAAGATTATGGGGGAGGGGAAGGGGGAGGAGTATAAATGTAATGATTGAAAGAGATTATGGGGGAGGGGAAGGGGGAGGAGTATAAATGTAAAGATTGAAAGAGATTATGGGGGAGGGGAAGAGGGAGGAGTATAAATGTAAAGATTGAAAGAGATTATGGGGGAGGGGAAGAGGGAGGAGTATAAATGTAAAGATTGAAAGAGATTATGGGGGAGGGGAAGAGGGAGGAGTATAAATGTAAAGATTGAAAGATTATGGGGGAGGGGAAGGGGGAGGAGTATAAATGTAATGATTGAAAGAGATTATGGGGGAGGGGAAGATGGAGGAGTATAAATGTAAAGATTGAAAGAGATTATGGGGGAGGGGAAGAGGGAGGAGTATAAATGTAAAGATTGAAAGAGATTATGGGGGAGGGGAAGATGGAAGAGTATATATGTAAAGATTGAAAGAGATTATGGGGGAGGGGAAGGGGGAGGAGTATAAATGTAATGATTGAAAGAGATTATGGGGGAGGGGAAGAGGGAGGAGTATAAATGTAAAGATTGAAAGAGATTATGGGGGAGGGGAAGAGGGAAGAGTATAAATGTAAAGATTGAAAGAGATTATGGGGGAGGGGAAGAGGGAGGAGTATAAATGTAAAGATTGAAAGAGATTATGGGGGAGGGGAAGAGGGAGGAGTATAAATGTAAAGATTGAAAGATTATGGGGGAGGGGAAGAGGGAGGAGTATATAAATGTAAAGATTGAAAGATTATGGGGGAGGGGAAGGGGGAGGAGTATAAATGTAAAGATTGAAAAGGAGATTTGGTGGTGAGGAGGGGGGGATGGGAGATGGGGATGAAATGTAAGCATTGAAAGAGAGATAATGGAGATGGGGGAGAGAGGGTAGCCGGTAGGGGATAGGGTATAAATGTAAATATAGAAAGAGAGATTATGGAGGTGGGGAGGGGAGGGTGGTGTGTGAGGGGTATAAATGTGAGTATTCAAAGAAAGATTATGAAGGTGGGGTATAAATGTAAAAATTAATGAAAGATTATGGGGAGTTTGTGGGGGAGGGGTATAATGTAAGGAATGAAAGATTTATGGAGGCAGGAGGAGTGGGGATTGGGGAGGGGGTGGGGGAGGGGTGAGGGGGGGAAGGTGTTGTGGTAGTGAAGAAAAAACTGGAGGTGTGAGCCAGTTTAATCCAGAGTGTAAGAGAGTGTGCTCGAAATGCCAGTGGTTTTAAAGGTTTCATATAATCCATTATGCACAGCAGCAATGGCAGGTAAAACTGCAAGCGGAGTAAGCGAAGTGTGAAGACGTTTCTGGAAGACCATTCATCTGCTTGCGCTGCGACCTCCAGCCGTAAACAATCATTCTTTAATGTTCTCTTTGAAAGCCTGCGATGCAAGTTAGAATCCTGAAAGAATACATTTTACATGCGGAATGCCGTGCACATTTGATTATTTTATCCTTTCATATCCGGTGATCATGTTTATGCAGCAGTGAAGTTTCATTAAACACATGAAAGCTTATCTAATCTGGTATCCAATTGTACAAACACTACAATACTCCGTCCACAGACAAACGTGGCAGTTATATATCACAAAGTATCGCAATATGGTTTTGAAGCGAGATGGTGAACTGTACGTCGAATTGGAGATTTGGATTGCACCCAACTTATTTTCATTTGCCATCCTTCTCAAATCCATTTGCTATCCCTACCCTAACATCGAGTTGTTAAGGTTAGGGTTAGGGTTGGGGGTTAGGGTTAGGGTTAGGGTTAGTCACCATTTAAAGTCTGGGCTAATGCCAAGAGTGGAGGTGACGGAGTATAGAGAAAATGTAATGAAAGAGTAGTGGCAGAGAGGATGTGGAGGGACAACGAAGGTAAAAAGTTGATAGGTATAGAGGAAGGATGACCAAAGATCGTGATGCACGTCCAACCTGAACCCTCTGGAAACGTTCTCCTGACATTACCTGAAAGCCCTTTTTGGCATTCTATGCTCATTGCAAGCTCTGCAGCGGTGATGGTCCGGCACGACATCCTTATTCAAAGCATGCCAATCACGACGACCTCTTCTTGTCACAAATTCATTTTTGGCTCTGTATATAAATAAATATGTACTCGTTAAAATACAGAAACATTATCCATATGGCAAGGTCTGTGAATGCCATTCTGGTAGTTGGTATTGGAATTGCATTCCATTGAGATTTGCACTTTGGTTTGAAATGCAATATCTATATAATAATAGCGTAAGGACTCGACATTGTTATCCCTTTTACGCCGCACCCAGTGACCCGATGCCCACGGCACTAATGGATTTACGATCTACGAACCGCGCTCTTTGTTTATGACGTACAGCCATACTCGAAAAATCTGAATTAGCCGACGTTGGGGCCCAAAAGCATCCGATTAACTGCCGATACGACGCCATCTTACGACGCCATCGTATTGGCGTCTGCTGGGCGAAGGCGAAGCAAGCCGTCCGCTGATTGGACAGGTGAAGGCGAAAGCAAGCCGTCCACTGAGTGGACAATCCAGAGCATGCATTTGTGCCGGTGTCGGCGATCGTTGTTCATATACGCACTCTTCATTCTCATCTTTCTTCCTAACTCTTACTCGGACAAGCAAATCCCCAATGCCATCCATAATGGTACACTCTATCCATACACCACATCCTCCCTTCCGTGGATGTTCCACGGGTTTCGGCTAGTAATTATTAAATCTTGTTGAGAAAGAGGCTGTGGAGCATTGTTAGTTTGTACATCAAATATAACAATATCTACTCATCACAGATATGCGCAGCCATTTTTTGGCATTTCTATTGAAATAAGGGCTGTAGGTATGTCCGAGACGAGACGTACGCATATTCGCCCCTAAATCGTCTACCCTGGGTTTGAAACTCAGCCCAGGTATAAACTGTCATTCTGGTGTTTTACAGGCAAGGTGATTCATCAATATGTGTGCCATCCCTTGGATGGACGCCAAACTGGATGACCCGTCTACTAGTCTCGGTTGGTGGGTGTTCAGTGCCCTTCGCAAAGAGTAGGTGAGCCAACGCTGGCACCCTGGCCAAATTCCTGTCCTGATTTCCTGAGTTGGAGTGGTGACCCAACTCACATTATAGCCTAGCAACTGCTTCTACAGAGCCTGGTACATGATGATGATGATGATGATGATGATGATGATGATGATGATTGGAATAAGCTCACAGGTGTCCAGACCTTCCATCACTGTATTGGATTTTCTTTTCTTCCTTTAGTGGGCATCATGACTGAAGGAAAGAAAAATGAAAAGTTGGATACAACTATGTCATGATTCAAACCTACATATTGTGGTTTTCTATTTCATTGGTTCGAAATAGGGTAGAATTGAATCAGAGCCTCATTTCTGGTACCATATTGAGAAAGTCCCGACACGAAAAGGTGGTCAATCATAAGTTCGACTCAAACATGAAATGTCCAATTTGCTCACAGTACAAGCCCAGGGGCCTAGTTTTGGAGAAGAATAGCAGGGGACAGCAGGCGTGTGCCATCACTGAGCTATCCTTGCATCCGACGGGAGATAATACGAGGAAAATGACTTTGTGTTTATTATGTTCATGGGAAGTAGGGGGTTAGTTGTTATTTATGACAACATGGCTCTTCAACCTTGTTGTGATATATAAGGATTTATTTTATATTATTGTGTTTATAACAATTTTAATATGGTTGGAGAGCCGTGTTGTCTTCTACACTGCACATGATATATAGCAATGACATGCAATATGGTTAGTGAATTGGGAGATTGGGTTGTCGATCAAAGAGGAAAGGTGAAGATTAGTTCATGAAGACGAACTTGGTCTCCCCAAACTAATGCGTTTTGAGTTTGTGATGAAGCAAATACGGACGTATGTAGAGTATAGTGCAAGATTTTGAGAGAGCTTTTTGTTTCGAGTGATGTAGGAGGAAATAGAGTGGTGAGCAGGTGGATATAGGATTGATGGAAGAAGATGAGGCAGATGGAAGACGATGATTGGAGGTATTTTGCACCATGTTGGGTGTTTTGATCTTTTGCCATGTATGTTTGCAAAATTCTCAGCAATGGAACACAAGGGGTGAGTAACTGAAGAAATATATAGATATGTTGAGTTACTTTCGTTGCTATTTTACTGTAAACATATACTGATAAACCTCCTCTGTACTACAAAATATGTATATTATCAGACACCAGAAAAGTACCCAAAATGTTAATTGTGTTACACTCCTGGTTTCACTCATATATACAGCTCTGAGCTACTTAAACCACCCACCGTGAAATGATGGTGCAACATTGGGTGGCGCAGGTTGGTTTAGTCTAAAAAGAGGGCAAAAAAAATGCTCTGGTTTTAAGTTGTGTGTCACTCCGTGAAGTTCTGTATTAAGTCCACTTCAATCCAGATGTTCATGTTGATTTTACAGATTACTGGAAGAGACAATAAATTGACTGACTATATTGCATCAAGAAAAGTGAAATGAAAATGCAAAATAATCAATAGGCAGCTTTTCAAATGCAGCACGGGATGCGGTCACTGTAAACGGGAGACAGACGAACGCACACACAGACACCACGGTTCGCAATATGCAATAGATCAACTCCTCCTGTACTGTAAATGATCAATAATGGTGCATCATTGATTAACGCTTCCTGTGCTAAGTCTCAGACAATGGTACATGTCCTTAACTCTTACTATGTGACAAAATATCAATAATATCACTGATAAACTCCTTCTGTATCACAAAGCATAAGTACAGTACAACCTCGCTTTCCACAATTTTAGAAAGCCGGAATTCACGGTATGCCAGAAAGAGTTCAAAAACAAAGTCTGGTGGCCAAGCAAGGAAGAATACACTCAATTGTTGAATAATCTGGTGGGTTGTGCGGAAGAATTCACCTGAGTGGTTGTTCTGATTGCCATAGACCTGTACGGTTTGGTGTGTACGTTGTGTTTATTGTGACTTACCCTGGGGGGGGGGGGGGGGGGCAGGGAGAGGAGGGACATACCAAACGAAGTGAAGAAAGTGGTCAGTGGCTTGACATACACAGGGGAATTCCGAAGACATCCATCACTTTGGCTACCAAATGTAAAAATTTGAAGAAATTGGAGCAAGGTGTGAGCATTCGATGCATCATGCCTGATTTTAACCTTGGGGAAATATGCAGTGTAAGACATTAAAATGTCATGGTGAAGTTCCCAAAATTTAAACAAGGGTCTGAGGTTAAGAAACCCTTAGGTGTGCTGTACAGTTTTATGGGCATAATGGAAGAAGGCAGACTCTTCAAACATAACACGGACTCGTTTGTTGCGATACAGTGCGTGAAGAGTGGCGACGTAGATGAAACAGAAGAAGATCTCTGACCTCTTCACATCCAAATCTCATGTCAGTCAATCTCAGCCCTCGCATTGGGTGAACCACAACCTTTAACGTAGTATTTCTGACTTCTAGGATGTGCATATTATTTTGCATTAATTGTAGTCAGGCGGAAACCTCCATATCCACGATAATAGGCCAATCCCTATATACAGTCACGTGAAAAAGTAAGTACACCCCATGTAAAGTTTTGACTTTTTAAAACATATTTCAACATACAGCTATTTGATCTTCATTTCAACACTATTGATAGATAAAGGTGATATAATATAACAAATATCATGAAACATTTACATTTTGTTGTCCATTGTATAATTTAAATAAACATAAATGCAAATTTCGCATGTGGAATAAGTAACGTTTTATAGCTCTCCCACCCCCCTTTCCCCCCTTCCCGTGCCTCCTCCCCCCAAGCGCTCTCCCTCCCACAGATCTCCCGATGTCCCTGCTCTCAAATGTTGTACTTGTGTGCTTCCCTCTCTCCCCCCATCTTGTCTCCCGCTCCCTTTATCTTATGTTTTATGTGTCAGTTTGTCTTTTTGTGATTCATGTTATCTCTCACACGAGCCTCGATCTTGTATACAAAAAACAATAAAAATTGTGAGATCTTACAAAGCCAATTCCACATATTCCACTCCCCATGCGAAAGGAGATTATGCAATATTCACTTGGGATTGTAAATATTTACATCTACACTGCCATCTTTACATCTTCACCAACTGTCAAGACAAAAACGGCTTTTCTTGTCGTCTTGAATAAAGCGAGTCTGGATGAACTGTTAGGTCACTGAGCTCATCTTCAGTACAACATGTTTTAGAGAAGACTGGTGCAGAGTAAGCCAAGAGCCAGGTTTAACTGTAGAAATAACCCGGTTGATGGAGAGTCGCCCACGAAAGGAATGATTGCGCCAAAGAGCACATCTCCTAAGTGATTTTTAATCGGCACATTCTGTTTCTGATCTAAAACGACATGCTTAGGTAGGGAAAAAAAAGCCATTAGCTTGTAAAACAAGGTGAAGTTTAAAAGTTCTCATGCACGCGGGTGCTTGGACTCGTTAAACTGCGGATCTTGTTTGACGCAAACGTTTCTAATTTGCTGTGTTTTTAATGTAAAGTTTCAAATAAAAATGTAAAATGCCCATTATCACTCGATGTGCTATTTGTGCGGCTGCAACTTTGGCCTTCGCCAAAATGATGTGGAAAAATCAATTGGGTTTTGTCACTGGCGTTCATAGGATAGTTAAGGATACCGTTTTACACTCAGTTACTCTTTTAAAATAAGAAACCTCCCACTGGTCTATTATCTAGACATGCAGGCTGCTCTGTGCTACCGTACTTCATGTGTCAGACCAGAAATAGAGCAAGCCTTTCCAAAGTTTAAATGAACAGAAGCAATTGCCGAAGAAGTTATACACTGCTTTTCCCCAAACCCGAAAGGGTCTGTGGCCTTTTATTACTGCTGAAACACAGTCGTTCTGCCACCAGATGAGATACAGTATTTCATTTCCAACCACTGACAATCTCCATGCTTACTTCAATAGGATCCCTTAAACATAGGATGGATGAACATTTGTTCCTCTGAGATCCCTCGTACAGTTTGAGTAGCTTAACAACTCGTGATGCAAATGCCCAACAAAGAGACACCCTTGCAGTAAACGTATCAAGTGGAAGCAGCCAATTGCATCTCTTATATCTTGGGTAAGTAAGATGAAGACATCTGTCTGTGCGGTTTATTATCGAGTCTGTCACCGCTTTGCGCATCATCACCACACATCACGCAGCATCCATATATTTCAAAGCGAAATGTCCGTTTGTTTGTTTGTTTGTTTGTGAACCTACTCTTCTGAGCTCCCAAGGTTAATCGCCACAAAACTTTATAGGATAACATATTTTACCACCCTGCACCTAAATAGGGGTTTAAAACAGTTATTTTCTAACAACTCATAATTTATAGTCATCCGAGCTGCCACCTGTCGCCATGATCTCCAAGGGTTGATCCACTTATACAAAGCTTTATAAAAAGCCCAATTTTTTTTTATCGGATTTCAACATGGATACCGATATAATTAGTGAGAGTATGACCGCCGATCGTCAAATATGTTATCCAATGTGAAAAACAACTCTTAATTGAGGCATTACCATGATAGGTAAGTTCGGCAAAGAAGGAGTCACGTGACCTCTGAAATTCACGAATTATTCAAAAATCGAAAATAGTAGGCTACAAAGCCAACCTATACATAGATTTAAAGGTAATTTTACTGCTCATCTAAAAACATAACTCTCAAGGGTGAAAAAATAGTTGGTACAAAAAATGATCCACATGACACCATCTACAAACCACCACATGCCAACGGGTGAACCCTCCAACCATCACATCACAACAAGGTGAGTTGTTGTTTTGCTTTTTGTTTGTGATCATACTGCTTTGAGCTCCCAAGGTTAATCACAACGAAACTTTAACCACGATGTACCTTAATAGGAGTTTATATGGTGATGAGGAGGTCATTTGATCCGTTATTACCGAGTTGCACTCACGAGTTAATTTAATTACTAACCCGAGGTAATTTCTTCACTACAGCTTCACTCCTCCACGCCCCTTAGAGTTAGACCCTTTAAACTCCTTAGACCTTAGATCTGTTCAGCATGTCAGTCTACTAAAATGTCCTTTTGGACTTTGCGATTGGTCACGTGGTTTGGCAGACATCGTTAATTAAATGCAAATAATAAAAACATTTATATCTCTTGAACCACTTCATTGATCGCCGTGAAACTTCATACTGTAGTATAAGTCATGAAGAGTAACAAGTGTGCAAAATTTGAAGATCATTGGATGTACGGTCTGGAAGCTAGATGTTGTTATTGCGTGAAGAAGAAGAGTCTTCGACTGTGGACGTTTAATTATTTTTCACATGTACAGCCTTGCAGGCATCGTTTGACACAATCTCCCGGGTTAATTTGAACCTCAAATAAAATTATAATTCCAGATTTGTCAATGGCTGAGGCATAGCAACAAACGAATAAAACAGATTTGGCAAAATTCCAACTTTTTTTTTTTTAAAGATCGCATATTCACCCAGGGTTGTGAGAGGCTGAAGAAGAAGAAACCTCGCATGGGCTCCCCAGACCAAATAAATAATTCTGGTTCTGGCTCTGCAATTGTCAGGTTTATTACTCCCGCAAGGGAGTAATGCATTTGATCGTGTCCGTCCGTGTGTGTGTGTTTGTATGTTCATGTGTTCGTGTGTTTGTGAACAAGATATCTGGAAAAGTTCTGAATGGATTTGGATGAAAGTTGGTGGGATGATTGCCCTTGGGATAAGGAAGAATTGATTAGTTTTTGGTGAAGCTCAGGATATTATTCCGGATCCAGGAATTTTTTTTGGGGAATTTTTTTGGGAAAGATTTTTTCTGTTTTACTGCATTAAAGCTTTTATTCTTATTCTTAAATGATGTTTTTCTCCTCCAATTCCGAATGAATGAATGAATGATCGTTTTAAGGCCATTTCTCCCTGCTGGAGCGAGGGTTAGCCTTGCTGGCCCCATGACAATCATGGTTCCCCGTTTAAGGCAATGTTTTATGGCCGGATGCCCTTCCTGACGCCAACCCTTGGTCACGCTCTTCGATGCGCAGGGATACGGTGTACCTATTCTAAATCTGGGTACACACCGTGATCATTCATCCCAGCAAGCTGGTACTCAATTTTCCGACCTCGGAAGGATGATAGGCTGAGTCAACCCCCCTGGTGTTAATTCAGCGATCGATCGGGATTCAAACTCAGGATCCTAGGATTCCAAGCCGGCACCCTAACCGCTAAGCCAACACCAGGCTATTCCGAGATATATCAAAATTAATTCTCTGACAGTTAGGGCCTACTTTCTTTTTCATTTATTATTTTGGGGAGAGGGGATGTTAAACAAAACGTATTATTCCAACTAAACCCATGGCGGGAGTATGCGCTCTACTGAGTGGCGTTCTAGTTGGCCTAGTGTTTGCTGTACTGGATGACGTCATGACATTCCAGTGGACGTTGCTTCAAAATCAACTGTCATGGGATTGTCGTTGTGGATTATTATTATTGTTTAATGTACAAACAGGCCTATAAAATGCCATTCCATCAACCATCCTTGAAGGGTATATCTACAAGTTTGAAATATGAGGAATACATTTCTTTTTTTGAGGAAAACATTTCATACCATATCTCATAAAACAATAGATTTTATCAACTATTAGTTGGTTAGAGTATTAGGAGGCCATATTAGTTAGTGTGCTGTTTGGAAGCACGAAATTTGATTTCATTGTCGTACACACTGAGGAAGAGACACCATCTCTGGAGCCGAGCAGCGGCAGTGACTGGAATGCCTTTCTGAGGATTGAACAAAAAATGAAGTGGCTGATGATCAATTTGTAGGAGGAAATATCAACCTGTCAAGTACTGATGAAACTTTAGCATGCCCCAGTCCAGACTCAGAACTTCATGCTCAACTTGAGCATAATTCTGCTTTGTGGCCATCAGAGCATGTGACGCAAAACACACCAGATGCCCTGGTATCCACTGCGAAGTTGACTGGCCTGCCATTTACACTGATAGACACCTCAAAGGGGTGATTTGCAGCTGTCATCATTATAAATATGCCAGGTTGATCAACCTCAATGCTAGCCTTGACCATATTAACCGATGACGGTGCCTGGCTATGGCAGACCCTCCGCATATGGCCTGTCCTACCACACCGATGACACACTCCATTCTGAAATGGACAGTTCCGACGAGAGTGTGAACCACCACACCACTGACAAGACTGCTGTGGCAGCTGGTCCTGCTTGCATGCAACCAGGACAAAAGAGGTTCCTGATATGCTGACCAAGATAGGGAATTGTGAAAACATGAGATGCCAGCAGCTATGGCAATGACAGACAAGTACTCCCCAACAATGGCGAGAACATCCTTTCTAGCTTGTTCCACAACAGCTGCAGTTCCAACCGCTTTAGCAAACGTAATCTCTTCCTGCTTTTCCGAAGAAATTATGTTACCATCTTCTCATCCTGCAACCCAGCGATAACACGATCCTTCAATCTCTGTGACCATTCATCGTCCCTAAAACGGCAATCCCCTGCCAGATGCTCGAGTCTGGCAACAAAATCAGCTACCCTCCCACATGCTGGAAACTGAACCAGGTGCAATGCCTTGACTATGGATTTGTAGGTGATAGCATCATCCGACACCTTCGCAGGCGAAATCAAGTCAGACAGCAGATGGAACACCTCCCCCGGCAGCGACGACAGAAGAATCTCTTTCTGTTTCCCAGCATCGGCGATGTTGTGAGCAATGAAATAAAAACTGAGCTTCTGCACAAAGAGTTCAAAGTTGTCTTGGACATACTCCAGGACCTTACCAGGCAATGTCGCCATGGTTCGACAAATCCTCGTCGCCAATTGTGTTGTCTTTAGCACAAGGAGAGAATCAAGTGACATTTTATTCCTTCTAAGTGGGCCTCATTCAGCCGTGCCAACAGGTGCCTCACTCGGCCATACATGGTACTACACCAAGCTCTTTCAGAATGCATGCGATATTGTAGTAGCCCCCCTCTTCCACAGTTAAACCTCCAAAATCCAGGCTATGTACCTTAATTCTGTTCCTCTTTTCTCCTATTTGTGGAAGTGCCTTCCAGAGGCTGTTCAATCTAAGGTTTCAAGCAGGTGGAATACAAGTACGTATCTCATGTCATCCTCCATCACTACCTGTAACATTTTGTACCCACATGATCCCTACCTTACCTAACCTGAGTCTTTTACTTGAAGGTTACTGTTTCTTCCACTCCTCTTTTCCTGTTTGTTCATTCCCTTGCTTATTGTGTCTGATTGTGGCTCCAGCCATTTCCCCCCCCCTTTTACCATCTGTCATCTCGCTCTTCCATAATCTTCAATCTCGCATTAAAAAAACGAATTGTGGTGATTGACACAGAGCAATCATGGTGCTAGAAGGGACGGCTTGGTTTCAGAAATCGATCATCAATGCACTGAATGACCAGTCTCCAAAGGACATCATTATTGGAAAATCATATTTATGAGTTGAATGTGCACTACATCTAACTTTGAGTAAATGCATTTTTTGCCACCAAGTGTGTGTACTTAAAGGTCAAGCAATTTTCAATATCTGGTGATCACAAAATGCCTGTGCATTTTTAAAAACAGGTATTCTTCTCCTATTGCGACTGATGCACTTGGAGGAATTTCCAAAAATGACAAGGTAACAATCACCTAAATCCTTTCAAACGCTGTACAAGTTACAGGGAATGTCACGCTACAGTCGTAACAGAACGTTGAGTTGATGTTAAGCATGAGTTTCAAAAACACATAATGTTATTGAATAAATTTATTTTAGTAAAAAAAAAAAAACATTTTCAAATTAGAACGGCACTCAGTAGAGAGCATACCTCCACCTGGTTGGCCATATCACTTAATGGAGAAGAATAACTTAAATAATTAAATAATGCTCATATCCGAATCCATATTCAGATCCTCACCAAAATCGAATCGATTATTCCTTGTCGCACACACAACCTGTCCAACAAGTTTCGTCCAAATACATGCATAACTTTTTGAGATATCCCGCAATGTATAGTTTCTGGCCCTATCTCCCAATGGTCAAGAATCACTTAAAAAAATTAATAATTCTCACATCCGAATCCATATTCAGATCTTCACCAAAATCGAATCTATTTGTCCTTGTCAGACACCCAACCAGCCCACCAAGTTTCTTCCGAATCCGTCCATAACTTTTTGAGATATCCTGCTATGTATCGTTTTTGGCCCTATCTCCCAATGGAGAAGAATCACTTTAAAATTATAGTAGCCGGATCCGGATCTTCACCAAAATCTATTCATTTCGTCGTTGTGACATACGCCACATCTCTGCCAAATTTTGTCGGAATCGGTCTACAACTTTTCGAGATATTTTGTTCACAAACAAACAAACGGACAAACAGACAGGGGTGAAAACATAACCTTCATCCACCTTTTGTGGCGGAGGTAACTAGAGAGCATACCTCCACCAAGCTGAACAGTTTATGTTTTGTATCCCACTGATAATGCGGATCTGGATTCGGACCTGAACCAAAATCTAATCGGCATGTTCTTGTCACCAAACCAACTCGTCCACCAAGTTTCGTCATAACTCGTCCATAACTTCTGGAAATATCATGTTATTTATCGTTTTGACCCTATTACCCAATGGTGAAGAATCACTTTGAAATTTAAAAAACTCGGATACGGATCCGGATTTGCATCTTCACCAGTCAGATTGATTCGTCCTTGTCACACTCGCAAACTCTCCACCAAGTGTCGTCTGAATCCATCCACAACTTTTCGAGATATCCTGTTCAGAGATAGATAAACAGACACAAACAAACAGGGGTGAAAACATAATCTCAGTGCACCTTCAGTGGTGGAGGTAACAGGAGTATTTTATCAAGTACTGTATTACTATCAGAGAAGATGAGTGGTAGTTGTGGAAAAAAAAAACATGTTAAAGAAACAGAAGGCACATTCACCTGAATGAATCTGTTGCTCCATTAATTTTCTCAACTGTGACATTTTCATCAAAAATAATCTTCTTCTGGGACCAATTGTGGTGGACCTTGAAACCTTGAACCTAGTCCTCGTGAAGGACCACTCTGTGATGAAAACGTCACACCCGAGGCTTTTCTTTCCATGGAATGCATTGTGCTGCTGATGTGAAATTGCTGCTGACATTGGAAATAATGATCACATCTTATATATTGCACCATTGCTAATACATCTCACTCTTCGTGGCAAATATTTCCATCCGTGACATTTTCTGCACTTTGTTTAGCTTCTCATCGCATCTGTCCAATTGCAGCTTTTACAAAGTGAGATGCGCTTGTTCCATGCAGAATATATTTTGCATTTCCTGTGTTGTTTATCAGCAACTGCAATTGTTTGATTCCATCTACAAGTCCATCATGGCATTCTTGCTGTCGTTGTATACACAAAGAATTAAGTTAAGCACCCCCCCCGTTTTTTTACAACCTCGCACATTACAAGTTTGTTGTCGTCAAAACAGTGTAATATACCCATGATATTGCTATATTTTCTGGAGAAGTGATATTATGGACACATAAAAACATAACAATCATGCCGTTTTCAATATTTTATTCTGAATAATTTAAGGTGAAATTTTTTGGGAATTTTAGGCATATTTTCACCTCAATTTAAGTATGGAGCTATAGGTCCATCACGGACAGTGTGGATGACGTGTATGTTTTCTAACGTACAGTCATTGTTCTGAGAAGACCTCTAGCGATCTTTGCGTCAATAACGTGTGTAGGACCCACGTGATCGGATCACTGACTCAACCAATCACTTTTTTTCACTTTGATCACTCACTTTCATCAATGGATAATTGCTAATGTCATACCAATCATTATTTGATCTCACATACCTTAGAATATATGCCAATGTATACATATACACAAAGAATATATACACAAAGAATTAAGTTAAGCACCCCTACACAACGAATTAAGGTAAGCACCCCCTAATATATATTCTTTGTGTATATGTATACATTGGCATATATTCTAAGGTATGTGAGATCAAATAATGATTGGTATGACATTAGCAATTATCCATTGATGAAATGCAGATGAGTGCACTCGTAGGGTTGAGTTGGGTTGAGTAGTGATCCGATCACGTGGGTCCTACACACGTTATTGACGCAAAGATCGCTAGAGGTCTTCTCAGAACAATGACTGTACGTTAGAAAACATATACGTCATCCACACTGTCCGTGATGGACCTATAGCTCCATACTTAAATTGAGGTGAAAATATGCCTAAAATTCCCAAAAAATTTCACCTTAAATTATTCAGAATAAAATAATGAAAACGGCATGATTGTTATGTTTTTATGTGACCATAATATCACTTCTCCAGAAAATATAGCAATATCATGGGTATATTACACTGTTTTGACGACAACAAACTTGTAATGTGCGAGGTTGTAAAAAAACGGGGGGGGTGCTTAACTTAATTCTTTGTGTATATATTAGGGGGTGCTTACCTTAATTCGTTGTGTAGGGGTGCTTAACTTAATTCTTTGTGTATACATTGCTTTATACGATGTGCACAAACGACCTGGATCAGTATGAAATGCATTCACAAACGACCTGGAGTATAGTAGTAAAATATATTTTCGTGCCTTAGCCACTCCAGTGTAGCTTTGGCTGTGTGCTTCGGGTCATTGTCATGCTGAAAGGTGAACTTCTTTCCAATTTTCAGCTTACTTGCGGAGGGCAGCGGCTTTTTCCTCTAGTATTTACCTGTATTTTGCTCCATCTATTTTCCTTTCTATCCTTACAAATACCCTAGTCCCTTCTGATGAGAAACATCCCCATAACATGATGCTGCCATCACCATGTTTCACAGTAGGGATGGTGTTCTTTGGGTGATGGGCTGTGTTGGGTTTGTGCCAAACGTAACGTTTTGCATTTAGGCCAAAATTTCCATCTTGGTTTCGTCAGAACACAAAACTTTTTACCACATGGCTTCAGAATCTTTGGAGTGTTTTTTTGCATATCTTAAACAGGGCTCAAGGAGGGCTTGTACATTATACATACAGTACATATATATATATATATCATTTTAGTTATTGCAAGGATTGTGCTTTTCAAAGTGCAGAATACTACCAGACTTTGTAGTAGGTTCTTTTCGAAAAAGGTTACGATTGAAAAGAAAGATAAAATATTACTTTGAACAACTCAGTCCCCTGCACACTTTTAACATCAACGTTCAATTGCCTTGGTTGTAGGTGGAATACTCCTCCGTGCCTGATGTTTAGAATTTAAAACATCCCGTTGGCTTAGAGGCTCACTGCATGATAAAGCCATTGATGTCATTCTTATGCAAGATTGTGTAACATCTCAAGCGAAATTAGTCTTCATGGCCTGCATGTCAGAAATTCCCTCAGGTTGTTGATGTAAGCCTATGAGAAAAGAATATGGTTCTCAAATGTTTCAACTGTGACGGATGCAAACTTAAAAAAAAAAGCCTTATTCCTGCCAAATCGACTATTCACAATGTGTGAATTGCGTCCTTGTTGGGCATTCCCATTTGATGGAGAAACAGCCATGAAAGTCTCGTTTTTGTTTTCATGTCATTGAAGGATGTTTGTGTTTCCCCAAGGAGGCCAAATCAGCTGGGTCAAGGCTGTGATGAGTGTTATTGATGGAGGCTGTTCATAGAAATTTCATGGTTATCAGTAACTTTAGTTAGTTTAATCTGCAATTTCTAAGAAACTGTCAAATAAAAACAAGACCGATAGTCTAACAACGTTTTGTCTCGCACACCCCCTTTATCTCCTTTTTCTTCTACCTCTCCAGCTGATACTCACCTTTCCAATTCTAGTTTTCACCATACTCCTTCAACCTTTTCTCCTTCTTTCTCAGATCCAGGCCCTCACTTCAGGGACTCTTCCCAGATAATTTTCACGGTTAAAAAAAAAAATGTTTTAACTTTCCCCTGCAGTGTTGTATTCAGTGCTATATTACAACAAGCTCTTCTTCTTTCTATTTAAAAGGCTTTCTTTAATTTCATCAAATCATTCCATGTCGAAAAATATTCAATCTCTCACAGTTCTCTTTTCTACATTCTCCTAACGCACCTGCATTCCACCCCTCCTCTAACGTTTTCAAACAGATCTCTGACTTGAAAATCACAATAAGCCCAGTTTGTAATAAATGTTCGTTTTTCATTAATCGTCCACTTTCTAAACTCCCCCCTCTCTCCTAAACTCCACCTCACCCCTCCCCTCCAAATCTCCCCTCCCCTTCAAAACTCCACCCTCACCCCTCCCCTTCAAACCTCCACCCTCACCCCTCCCCTTTAAACCTCCACCCTCACCCCTCCCCTTCAAACCTCCACCCTCACCCCTCCCCTCTCCCCTTCAAAACTTCCCCCCACCCCTCCCTTTCAAACTCGCCCTCACTCCTCACCTTCAAAACTCCCTCCCCCCCCCAAAACCATTTTTATCCAATTCTCCCCTCTCACCCCTCCTCTTCAAAGATGCTTCCTCCCCACTTCCTCTCCCTTCCAACTGATACCTCCACCTCCTCCAACCTTCTACTTCGCTCTGTGCCCCCCCGCCCCAAACAACACCTTACTGTTCCTCATCACTTCACCATCAAACCTTTTGTCCTCCTCATCCTTCCCTTTCTCCTAGTTCTTCTGCAATCTCTGACACACTATCAACAGCTCTCCCTACCTCCCCCTCTCCCTCCTCATCTTATCTTACCCCATCCCCTCACTTGTCCTGCATATGATGCTCCCCCTTCCTCTTGCTTAGCGGTATGGACCTCAAACATCTGGGGCTTTTGCTCAAACCTGATTGATCTCTCCATACAGGTTGCTTCTGACAAACCAGACTTGATCTGCTTAACAGAAACTTTCCTCCTTCAAAATGTCTCTGATTCCTTAATATATCTCCCTGGTTACTCCCTCCTTCATCTCCTAAGAAACACCCATCTGGTTGGACCGGTTTTTTTAGGTGGTAGGTTGTAGACAGCAAACGCTCAGGGTCGTACTACCGTTCTGACTTAGTAGCGTTAAAGTGGTGCCCGGAACCATCTTACAATCTCCGTGTCAGGATTGCTGGTCCAACTTTGTCTCACTCAAACTACAGATACCGGGCTAGTTTCAATCACTCTTTCTTGCAAACAAACATGATACACTTTTCATCATACACTTTTGTTCTTTTATTTAAGGCCTGGCCTCCATGAGGGCTGTACAGTCCATCCCTGGAGCCTTCAACATAAAAAAACATCATTCATCATTCCAATCACAAGTTAATATTGTAGTATTAATACATCAAAATATAATGTTATATCATGATTGTATTGGGATATCATCAAACCAGGGAGTGATCGTCATCTGTTCATTTCCGGATTTGGGAGCAAGGTCCTTGTCGATCACATTTCAAAATCATAATTGTATTGATAAATTTCTGAAACCTCCTTCCTACCTTGCGACACCCGCTGGGATCGCAAAACGTTCCACAGAAGATTATTATATTTCCTTTTAGTAAAATGTTTCCTGGTGTTGGCTTAACGGTTAGGGTGCCGGCTTAGGATCCTAGGATCCTGAGTTTGAATCCCCGGGCGATCGCTGAATTAACACCAGGGGGGTTGACTCAGCCAGTTATCCTTCCGAGGTCGGCAAATTGAGTACCAGCTTGTTGGGATGAATGATCACCCGATTTAGTGTGTACCCCAATTTAGAATAGGTACACTGTATCCCTGCGCATCGTAAGAGGCGACTAAGGGTTGGCGTCAGGAAGGGCATCCGGCCATAAAACATTGCCTCAATCACGGAACCATGACTGTCATGGGGCCCGCAAGGCTAACCCCCGCTCTAGCGGAGAAAATGGCCTTAAAACGATCATTCATTAATTCATTCTTTCAGTAAAATATGCAACTGCAACGGTGACTAAATGCTGTCCCCATGTCATGTGACCAGATCCTCACCTCTGATTGGTGTGCGTTTGTGGGGACAGACGGACAGACAAACGCAGTTGTAGACCGGCACTGCCCTATGGGGTACCCCTCAAAACTTGCAATGCAGCCAACAGTAGAACTGTTTGCACTTGCACTTTTTGAAACATGAGTAGTATAACGAACAGGTACCGGTACGAGCAATTATGCTCTGTCAAAATGCTTCTTACAATAATTGCAAATTTTTAAAGAATTGTGGCAGCAAAAACAACACAAGAAATGAAAGCATTGCCTTTCTAGACGACGATGCACAAGCATGTTGTGCTGCTCACGCCAAAATCTCCTCCACCCTCACCCTATTGCAAAAGAGAAGATGAAGAAGAAAAATAATAAAAGGAAGAAGAAGAAGACATGCCAGTCCCATAGTCCACCATTCAGGCAGTGCACCTTTAAAAAAAAAATACTAAACTGTGTATAAAAACAAGAAATAGATAATTTGAAAAAATTGGAAGCTGAGCATGGTGAGGATATACTGGCATAGCAGAGTTGTATATTCAAATCCTGCAGAAGGGAGCAGTTTTAAGGATTTGGATTGTATTCTCAGTTTCTGGAAGCTGAGCATGTCCCTGTAAATGCAACGATGTAAAAAGATACCTTCTTCTTCCTTTCTTCCCTTTATAAGTGATGAGGTCCGATGGTACCAAGCTCCTGCCCTGCCTTGACCACAATACTCCTCCACTCCCCTCTGTCCTCAGTCAACTCTCTCCACTCTTCAACCACCCCCACCTTACTGATATCCCTCTTCACACAATCCTCCCATCTCAGCTTTGGCCTACCTCGTACTCCTACCTTGCTCCCTCAACCGATCCGCCTTCTTTGCAATTTACTCTTCCCCCATCGGCACTATGGTATAAAAACACAACATATCTGCAGTAAATTGGTTTGGCTTTGGCAGCTGCATGAGAATTATTTTACAACTAATCATCATCAAAACAAGTTACTTGATAGAATAGTAATGCAAACAGTGCCAACAAATTTTGCCCTTCAGATACATAATCATAGAGGTAGTTATATACATCAACTTCTCGTGACAGGTAGATGGAATCTCGTGTAATATATGATATAATGGATGTAGTCAGCTTCATGGATCTGTGACCTGGCAATTTTTCAGCTTAAAACTACTTTCACATCATTATTTCATTGTTGGTTTTCACAATATTGTCACAACACAAACTTTCACCCCATATGTCACACACAACATTGCTTGCCTCAACTTGTCACACACAACATTGGTCGTCTCAACTTGTCACACACAACATTGCTTGCCTCAACTTGTCACACACAACAATGCTTTCCTCAACTTGTCACACACACACACACAAAATTTCTTGCCTCAACTTGTCGCACACAACATTGCTTTTCTCAACTTGTCACACACAACATTGCTTGCCTCTACTTGTCACACACAATATTGCTTGCCTCGACTTGTCACACACAACATTGCTTGCCTCTACTTGTCACACACAACATTGCTTGCCTCTACTTGTCACACACAACATTGCTTGCCTCTACTCGTCACACACAACATTGCTTGCCACTACTTGTCACACACAACATTGCTTGCCTCTACTTGTCACACACAACATTGTTGCCTCTACTTGTCACACACAACATTGCTTGCCTCTACTTGTCACACACAACATTGCTTGCCTCTACTTGTCACACACAACATTGCTTGCCTCTACTTGTCACACACAACATTGCTTGCCTCTACTTGTCACACACAACATTGCTTGCCTCTACTTGTCACACACAACATTGGTCGTCTCAACTTGTCACACACAACATTGCTCGTCTCACCTTGTCACACACAACATTGCTTTCCTCAACTTGTCACACATAACATTGCTTTCCTCAACTTGTCACACACAGCATTGCTCGTCTCACCTTGTCACACACAACATTGCTCGTCTCAACTTGTCACACACAACATTGCTCGTCTCACCTTGTTACACACAACATTGCTTTCCTCAACTTGTCACACACAACATTGCTTTCCTCAACTTGTCACACACAGCATTGCTCGTCTCACCTTGTCACACACAACATTGCTCGTCTCACCTTGTCACACACAACATTGCTTTCCTCAACTTGTCACACACAGCATTGCTCGTCTCACCTTGTCACACACAACATTGCTTTCCTCAACTTGTCACACATAACATTGCCTGCCTCATATTGACAGGTTACAGGTAATGCTGCAGATCTGGAAGCAGTAAATGTAAATTGAACCAGGCACACAATGATTCACTCTTGTAAAATTGTGTTGTGACCTTTCAATGTCCCCAAGTGAGTGCGAGCGGATGAAATAGCACATTTGTTTTTCTCAAAGTCCAATGTACTCCATGATGCAATGTCATATGTCGGGTATACTAATACATTTTGTGGCCTCATCTACATTGGAGAATTGAAAGTTGTGTAATCTGGATCCTTGTGTCATGAATCAAATCCAGATGAGAACAACTCAAAAGAGAATACAAAACATCCAAACTCATGTCAGGAGAGATACAATCAACTTGGGAGAGATGTTCATGGACAAGTACATCACACCACCATTCATTCAGGGTCAGGGATGACAAATATATTTTGATATAAATCTTTTTATATTATGATAAAAAAAATTATATTTTGATAAAAAAAATCTATTTTGATATATATATTTTTATATTTTGATAAAAAATATATATATTTGATATAAATATTTTTATATTTTGATAAAAAAATATATTTTGATATAAATATTTTTATATTTTGATAAAAAAAATATATTTTGATATAAATATTTTTATATTTTGTTAAAAAATATATATTTGATATTGAAGGAGTTGCTGGCAACGAGAGGTTAAAAACTTCTTGACTTGTTCAAGGCTCCTTTATTTCCAAAAACAACTTTTTCCCGACCGGAACTCCTCTCATTTTATATCCCCCATCACTTCCGCCCGATCCTCTTAAAGGGGCGTGGCTCCCACAACCGAGCGCAAGCCACGCCCATACCGTCAATATTCCCACTGGTCCCATGCTAGTGAATTACGAACACCTCTATGGGGTATCCCCCACATGCGCCCCCCAGAATTCACTCGTACTGGCCATGTCAGTTGTTGGGGGGCCTTAACCACCCGGCCGAAACGACCCCTGATGACCTGAGCAGGGACTGTTAGAGGCTTGGCGGTAGGCGGGCCAACCGGGAGCTTATCCGACAGGGGACGGCCCCGCCGTGGGGGTTGGGCCAACCGAGGGGGCTCGTCTCGGTCCAAGTGAGCCGGCTTGAGGTGGACCACCGAAAGGTTGTCTGGTTTGCCGCCGATGTCGACCACGAAGGACTTGTCCCCGGCCTCCAGAACGTGAAAAGGCCTGTCAAAAGGCGGCCGAAGCGGCTCCCGGTGTGCGTCATGGCGAACAAAGACATACTCCGCTGAACGTAGATCCGGCGGGACGTGGGCCTGAGGCAAACTATGTTGAGATGTGGGCACCGGTGCAAACATCTTGGCCTTCTCCCGGAGAACCGACCGCTGACGGGCAACGGACCAGGGGCTTGTGGCGTCAGGCATGAATTCCCTGGGAACCCACAGCAGCTGGCCATAGACGAGCTCAGCAGATGAGGACTGGAGGTCTTCCTTAGGGGCTGTCCTGAGGCCCAACATAACCCACGGGAGTCTGTCGGCCCAACTGTTATCCCGGAGGCTGGCCCTGAGAGCAGCTTTCATAGAGCGATGAAACCTCTCACACAATCCATTAGCCTGGGGATGATATGCAGTCGTGCGATGGAGCTTTACCCCCAACCCCTGGGCAACAGCACTCCAGAGCTCTGAAGTGAATTGGGGCCCCTGTCAGAAGAGATGTCCGATGGGGTGCCAAAACGGGCAACCCAAGTGCCGATGAACGCCCGGGCCACATCGGCAGATGTTGTAGATGTAAGCGGGACGGCCTCTGGCCACCTGGTGGTCCTATCGACCATTGTGAGGTGAGTAAATCCCCGTGAGGGGGGAAGGGGCCCCAACAGGTCCACGTTAACATGGTCAAACCGTCGCTCGGGCACTGGGAATGGCGCCAACGGGGCCTGGGTATGGCGATGCACCTTCGAGTGTTGCACTCAA
The DNA here is from genome assembly GCF_964187855.1 of Myxine glutinosa. Lineage (NCBI taxonomy): Eukaryota > Metazoa > Chordata > Myxini > Myxiniformes > Myxinidae > Myxine > Myxine glutinosa. Next base: position 53,582,674 of record NC_136269.1, on the reverse strand, counting down.
CGCAGGTGTTGGCCCAGTCGCGCACATCCTTCCTGAGCCCGTGCCAAACGAACTTCGCCGCCACCAACTTTTGCGACGCCTTCCTGCCCGGGTGAGAAAGACCGTGGACGGCATCAAACACCAGCCGTCTCCAGCTGGTGGGCATGACGGGGCAAGGCTGTCCCAAAGAAACGTCGCACAGTAATGTTGTGCCCGTGTCCCTGAACGGCACATCAGACAGTCGAAGCTCCGTGACCGCCGCCCTGCAGGCCTGGACATCCGGGTCGGAGATCTGATCGGCTGCCATGCGGGTGTGGAATAGTTCTATTTCTTTAATGAAAGCAGAACGGAAGACTCCACTTGTTCTTATATTCGGTTTATTTAACTCAAAGGGAAGGGTATGGAATTACGAACTGATGCAAGGTAAAATAACTATGAACTAACTAAACTCGACGAAGTCTCGTTCAGCCGGCAGCATGGCCCCAATCTCCTCTCCTTCGATCCTCGGTCCAGCGCAGCTCCGTGTGTTTCGAAGTCCCACTTTTACCTTTTAATATCAATGTTCACTCCTTATAAGGTAAGGAATGTGAGTCTCCGAGCCGTCTCAGACAGAGATACTCTGGTTCTTCTCTTGGCGTTTTGTGAGACACATCTTAGACAGTTCTTATCAGTTGGGATAATTAAGCACCTTTTTACTCTGCCTTTGTAGGTCAATTCTTGACCTGTCCATTGCAAGCCTTTTCTCAAGAGAGGAAAACACATTTTGCCAGAGGAAAGAATATATAAATAATTATATATTCCTCCACACCTACCCAGAGATATATTAAATAATATATATTCCTCCACACGGGCATAGTCGATGCCAAGGTGAACCGCGCCAGCTATGGACCGGGAGAGACAAACGGCGACCGTATTATCCTTCCCAGCAACATGATGGATGTCCGTCGTGAACTCGGAAATGAAGGAGAGCTGGCGTTGTTGACGAGCGGACCACGGCTCCGAGACCTTGGCCATGGCAAAAACCAGGGGCTTGTGGTCCACAAACGCCGTAAACGGGTGGGCCTCCAACAGGTAACAGAAGTGTCGGACAGCTAGGTAGAGGCCTAGGAGCTCACGGTCGAAGGTACTGTACTTTTGTTCGTTAGGGCAGAGCTGCTGGCTAAAAAAGGCAAGCGGCTGCCTGGCCCCATTGACCCACTGCTCGTGCATGGCGCCAACAGCGTAGTCCGAAGCGTCCGTGGTAAGAGCAATCGGTGCATCGGGCGACGAATGCGCCAGCATGGTTGCGCTGGCGAGGGCCAGTTTCGTATCCGTGAAAGCCTTGGCCATCTCCTCGGTCCAGTCAATGGCGCATTTGGTAGGCTTGCCCTTGAGGGCCTCATAAAGGGGCCGCATCAGCTGGGCCGCACGGGGCATGAAACGTTGGTAAAAGTTCACCATGCCCAAAAACTCCTGCAGGGCCCTGATGGTGAGGGGGCACGGAAACCCTTCACAGCCTCTACTTTAGACAGCAGTGGAACAGCCCCCTCCCTCGTGATACGGTGGCCAAGAAAGTCAATTGAGGCCACCCCGAACAAGCACTTGGCTGGGTTAATGATAAGGCCATGCTGCCTGAGGCGCTCAAAGAGCACTCGGAGGTGAAGCATATGCTCCGTCCTGGAAGCGCTGGCGATGATATCATCCAGATAGACAAACAGAAATGGAAAGTCCCGTAACACGCTGTCCATCAGGCGCTGGAAAGCCTGGGCTGCGTTCTTGAGCCCAAAAGGTATGCGGAGGAATTCGAAAAGCCCGAACGGTGTAATCACCGCGGTCTTAGGAACGTCCTGCGGCCAGACGGGGACCTGGCGGTAACCACGAACGAGGTCCACCATAGAAAAAAAAAACTTTACAGGCCAAGCGGGCAGAAAAATCCTGGATGTGCGGGATTGGGTAGCGGTCGGGGGTAGTGGCGTCGTTAAGATGGCGGTAATCCCCGCACGGGTGCCAACCGCCCCCCGGCTTTGGTGCAATGTGGACAGGCAAGGCCCACGGGCTGTCGGACCATCGTATGATGCCAAGACGCTCCAACATGTTGAACTCCGCCTTAGCAACAGCGAGTTTCCCCAGGTCGAGGCGTCGAGCCCGGGCGAAGACAGGCGGGCTGGTGGTTGGAATGTGATTCTCCACCCCGTGTCTGACGACAACGACCGAAAAGGTGGGCTGTGTAAGGACCGGGAACTCGGTGAGGAGGCGGGCAAACTCATCAGAGGTCGAGAGCGTGCAAGCAAGCCTCGCCTCGCCGGAACTGCTTAGCGAGCATGGAAATGAACTGAATGTCTCTGCATTAATGAGCCGCCGATTTTTAACATCCACCAATAGGCCATTGGTGCAGGGGAAATCAGTGCCCGGCAAGGGGGTGGACACCCTCGCCGTGACAAAATCCCACGTGAACCGCTGCCCGCCAAAACACAGTGCCACGTTTCGTTTACTAAAAGTCTGAATGTCACTGCCGTTGGTGGCTTCCAGGGCTGGGCCGTGACTCCCGGCCTCCCAGTCCAATGCTGATGCAGGCAGAACGTTCACCTGGGCACCTGTGTCGCAGAGGAAACGACGTCCGGAGTCAGTGTCCGAAATGAACAACAAACTGCCCGAACGGCCAACGCTCATGGCAGTTAACATGCCCTGGCCTTGCATGCCCTGGCCTTGGCATGCATGCCCTGGCCTTGGCATGCATGCCCTGGCCTTGGGAGCAAACATTGCGTGGTAAAAACACAAGCCTGGGGGCTTCCGCCGCTGGGCCGTAGTGGCGGCCGCAACGGTGCCCGCCAGCGGCGTAGGCTCGACGGGGCCGGGGTCCCATGCAGCCGCACTGCATTGCTGTCTGGCGGAGAAAAACTTGTCCGCTTCCCTGGCCAGGGTGCGGAAATCCTTAACAGACGAGTTGGCCAAGGCTGACCGTACCTGTCCTGGCAGCTGCTGCAAGAACAGCTCTTTGAAGAAGAAACATGGCCGGTGGCTGCCCAGGAGAGACAAACAGGTGGTCCATCAGCTCTGACGGCTTGGAGTTGCCCAGACCGGATAGAGAAAGGAGCTGACGGGCACGCTCGGCCTCAGTGAGCTCGAAGGTATCAAGCAGCAGGGCCTTTAGCGTCTCGTACTTGCTGCCATTACGGAGGATCCTGGAGAAAGCTCACCACCCTGGTCGCCGTGGAGCCGCTGAGCGCAGACATGACATAATAATACTTAGCGTCGTCAGCATAGATGCTCTGAATGGCGAATTGGGCCTCAGCTTGTCCGAACCAGACGGCAGGCTGTCGTTCCCAAAACTCCGGCAGTTTGATCGAAACTAAGCTTGTCGCCATGTTCATTCAAAGCTCCGAAAACGTTCAAGAGCAAGACGGGGCCACCAATGTAGGAGTTGCGGACAACGAGAGGTTAAAAACTTCTTGACTTGTTCAAGGCTCCTTTATTTCCAAAAAGAAACTTTTCCCAACCGGAACTCCTCTCTTTTTATATCCCCCATCACTTCCGCCCGATCCTCTTAAAGGGGCGTGGCTCCCACAACCGAGCGCACGCCACGCCCATACCGTCGTCCCACTGGTCCCATGCTGGTGAATTACGAACACCTCTATGGGGTATTGGGGTATCCCCCACAATATAAATATTTTTATAAAAAATAAAATTTTGATATAAATATTTTTATATTTTTATATAAAATATATTTTGATTTAAATATTTTTATATTTTGATATAAAATATATTTTTATATATTTTTATATAAAATATATTTTGATATAAATATTTTTATATTTTGATATAAAATATATTTTGATATAAATATTTTTATAAAAGATATATTTTGATATAAATATTTTTATATTTTGATAAAAAATATATTTTGATATAAATATTTTTATATTTTGATATAAAATATATTTTGATATAAATATATATTTTATTTTGATAGAAATATATTTTGATATAAATATTTTTCTATTTTGACAAAAAATATTTTGAAATATATATGAATTGTTTATACTAGGGCATGCCCGTACTATATCTATATCTAAAATTATATCCCCCCCCCTCTATTTACATGAAATGGTTTGGTCCAAAGCGAACGGCTTGCGAGTGGTGACAATCCCCCCCCTCTATTTACATGCAATGGTTTGGTCCAAAGCGAACGGCTTCCGGAGTTTGGTAAAGAAATCGCCATCGCGTGCACAAACGCGCAGGAAAGCGAATGAATCGCAAATTCGTTTTTATTAGTTGTAAAACATAGTTTAACGCCAACATAGTTTGCAAACGTGAAATAAATGAATACGCTCTCAAATGTGCCATCCGAGGCAGAGTGTGCCCGCCACGTTCGGCACACGCGATCGTTCGCTGCTCTCTGATTGGTTGAATCGTTTTTTGGACATAGCTCGGTAAGTAATTGTCCGATTAATATGAAACCTTGAAAAGGCACATCCTCGGGTCCCCAGCAATATACCTGGCAAGTTAAAAGTATATCGGACCCGTGGTTGTCGAGAAACAGCGGTCACAGACAAACAGACGTACAGACAGACAGACAGAGATTACTGGAATTATAGATAGACTAGGGCATGCCCGTACTATATATAAGCTAGGACGTGCCCGTACGTGGGTGCCCGTTCCTTGCCAAAAAAAACAAAAAAAAAAACATGAATGGTTTGGTCCATTCGCAACGACCACAGAACCCCCCCCCCCCTCTATTTACATGCAATGGTTTGGTCCAAAGCGAACGGTTTGGTCCATTCGATGTGATTCGATGATTCGATGTGAATGGTTTGGTCCATTCGCAACGACCACAGAACCCCCCCCCCCCCCCTCTATTTACATGAATGGTTTGGTCCATTCGCAAAGCCAAAGCGAACGACCACAGAACCCCCCCCCCCCTCTATTTACATGAATGGTTTGGTCCATTCGCAAAGCCAAAGCGAACGACCACAGAACCCCCCCCCCCCCTCTATTTACATGAACGGTTTGGTCCATTCGCAACGGCAAAGCGAACGGCGAACGGCTAAATCGCCATAGCTCGGTAAGTACTTGTCCGATTAATTTCAAACCTTGAAAAGGCACATCCTCGGGTCCCCAGCAATATACCTGGCAAGTTTCAAGTATATCGGACCGGTAGTTGTCGAGAAACAGCGGTCACAGACAAACAGACAAACGTACAAACGTACAAACGTACAGACAGAGATTACTGGAATTATAGATAGATAGATGTATGCAATGTTGAAGGTTCTTCTTCTTCTTTTTAATGCAACACATAGCTGTGAGTAGCATCATTGGATGAGCAAGGAATGGCTGTGACGTTGATGTAACATCCCCTGTTGGTTATGCCAGCAATTTACAATTTGTTTCAGCGTGCCAGAGATAGCCTGCCGACTCTTCCTGAAGGACACCGTGGGATCTTTAACATCCACGAACTAATGCTGGCAGATGGAACGCCCAGTTTGACGTCCATCCGAGGGATGGCATACCCATTGTATTGATGAATCACCATGCCTGTGAAACACCAGGATGACAGTTTATGGCTAGGTCTGGAATCTATCTCAGGCTACACAGCTTTGAGGCGTGTATGCGTACTTCTACGCCATCCGTTCAGCCCTAAGGGCTTATCTCCATCTTTATTGAAATGGCCATTGCCACTAATCCCTGTTTTCGTTTACCCATCCTATGATTTGAAATTGAGCCATGATAGCGGTGATCACCTGCCTGCACTTCACAAATGACACCATGGGATCTTTAACATCCACCAAGGGCAGTGCTGGCAGACGGACACTCTGGCTTAATGTCCTCCCGATGGACGGCGCTCACATTCACGCATCATTGCCCTGCATGACAAACACGAGGGTGACATTTTCTGGTTAAGCCAGGATTCAAACCCACGCTGAACTACTCAAAGTCGAGTGTGCATTTCCGAGTGTGCATTCTTCTAAGCTATACTACATGGCCAAACGTATGCGGACACCCCTTCTAATTAGTGGATTCGGCTGTTTCAGCCACACCTATTTCTGACAGGTATATATGTAATCAAGCACACAGCCGTGCAATCTCCATAGACAAACATTGGCAGTAGAATGGGTCGTACTGAAGAGATCGGTGACTTTCAATGAGGCACCGTCATAGGATGCCACCTTTCCAACAAGTCAGTTCGTCAAATTTCTGCCCGGCTAGAGCTGCCCTGGTCAACTGTAAGTGCTGTTATTGTGAAGTGGAAACGTCTCGGAGCAACAACAGCTCAGCCACGAAGTGGTAGGCCACACAAGCTCACACAACGGGACCACCGAGTGCTGAAGCACGGAGCACGTAAAAATCGTCTGTCTTCGGTTGCAACACTCACTACCGAGTTCCAAACTGCCCCTGGAAGCCACGTCAGCAAAACAACTGTTCATCGGGAGCTTCATCAAATGGGTTTCCATGGCTGAGCAGCCGCGCACAAACCTAAGATCGCCATGAGCAATGCCAAGCGTCGGCTGGAGTGGTGTAAAGCTCGCCACCATTAGACTCTGGAGCAGTGTAAACGTGTTCTCTGGAGTGATGAATCACGCTTCACCAACTGGCAGTCCGAAGGACAAATCTGGGTTTGGCGGATGCCAGGAGAACGCTACCTGCTGGAATGCACAGGGCCAACTGCAAAGTTTGGTAGAGGAGGAAAAATGGTCTGGGGCTGTTTTTCATGGTTCGTGCTTGGCCCTTTAGTTCCAGTGAAGGGAAATCTTAACGATACAGCATACAATGACATTCTAGGCGATAGTGTGCTTCCAATTTTGTGGCAACGGTTTAGGGAAGGCCCTTTCCTGTTTCAGCATGACAATGCCCCAGTGCACAAAGCAAAGTCCATACAGGAATGGTTTGTTGAGATCGGTGTGGAAGAACTTGACTTGCCTGCACAGAGCCCTGACCTCAGCCCCATCGAACACCTTTGGAATCAATTGGAACGCCGACTGCGAGCCAGGCCTAATCACCCAATATCAGTGCTCGACCTCACTAATGCTCTTGTGGCTGAATGGAAGCAAATCTCCGCAGCAATCCCAACATCTAGTGGAAAGCCTTCCAGAAGAGTGGAGGCTGTTATAGCAGCAAAGGGTGGGGGGGGGGGGGGGGGGTGTAACAACTCCATATTAATGGCCATGATTTTGGAATGAGATATTCGGGTGTCCACATACTTTTGGTCATGTAGTGTATCTTCATAGCCCTACATTAATCCCTATAACCTAAGATTCTAAGGGAAGATTTCAATTTAGGTTCCCTGATTATCATTAGGATAATTAAACTTACTGCAACACAAAGTTGGGAATTCAGCTAAAAAGCCAAAGAAAGCATCCAGATAAATAAACAAGTAAACAAATAAAAATATATATCTATATTATAATAGCCGTAGATGATTCTGTCTGTCTGTCTGTCTATCTGTTGGGTGTCTGTCCGGGGTGTGGCTTACTCGGTTTGCAGAGTAGCTCCACCCATAGCTCCACCCATTCTGGGAGTGGCTATAAACAAATATCCACCATTTTATTAACTCGCATAGCTTTGAGTCCTGTTTTGTAGGCCCGTGGTATCTTGCTCTCCCCCAGTTTTATTTCAAATCAAATTCGATAAATCATTTCATTTTTCACAGTCGCTAACATAGTTTTAGACTCGGTTGAAAAAAAACGGGAAGAAAATCCGATGAAAGTTGCCGTTTATAGAACGAAATGAATTCTCAAAGGCCTGTAACTTCAAGGCCATTGAGTCTCTCTCACGCCTTTATCTCCAATCTAACTCACCATATGATTTCATTTTTATCGATGGTTTTACTTTTAGACTCGGTGTCAGCAATAATTGAGAACAATCCACACACGCGGGAAAATGCAGAGATATATTTTTTAAAATCGCGTCATGGTGTATCATACACCGCCCAACATGACACCGCCGGCAATGTGTCGATATATATTAAAAATTCGCTTTTGCTTTTCCGTTATGATATATTACTATTTCGTTTGATGATAGTCGTCACAAAAACGTCAACAATGATGCCGACATATATTTCTTCGTTTTTATTTCATTCAACATATTAGCCGGAAGTAAAATATGTTTCAGGAAATTACCGAGAGATATTTCTTCGTTTTTTTTATTAGTTATGTGCGCATACACTTTAAATAGGTTTATTTGAAATCTTTAATTTTCCACAAACATTCCACACACGCGGGAAAATGCAGAGATATATTTTTTAAAATCGCGTCATGGTGTATCATACACCGCCCAACATGACACCGACGGCAATGTGTCGATATCTATTTTAAATTCGATATATCATTTCATTTTTCACAGTCGCTAACATAGTTTTAGACTCGGTTGAAAAAAAACGAGAAGAAAATCCGATGAAAGTTGCCGTTTATAGAACGAAATGAATTCTCAAATGCCTGTAACTTCAAGGCCATTGAGTCTCTCTGACGCCTTTATCTCCAATCTAACTCACCATATGATTTCATTTTTATCGATGGTTTTAGAGTCGGTGTCAGCAATAATTGAGAACATTCCACACACGCGGGAAAATGCAGATATATATTTTTAAAATCGCGTCATGGTGTATCATACACCGCCTAACATGACACCGACGGCAACGTGTCGATACATATTAAAAATTCGATATATCATTTCATTTTTCACAGTCGCTAACATAGTTTTCGACTCGGTTGAAAAAAAACGGGAAGGAAATCCAATGAAAGTTGCCGTTTATAGAACGAAATGAATTCTCAAACGCCTGTAACTTCAACTTCAAGGCCATTGAGTCTCTCTCACGCCTTTATCTCCAATCTAACTCACCATATGATTTCATTTTTATCGATGGTTTTGGACTCGGTGTCAGCAATAATTGAGAACATTCCACACACGCGGGAAAATGCAGAGATATATTTTTAAAAATCGCGTCATGGTGTATCATACACCGCCCAACATGACACCGACGGCAACGTGTCGATATATATTAAAAATTCGCTTTTGCTTTTCCGTTAAGATATATTACTTTTTCGTTTGATGACAGTCGTCACAAAAACGTCAACAATGATGCCGACATATATTTCTTCGTTTTTATTTAATTCAACATTATTAGCCGGAAGTAAAATATGTTTCAGGAAATTACCGAGAGATATTTCTTCGTTTTTTAAAATTAGTTATGTGCGAATACACTTTAAATAGGTTTATTTGAAATCTTTAATTTTCCACAATATAATTTACTTGCCATTTATCATTTGATGATTACGAGACAAATTCCTCTTGAGGATCGTGACAATTCATGCGCTGCGTGGAAACTTCTATTTCCAAAATGAATGAGACGATCGATGAAGAACGCAGACTTGAACAGGATGCAGCAAGAAAACGAATGAGACGGGCGAACGAGTCCATCGACGAACGTCAATGCAAACTTGCGGGGTCACCCGTGGGAATCCCACGGGCATGGATGTGTGTGACATTTCGACATATTGAGTTAGATGCTGCACATTCATTTTTACAAAATGGTTACTGGCAAGTCATCAGATCCAGAAATGGTGTAAAAACCACCGTTTAGAGGCCATTTTTCCCCGCAAAGCGGGGGTTGGCCTTTTCGGGGACCGTGGTAGTTGTTGTTTTTTTGTCCCCTTTTTGAAGCAATGTTTTACGGCCGGATGCCCTTCCTGACGCCAACCCTTTTTGCCGCCTTCAACGACAAACAGGGAATTACCAGTGAACTGGTACTCAATTAGCCGACCTCGGAAGGATGACAGGCTGAGTCAACCCCCCTGGCATTAATTCGGCGATCGACCGAGATTCGAACCCAGGATCCTAAGCCGGCACCCTAGCCGCTAGCCCAACACCAGAAATGGTGTCATGAACACAATTTATTTACGCACAAGCACAAAAGCAAGACGGGCCGATTTCCGATTCCGACGGGCCGACGGGCGAGACGGGCCGATTTCCGATTCCGACGGGCCGATTTGGAGCAAGAAAAAGAACGAGACGGGAGAAAAAGGAGAGAAACGAGACAGGGAAAGCCGATTGGAGAGGCGAGTGAGGCGCGATTGGAGAGGAGTGTGAGGCGCGATTGGAGAGGAGTGTGAGGCACGATTGGAGAGGAGTGTGAGGCGTGATTGGAGAGGAGTGTGAGGCACGATTGGAGAGGAGTGATTGGAGGGGAGTGTGAGGCACGATTGGAGAGGAGTGTGAGGCACGATTGGAGAGGAGTGTGAGGCGCGATTGGAGAGGAGTGTGAGGCGCGATTGGAGAGGAGTGTGAGGCGCGATTGGAGAGGCGTGTGAAGGATTGGAGAGGAGAGGAGTGTGAGGGATTGGAGAGGTGAGGGATTGGAAAGGAGAGGGATGTGAGGGTTTGGAGAGGAGAGGAGTGCTAGGTGGAGAGAGGAGAGTGTCAGGTGGAGACAGGAGAGTGTCAGGTGGAGACAGGAGAGTGTCAGGTGGAGAGGAGTGAGGGGTCACATATTATGTGAAATAAATAAATTGTGTTCATCACACCATTTCTGGATCTGATGACTTGCCAGTAACCATTTTGTAAAAATGAATGTGCAGCATATAACTCAATATGTCGAAATGTCACACACATCCATGCCCGTGGGATTCCCACGGGTGACCCCGCTAGTATATTAATAAACCCGTAAATAAATAATTTAATGATTACTTTGCACATTTTTTGATACGACGCTAGAACATGAGATGTTTTTCCCCATAAAAGGTGGAGATTGTTTATGGGAACTAGCAATAATACCTAACGATAAAAATCTAATACCTAACAAGTGTGTTGGATTCCATCGATTATAAAGATCCTGTTTACATGAGATGATCATTAGCTCCGCCACCAAAGGTGTATGGAGGTTATGTTTTCACCCCTGTCTGTCCGTTTGTCTGTCTGTCCGTTTGTGAACAAAATATCTCAAAAAGTTGTGGACGGATTCGAACGAAATTTGGCAGAGATGTAGTGTATGTGACAATGACGAAATGATTAGATTTTAGTGAAGATCCGGATTTGGTTACGAGAATTTTAAAAGTGATTCTTCACCATTGAGTGATTTGGCCAACCAGTCAGAGGTATGCTCTCTACTGAGTGCCGTTCTAGTTTGACAACTGTTTTATTTACAAACACTACTTACTACTATTCATAATTTCAGTCAGCAATATTAAAAATGGGAGATATCATAAAATCCGAGCATATTGAATTGTTCCAATTAATTGATGGGACCAAAAGAATCGATAAAATAAAGTTTATCAGAAATAATTATAGTAACACTCAGGCAGAACTCTGCTTAAAAGGGGATTCGAAATGAAATTATTTCCTAAAAACCATTGAAAATCATTAATCACAGTCTAATTTGAAAGGAAAACATTTGTGATTTTTTGCCAATCACAAAGTGTCATAAATAGACCTAGAGTGTCGATTTTCGATTTTGCCAGTGACATCACATGATGGTCTCATCTTGATGAAAATGGCAGTTTTACATAGAAAACAGTGAACCTCGATCGACTGATCAGTGGGAGTGGGAAGAAACTATTGGAGACAAAATTAGTGATGGAAACTCTTTCGTGGGATTTGTGGAGGAGTATCATTTCGAGCCTTAAGCGAATGATTCATTCTGCTGCTGCCATCATTAGTTACATCATCAATAAAGATGAGGGAGCCAGTTCCAGGGGCAGCCATGCAAGCCCAAGCCCATTACACTATCTGCACCCTGCTTCACAGATGAGGTAGTATGCTTTGGATCATATGCAGTTTTTTTTTGCTCCACACTTTCACCTTTCCATTTCTTTGGTAAAGGTTTATCTTGGTCTCATCTGTCCATAAAACTTTGTTCCAGAAATCTCCTGTCTCACCTCTATACTTCTTGGCAAATTATAATCTGCCCTTACTATTTTTGGTGCTGATGAGAAGTTTGCATCTTGTGGTGTAGCCTTTGTAATTCTGCTGTCCAAGTCTTGTACGAATGGTAGATTGAGATACTTTCATCCCTGCACTCTGGATGTTGTTGGTGATGTCACTGACAATATTGTTTTAGAGTTTTTTTTTCACAGCTCTAATGAATTTTCTGCCATCAACTGCAGTTGTTTTCCTTTTCTGCCCTGGCCGTTGTCTATTTCTAAGTACACTAGTGATTTCTTCCTTTGTCAAAATATTCCAAATTGTTTTATTTGTTATGCCCAATTTTTGTGCAGTGGTTCTAATTGAATTTTCTGTTCTTTCAGTTTCCAAATTTCTTGCTTTTCTTTCATAGACAGTTCACTGGTCTTCATCTTGGTTTATGCCTATGCACTCCAAAGACAGACACCCAAGGCAAAAGCAAAGGCTAAAACCAAGACTAGACATTCACATTTCTTTTATGTGTGAACAATAAATGCAACAAGAAACACCTCTCAGCCAGTTGTTCAAATACTTATACTTACCTAAAATTGGGGGACTGAACTTAAGTGCTATTGTTCTACAATGGTAAAACATATATCCACAGAAATACTAATAAATAAAAGATGACCTGTACTCTTATCTAATATTCATCTTTTGATCTCAAATCCAAATATCTGGAGTATACAGCAATAATAACAAATTTGACTTCACTGTGCCAAGACTTATGGACGGCACTGTATATATCAGGAATATATATCCAAAGGCAGAAAAACAAGAAGTTAGATAGCTACTATAATACACTGCCAAACCACCATTGTCAACACGTCTATCTATTTCAATTAGGTACTCATGTGGGGTCCGTAGGCCGAACACACAAGTATTCCGATGATCCCATCTGTGTGTTTGTTACTTGCAAAATCGAAGATTTTTCAAGTATATTAGTCGGTTGCGTTTGTGGTTCTGTCTGTCTGTTTGTCACTGGCCTACAGGTCACAATTCTAAATCGATCGTCACGAAACTTCACCAAGTTGTCTAGGTCATCCCAATTGAGAAGCCTATTGATTTTGAGGTCAAAAGGCAAAGGTCATGTGGAGGTCAAATTTCAAAAATCGCCATTTTAAATCCGATTGACTTGAAAATTGAATATCATTTGTATATCGAGTCAATAAATTGGGAAATGAACTATTTTTGAGGTCAAAAGGTCAAGGGTCAACTCAAGGTCAAATTTGAAAAGTCATCAATTTTCATCCAAAAAGCTGTCAATTCTCAACCGATTGACTTCAGAATTAAACAGCATTTGCATATCGAGTCACTAAATTGGGAAACATACTATTTTTGAGGTCAAAAGGTCAAAGGTCAACTCAAGGTCAAACTTACAAAATCATCACTTTTCATCTGAAAACCCATCAATTTTCATCCTGTTGACTTAAAAATAGAACAGCATTTGTGCATTGCCTCACTGAATTGGGAAACCAATTATTTATGAGGTCAAAAGGTCAAAGATCAACTCAAGGTCAAACTTCTAAAATCATCATTTTTCATCTGAAAAATCGTCACTTTTTATCCTGTTGACCCGAGCTTTGATCAAGATTGTAAATTTTAATCTTCATGAAATGGACAATTTGCTGTATTAATGGAAAACCTTTTGGGGGGGGGGGCGGATTTTGCAAGTATCGTGCTACGCATGACGTCTTCTTGTTTGTTTGTTTGCAGAATAACTGGACCAGGGCAGCTAGAATCACCAAATTTGGCACAGAGGTTTATAATGTGAATGTCTCAGTTGAGTTGAACTTTGAGCTACCAAGGAAAATATATATAATGAACTACAGGACTATATTTACTCATGCCACGTCAATAGACCCGATGCGTTAGTATTAGATAACCGTGTCTGTAATGTGTGTACAATATGAAGCTCTGTGCCAAATTTGACAATCTTGTTGCTCATATTGTTGAGTTATTTTTCCGGCAAACAGACAAACACACAGACTTGCTGATCGCAATACTCAAGCGCTGAGCAGACAGGAGTGCATCGAAAGAGTAAGCAAGCACAAAGGGCTGAAGGACTGGAGTTGAGAGGGAGAATTGGCTTTCATAGGTGGGGCGATCTCTATTCAGATCTATAGCTGCCGTGACCAAGGAGCAGAAATAACTGACACTAACCAGAGATTAAAAAAAATCAGAGCCAGAGAGTAAATGAGATGATTGTAGAGTAATTAATAAGTGATAGTGTTTAAAAAAAAAAAAGAAAGGCAAAAACCAAAGCTACACAAGTATTAAAACACGAGAATAACGAGAACAGCACTTGGTAGAGAGCATATCTCTGCCAGGTTGAAATGTTTATGAACAGGTATCCCACAGATCTGGATTTGGACGGACCTGCACCAAAATCTAATCAGCTTGTTCTTGTCGCCAAACCAACTCATCCACCTAGTTTTGTCATAAGCCATCCACAACCTTTTGAAATATCGTGCTATACATATGTTGTTACGACCCGGGGTTCGGGTTTACAACGAGGTGGTTAGCCTCTGTTCCCTTCTGACCTTACCGGACCTGAGGCTGCCACACATAAATAACTTCGTACATCGGCAGGTTGCAAACCAGCAATTACGAACGCCAACTGGTCCATCGCATGATAGCAGGGTCCAATAATTGTCTAACACCACTTACCTGTATCACGTGACGGTTTCAATCGGGGAACGTACCCTCCGGCGGTGTACCACTTTTGTTCCTGGATGGAAATTTAGATGGCCGAGCAACTGCTGGTACCCGCCGGGTTGATGCTAATTTTGTTGTGGCCAATCGCTACTCTGGGAGCGAGCAATGGCGGACCAATAAAAGGAAGGACATTCACGGACAGAGGGAAAGGAAACGTTTAACGATTCGATTTATTTACAAGTATTTACGGTGCAACTTATCGATAGGAAAGATAAAGGACAAGAGGCAGAAGCTTAGCTTAACCTACGCCTTATGACGATCACTACTAATAAACACAACAAGGGCGCCCAGCACACATTCACGGGGAAGGGGAGGAGGAACGAACATTGGGATCCTGTGTAGCAAAATGGCCACGATGTTACCAGATGCTTCTCCTCGCGGCGACCTTTGTCTTGATGTCGCCACCGAGCACCCCGAGCGGGTAAAGGTGATCCCCAGCATGAACACGAGCAGGCAAAGGCGATCCCCAGTATGAACACAAGCAGGCAAAGGCGATCCCCAGCACGAACACGAGCAGGCAAAGGCAATCCCCAGCACGAACACGGGCAGGCAAGCAGGCACGTGCAGAAAGAGTCCAAGTCTGGCGGCGGACTTCCTCTCTGGTCGTAGTCAACGTGTGGCCCTGAATGGGTTTCTCTCATCTCCTCTTCCTGTTCAGGCTGGAGTTCCCCAAGGTAGTGTTCTGGGCCCTGTGCTTTTTCTGGTCTTCATCAATGATCTCTCTGACTCTCTTGAAAATCCTCTCTATCTCTTTGCTGACGACTCTACTCTCTGTCGCTCCATTCCTCATCCCTCAGATCGGCAGTCTGCAGCCTCCTCACTCTCTGCAGACCTGGACAAAATCACAGACTGGTCAAACAAGTGGAACATGTCTTTCAATCCTGACAAATCTCACACTCTTACAATGTCTCTCCGAAAGGACCGACTGGACAACCCTCCCATCTACTTTCTCAACAATCCTCTCCAAGAAGTTCTGTCGCTCAAGCTTTTGGGTCTCACTATCTGCCATGATCTTTCTTGGGAAAACCACATTTCCAAGCTGGCCTCCAAAGCCAGTCGCCGACTGGGCATCCTCCGGCGTGCGAAGTCCTTCCTTGGCACACCTGAGCTCCTCACCACATACAAGGCTTTCATCCGCAGCTCAATGGAATACTGTTCCCCCCTCTGGGCTGGTGCTCCTGCCTCACACCTTGCTCGGCTTCACGCTGTTGAGGCCAAAGCTTTCAGAATCATTGGAATCTCCTGCGATGTAGTCAACGCCGAGGGCCTTTCACTCACTCACCACAGGCAGGTTGGTGGTCTTTCTGTCTTCTACCGACTCCTCTCCGGCCTTGCTCCCCCAGCTCTCTCTGTGCTCTGTCCCCCCAATATTCCTTCAGGTCGCACAAGATCTGCCTGCAACCCTCTTATGGTTAAACTGCCAAAGTCTAGGCTCTCTGCTCACCTTCACTCTTTCATTCCCCTTTTCTCCCGCCTCTGGAACAAACTCCCCCACTCCCTTCAATCCCACTCCTCCCTCCAGGTCTTTAAAACAGCTGTTCACCACCATCTCTTATCTTCCCCCATCGAAAACCTTGATCTTTTCTACCCCCGGTAATTCACCCCAGAGTCCTTGCAGTGTTCATATGTTTTAATCCTCTCCCACCTCCCCCCAAGTCCTCCCGATGTCCCTGCTCTCAAATGTTGTGTTTGTGTCCTTCCCCTTCTTCCCCCTCTCTTTTGTGTCCTCCCCCCTCTCTCCCCATCTTGTCTGCCGCTCCCCTTGTTTTTTGTGTTTTGTGTGTCGGTTTGTCTTTTTGTGTGATTAATGTTTGCTCTTTCACGAGCCTCGATCTTGTATACAAAAAGAAAAAAGAAAAAAGAAAAAAAAAAGTCATGCACACATGCAGAGTGCAGAGAGCCCAATGAACATCTGCAAAACTAACAAAGTCCAAGGCCTTTCTGCCATGTACACACACGTGCACAGAGAGGGAGTCCGGCAGCCAACAGAGAGCACGTACGTGCAGAGAGAACAATGTCCAAGGCCTTTCTGTCCAGCATAGAGCGTCATTCAGGCACGCGCAGAGGGAAACCGGCCAAGAGAGAGAGAGAGAGGCATGTGTGCAAGGCCTTTTTGTCCAGCCCTGGTGAGAGGTGGGGGCTGTTTGAGGGTGTTATCTGGGCTGCTTATTGGTGGAGTGTCGCTTCCCCTGCCCCCACAAGCCCTCTCGAAGGGACTTTTACCTGGTGCTTGGATGGTGTGCCTTTGAGCCTGTGTGCATTGCCTGGCAAATTATCCCCTTATGAGTGTTAGGCCTGTCTTTCCCATCCCAACGCATAACGACATCCTAACCCATATTGAAGGGACTAAGATAATGTTCTGCTATGAAATAACTATTAGTGGGGCGGCTTAGCCCAAATATTCAAAAGAATTGTGCATTTTGTGATACAAGCACCAAATTTGGCACAAATGTACATTAATATGTTGCGAACATTTTCAGATATTGGGCCACTTGAAATTCCGTAATTTTTTTTTTCAAATTTTTTCAAATTTCGTAATTTCAAATTTTTTGGGTGACACCGTCACAATTTCGGTCTTCGAGGCCGGCCGATAGGCAAAGTGTGACCGGAAGGGACGAGGTTCTCCTGACCACGTGGCCCTCGATCTGGGAAGCGAGAGGCGTTCCATTAGTGGACGCGCCCCTCACGCCCGACTTTTGGGCGGCCCCGGCAGGCCGTTTGTTTTGACGTTCCGTGACAGGCCCCGCACCCCCACCTCCGGGCCGACCGGAAGCTTGTGCTGAGTACATCATACCTGAACAACTCAGTGAGGCAGAACACAGCAGTGCACACCAGGGTGACCCCTTCAGTGCATAAACCAATTAACCTGTCCACTGCAGGGCATATAGAAATGAAGTTATTTTCTGCATATAATAATAATATAAGTTCAGTTCTATATAACAATTTCTGTTATCACCACTACCACTACAACTACCACTACTACAAGCTTTGTCTGGAATTTTGTGGACTAACAGACAAACAGACAAGCTGGGATCAAAACATTACCTCCTTCCACCATTGAGTGTAGAGGTAAACATCATGGAAATTATATCATGCCCTAGATTTAATTCATGCTTACCCGTGTATTTGCTTCACTGGTTCACAAGGTCTTTTGCATACATGTAATTCAGACTCTCGTCTTCATTGCTGACCACACAATGTTCGCAACATATTAATGTACATTTGTGCCAAATTTGGTGCTTGTATCACAAAATGCACAATTCTTTTGAATATTTGGGCTAAGCCGCCCCACTATATCGGCCGGCCTCGAAGACCGAAATTGTGACGGTGTCACCCGAAAAATTTGAAATTACGAAATTTGAAAAAATTTGAAAAAAAAAAATACGGAATTTCAAGTGGCCCAATATCTGAAAATGTTCGCAACATATTAATGTACATTTGTGCCAAATTTGGTGCTTGTATCACAAAATGCACAACAGGTTTGCTATGCTGCTACACTATATCCTAAGGGACCTGTATGGTGGTTGCCATTACTTCTTAGCAGTTTTCCAAAACCGCAGCAATATCGTCTTTGGCCACATCTCTCAATGGTGAAGAATCACTTTAAGATTCTGAGATCCAGATCTTCACCAAAATCTAATCATTTTGTTCTTGTCACATTTGTTTTTAATGTTGAAGGCTCCAGTCATCGACTATATGTCCTCATTGAGGCCAAGCTTTAAATAAAAGAGTTGCATTGATAGAAATGTGAAGAAAGAGAGAATAGTCTAATCGTTTTTGAGGTAGTAAAAAAATCTGCTTTTTAAAAAGGGGAAGATCCTGTTCACAGACAGACAAACAGAGACAAACACGGGTGAAAACGTAACCTCCGTCCACCTTTGATAGCATAGGTAATTAAAGCACATGTTTGATTCAGATAAGATGGGCGCAGTGGCCTTTCGCTGTGCGGCTGTGCCACAGTAAAATATATTCACACCAACTCATGCAAGGAACAACAAACACTTGGGAGGTGAAAAGGTAAAACAAATAGACTGAGATGAAATCCTAGAGTGTGTTTTGGTTAAAGCATAATGACCAAAGAAATAAGCAAGGTCATTAAAAATATATCAGAAACGTGAGGTGTAGTTGTGGGTATGCAAATGTGAATGTGCACAAATATATACAAAGAAGTATTTTCGACTGAAAATATACTGACAATAATCATCGAAGAAAAAGAGCAGAGGAGGGTAAAGCCCGAAACATCACCAGCTTGTGATTCTTCATAGCAGATAACTCCAACTTTTGTTTACCTCCGCCACCGAAGGCGGATGGATGGAGGTTATGCCTAAGTCACACATAGGCGGATATTTTGGCGACTGCCGGCGATCAAGATTTTTCGGCGACTACTGGCGATGTCGGGCGGTCAAATATGGTCAGGCGGCAGTATGGCGACTGCAGGCGGCCACATTGCGCCTGCATTGCGACGACGCCCCGAGTGGGATGGCGACTGTCGAAGATCGACGACGACGGCATTGCGGATGCACGGCGGCAGCGTGGCGACAGTCTGGCGGCTAGATTACGACCGATGGCGGATCGCGGCGACTGCATTGGGGCCGGGTGGCGGTTTACTCCGACGTCCGCAAGACTGCAATAAGACCGCCGGCGATTGGAGACGATTCACACAACTTTTAAAATCTTTATCTCTCTATTTTACATTTCACTTTATTCATTTCAATGATGTATGACATGAAGCATAAAGATGTTTGATGTACAATTTATAAAGTTAATAAAGATGTATCATTGTAATGTAATTGTTGGAACCCATCTGTGGATCGGTCCCATCGGCCGATGGGTCTGGCCCATCTGTGGATGCACGAGAAATGACGGTGCAGACCCATCGGCCGATGGGTCTGCGCCATCTGCGGATGTGTTGTTCACCTTGAAGGAATGTGTATGCATCAATGGTGGATGAGTATGTTTATTTGAACCTAAAAATAAGCAATTGATGTCATAAATGTTTATAGAGCAGTCCGTGACATGTGGTTTGTCGATAACCGTTTGTCGATAAGATAAAAATAAGATAATGTCGCTCCATTTAAATAAGATAATGTCGCTCTCCATTGTTTATATGGCAATTCCTGGCACCATTCTGTGGGGCGATTGCGGAAGACTATGAGCGACTGGGTTGCGGTCGCTTTACGCTCTTATTACGGATACCGACGACAGCATGGCGGCTCCATCACGACGGCTCCATCACGACAGCATGGCGGCTCCATCACGACAGCATGGCGGATTTTTTTCCATTGCGACTGAGCGCGCCGTTTTTAAACATTGAAAAAACGTTTTGGCCCCTTTGCGACTCTTGCCGACTGCAGCCGACCTGGGGAGGATAACCGCGACTACAGGCGACCGTCCATTACGGTTTCATTACGATTGTCGGCGGATGGTGGCGATTTTTTCAGTCGCCAGTAGTCACCGACAAATCCGCCTATGTGTGACTTAGGCATTAGGTTTTCACCCGTGCCTGTTTGTTACTTGCGAAATCGAAGATTTTTCAAGTATATTGGTTGGTCTTGTGCGTTATTCTGTCTGTCTGCCTGTCTGTTTGTTTGTCTGTCAGCCTGTCTGTTTGTTTGTCTGTCAATCGCCTACAGGTCACGATTTTAAACCGATCTTCACGAAACTTTACCAAATGGTAGAGTTGGTCATAAGGAAGAAGCCTATTCATTTTGAGGTCAAATTTCTAAAATTGTCATTTTTTTAACCGATTGACTTGAAAGTTGAACAGCATTTGCATATTGACTCACTAAATTAGGAAACCATCTATTTTTGAGGTCAAAATGTCAAAAGTCAACTTAAGGTCAAACTTCTAACATCATCAAACTTCATCTGAAAAATCAAACTTCATCTGAAAAATCATCAAAGTTCATCTGAAAAATCGTCAATTTTCATCTGATTAACCTGAAAATGAAAGAACAATTGCATAGTGCATTCCCTAATTGGGAAAGCAACTATTTTCGAGGTTAAAAGGTCAAAGGTCAACTCAAGGTCAAACTTCTCAAATCATCAATTTTAATCTGAAAAATAATCAATTTTCATCTTTTTTTTTCTTTTTTTTGTATACAGAATCGAGGCTCGTGAAAGAGCTAACATTTATCAAACAAACAAATCAAACAAACAAGCAAATAAAGTATATAAAAAGGGGAGCGGGAGACAAGATGGGGAGGGAAGGGGAGGAAGCACACAAACACAATAGACTGGTTCAATTTCCAGGAAATGTGATTGCATGAGGCATTTTTGAGGAAAAGCAAACAAATAGGTTTTTCTTAAAGGGGATTTTGTGCTGAATATGAATATCTTGTTTGTGTTTCCCAAAATTGCCTAATTAGGTCATTAATTAAGGTCAAAGGTCAATAAGTGCAAAATTCAAGTTTTCACAGAAATTGTTTTATTTTTAATATTCAATACAGTGGTAAAAAAGATTTTCCAATATCTATCATATTAAGCCATACATTGCATGTCAAAGATTTGAATTTAATGGAAAATGTGAAAGAAATTTTTACTTCTATGGAGAATATCTCCGTAACGGTTGGCCTTTCTACGGAGTGCCATGTCAGTCGATTTCCCTTTGATGTTTCATGTCAAAATGCACCAGTGAAAATAATATATGGCATAACATCATTGTCTAGGTTCAGGGGAATGAGACTTTGTTGTTTGTTTTGCGAAATTTGCATAATTAGCCACCAATTAGGGTCAAGGGTTAATTAGTACAAAATGCGAATTTTAATGAAATTTTCGTAAGGTCCTATTTGACGTCCCCTACATGAATTTACAAGAATTTTCTACATATCATTCAAATTAAACGTCATACTATGTGCCGAATATTCAAATTAAATGAAAAATATGATAGGAATTCTTGATTCTATCACCAATATCTCAATAACGGTTCAATTGCCAATATCTCAATAACAGTTCAATTTTGGTCGCATGGATTTGTCTCTTTTCCAACGTAGGCCACCAAAACTGATTTTGGTTTCCTCTCTATATATGACAACAATATATCTAATAATATATTACAAAGGAATACGTCACCTTTTTTATATTTCTATATTTTATATTTATATTTCACCCCCTTAAACCAACACTGATGAAGTGTCAAATAACCGTATTGTGGCAATATCCTAGCATTGGCGTTATTTAGTCTTGTTTTTGCATGTTACAGTCTCCGAGTCACTGCATTTGCATGCGTCCGTACACTTCAAATCCCATTTCTTGCACGAACACCTATCACTGGTGCAACCCTTGGTACAGCCAAACTGCACAATGTCCTTGCATGCTTTTGGGATAGGGGGTAAAGATGTGAGCACCGGTGAGAGAAGACCATCAGCCAGCTTCCATCCAGCAGAGTCCATTGGGGAAGGAATTACTGGATTTGGATTGCACGCTTCTCTCCATATGAAGCTCTGGTAATTTGCACGCTGTATATGGTGATGTGCAGCCTAAACCTAAAGGTGGTTATATGGTGATGTGCAGCATCACTGGATGGTGGCATTGATTCTGGTACCTGACATTTACTGAACAGCTTTACACGGGCCTGGTTACAGTTCTCGGATGATGTCTTATATATGCGACATATAAATCTCTCAGCATCATTGGACACTTCATTGGACAGATTCAGAGACTTGCCAAGACCCCTTAGTAGATGATGGTGTTCCAAGAATACATCCCATGTTGACTTATTTGAGTGTCCAGAGAAGTATGATACCATATCACACCCTGTGATTGCATGGAATGCTGGGATTGTTTCAAATGTGTGGTCATCGAGGGCGAGTTGTTTCCTGATATCATGAACTGGAACATACTTTGGTTTCTTAGAGGTGCCAGCCTTGAGCCATAACTGTGAGCAAACCATCTTGTCAAAATGCGCTAGAAGTAGAACAAGGATATCCGTATCACGGGCTGACACCACAATAGTTGGTGCATCACTTTGAATACAGTGGAGTATAATTCGGGTATCCGCTTCTTCATGATTACCTTCCAGCAACTCCATGTGCATGTCAGGATCAGTACTTTGCACATCTGTCTCGCTAACGAACCCTCCACCCACAACAACTGTCTTCTCACTTGGAGCGGATGCAATGAGTGCATTGGACAGAAAAAGAGAAAGGTCTCTCTTGTTGTCAGTGGATGCCAGGAAGTCTGTCCATTTGCTTGGGAGGGGGACATCTCGATTTTCAATCAATCGTCGAATTGGCCTGGAATTTTTTTGTCCGTTTTTCCCTTGTTCCAGTTTTGATTGAGAGCTCTTGGTATCGATCGAAAGTCACATCAATCCTATCATATGCTCTACCTTGCTTGAAAATGAGTTTGACAAACACATCAGCATAATCGCCAAAGGTTTTTGCATCACATGGCTTTCCCAATGACATAATCGTGGCTTGTCCATCTATGATAGGTCTCTCTTGTTGTCTTGTCATCTGTCAGTGATTAAAGCAGGTTTTCTGATGGTGATTTCTGGGGGTGATGTCACATCTTTCGTCAACACATCAAATATAATGGATTTGGTACCGGTCCGTAGCGAGCCCGATGTGTCAGCAATGCTCACTGGTACGTTCATCAATTCATGGTTTAAGATCTTGCTCAAATCAACTGGTCTACCCGCCCGATATGCTGTGATGAGTCTCTGCGTAAAGTTCCTGTCAGCTTTCAAAGTTTCCATCTTTCCTTTGGAAGTGTTTGTCGCTGTGTGCACTTCATACAAGGATGAAAAAGTAAGAGGTTTTACCTTTGGCAACTTATCGCTGAAATCGACCTTCGCATCAATACACCTGTCTTTTACGAAGGTGTCCAACTGGTTCTGCCCCAGCTGCTTTGCATTCAACAGTGACTTCTCTATTTCAATGGTGGCCATGTCCTTTGTGGCAATATTCAGAAGGGTTTTGGCTGATCTACAGTGTCTACATGCAACACTTTGAACCTCATCAAGACATTCAAAATGTTTGCTTCGTCATTGTTGTCTCGTGAAATTCTAGCTGATGTTGCTTCATTCGGGGTCCACTCAGTATCCAAACCAACATTCATCATCTCATATGTCTGATTTGAAATGCTTGCTCTTTGGTTGTATGACAACGTCCACCTTGCAAGGGCCGTATTTGTTTTAGATATCCCTACAATGCCACCACTTCTCTTTCCAATACCATTGAGCCATTCCAAGCTGTGATCAGGGGACACCTGATTGAATCTTTGGTTCGATCCCTTCACCGCGAAATTGCCTTGTTGAAACTCGCTCTCTATCTCCTGTGGTAACTGCTTCGTCTGGGATAAGTACACACATCCCCATCTTGCATAATTGGTGTGATCATATCTGTGGAAAAACGGCATCATTTCACGAAATGCTGCAAGGTGGAGTTCCCATATTCCGTCACGCTGTGCTCTGATGAAAGAGAGTAAAACAGACACCATACTCATGTAATCCCACCAGTACTTGAAGTTTTTGTCGTTTTGCTTGGTCTCCGTGAAAACAGCCACATGCTGTCGAAATTCTGGGGAATGTGTGATCGCCAGAAGAGTATTGTGGTCTTCAGTCTCAATGGCTTTGACCGGTTCTTGGGATATTTCAGTGTCTTTTTCCTCAATATACCTTCGTACCTGTGGAATCAATAATTGCCAAAGAGCTTGCCAGGTTAACTTATGTGCCCTAACTGCCTTAGCATATGCTTTGCCATCTTTTACCTTTTCAGCTGTGTTTGGACCAAGAAGCCCACTTTCAACCCACGGTTCTACTAATGCAATGTCTCCCGTATGCTGTCCAATAACTTTCAAAAAGTTCATAGAGGTATGCAAGCCACCTAGCCTTGGTATCAAAGTGTCCTTGAATTCTGGGACTGTCCATTTCAATTCCATCAGCTGTGGGAACAAGCCCTGATCCACTGTGACTACAGCGTAGTTATTCCCCAGGGACCTAGCAACATGAAGTGCCCTCAGCACAAGGGTGTTCAGGGTTGACAATTCATGAGCTGGAGCAAGAATGATGGGCATGTAACCAATTGTATTTTTTAATGGTTCGTCATGGCTGGGGTTTGATTGGTTCAAACTTGTCCATGAAGGCTTTTGCTCAACGTCCTGACGAGTAAGCAGAAATACCATGTCACGTGCAGAACTAGCTTCGAGGTTGTTTTGATATTCTTCTGTTGGATGAAACCAATTTATTTCTACGTCACCGAAGTCTGGACGAGTGCCACCTCTGGTAGCATTAGTTTCGTGAATTTCTTCCAATGATGCTGGAATCTTTAGAGTCGTAGTCTTTGATGGTTGAATATTCTCAAGTGCACTGTCGCCAGCAGGTCCCCTCTGCCATGCATCAAGTTGGGTCGCATGAAATGTGTTTTTACCATCCAAGGTACAATCATTAATGTCAAGATTGTCCCCAGAAAAATGAACAAACCTACCAGCAACCAAATTTGTTGGAACTACTGCCCCAGTTTGTGGATCAAGTTGTTGTAATGTAGTCTCTGCCATCGCTGTATCAAACTGAAGAATCCTGCTGTAACTAACAATGTGACCAGCATTGTGGAATAGGTTGACAAGTTTCTTTGATCGCGTAGCTTGATGCAAAGTAAGACCTAAACTAACATGCTTAGGTGGGGCTTTATTGTCCCCACAAACGCCATAAACCATGTCTTGCCCAATGCTAAGGACTCTTGCCTTCTTGATTGCATCGACTTCGTTGCTGTCATGATCATTAAAATCCTGATCAATATGATTCTGGCCACCAAGTAAGATATTAACAAACATATTTACAGATGGAGGGATACTAGCTACTTCAGCTTTTTCAGTTACATTTGCACCCTTGAAGGCTGGGTGTGACAATATATCACTTCGAAGTTTCAGTGCTACATGAACTATGGACCAAAACTCATCATCATCTGGTTTGAAAATAGGAATAGTTTCTTGGACAGGCTCATTTACTGTCTCTGACACAGGTACATGATAGAATATTGTTGGAACTAAGAGGGTTTGTCTCTCGGATGGTATTGCATTGCGCATGACTACAAATTCATAACTGTTACTAACAAACCTCACTAAAGTATCTTTGAAAGTTGTAATCCTGCTAAGAAACGACAATGGTATTTCGCAGTTTGCCTCGCTGGAAAGATCTTTGTATATTTCAAGCACAGAGGAAAGTTCAAGAACATGACCTTTCACAGCAGAATGTTTCAGTTCATGACAGAGCCAAACTATGGCCAAGTCAGTCGATTTGTTATCACTTTTGGCTCTATTAGCATCTCTATAGAATTTATTCAGGCAGTTTGAATGATAACATCCTTCAGCTGCAACCAAGTCATTTGTATCTGCAATGCGTACAAATACCTCATGAACATATTTTGCATTATTATATATGTTTGAACTCATATTCATAGTAGATACGTTACTCGTTGTCTTCTTGCTTTTCGGGTCTTGACAGAAAATGCATAACTTCCAGTCCATTTTGTTACAACAGCTGCGCAAGTATCGTTCTGGTCTACCTTCATCAGTAGGCCTACTGTTCATTACGCGCTGTTCATTGGATAGTTTAGCATTAATGTTGTTCTTATGTGTGTACTTTGAATAACACACTCTGTGCCACTTGAGTTCTGGCGCAGGTTCTGAATTTTCTGCGAAGAGCGATGTCAGCCTGTCAACGGCAGCCCTATAGTCATCATTCCGTAGCTTCTTCCTCATCTCCGTTGCTTCTTTTACGGTAGTTAAGCCCCGTTCGGTCTGGTTAAACGGCTCATCTTCAGCTCGACCACTCAGCTGACATGATACACAGCTCAAAGGATACCTCTCTCTGGCGTTTCAGGCTTATAACTGGTTCCATAGTAATTCACCTTTGGAGAAAAAAAGAAGAAGCCAGAAAAACCATTTCACTTGTGCATTGACATATCAAAGGTAGAAGGGGTTAAGCCCATATGGTAATGCATGAAAAGTCCAACCGTTACGGAGATATTCTCTTCAGAAGCAAACATTTCTTTCACATTTTCCATTAAATTCAAATCTTTGACATACGATATATGGCTTAATATGATAGATACTCGATAAACCTTTTCGCCACTGTATTGGATATTAAAAATAAAATAATTTCTGTGAAAACTTGAATTTTGCACTTATTGAACTTTGACCTTAATTAATGACCTAATTAGGCAATTTTGGGAAACACAAACAAGATATTCATATTCAGCACGAAAATCCCTTTCAGAAAAACCTATTTGTTTGCTTTTCCTCAAAAATGCCTCAAGCAGCTTAAATAAGCACATTTTTGAATTTCTTGCCTAGACTAATATAAGTATTAAATAAGGAGGTACTTAGGTAAAAATAATATGTATAAAATGTATTATAAGTTAGCGTTAATGTGATTGGTTGGTGGTTGTTAGGATACGCAGTGCAGTGTGGAGGAATCGGTTGTGGATGACAGTTTGAATATTTGAATGGTAGTTTGAGTCGATGGTTGGATGGAGGTGCTGTGTAATGGACATGTCTGTCGGGTGGAGTATTTATTGCTTAGTATATTGTTAAATAAAGTGATTTATGATTTAAGTTATTAGTTTGTGTTAATGTTTTAAATAAAATGTTGAAATTAGATAAGTTTGAATAAGGATAATGCATTGCTCAACCTGTGTTGACCAACTGTCTGGACACAACTTTTAGGTTATAGGTCCATTGATGTTGCGTAATCTACTGATGTGGACCTACCAGTCAGGGTTGTGGATCCGCCGTTTGGAGAGGTTCTGGGCTGAAAGGATGGAAACCTCGATGAAAAACGGTGACCAGCTGATGATCCGAGCAGTTGGAAAACCAGTCAATTGCTTAAGGTTATAACTTCAAATATAAAATAGCTTTTACAAGTATTTACAAGTACATAATATATCTATGTACACTGTACAGTGCATTCAGAAAGAGAAGGGGTCTGAATACTTTCTGAATGCACAGTATGTGTGTTTGTATACGTGTGTTTATTTGTACATATGTATGTACTGTATATGTATGTATGTATGTGTATATAAATATATATATATACACAAAGAATTAAGTTAAGCACCCCCCCCCGTTTTTTTACAACCTCGCACATTACAAGTTTGTTGTCGTCAAAACAGTGTAATATACCCATGATATTGCTATATTTTCTGGAGAAGTGATATTATGGTCACATAAAAACATAACAATCATGCCGTTTTCAATATTTTATTCTGAATAATTTAAGGTGAATTTTTTTGGGAATTTTAGGCATATTTTCACCTCAATTTAAGTATGGAGCTATAGGTCCATCACGGACAGTGTGGATGACGTTTATGTTTTCTAACGTACAGTCATTGTTCTGAGAAGACCTCTAGCGATCTTTGCGTCAATAACGTGTGTAGGACCCACGTGATCGGATCACTGACTCAACCCTACGTCTCATAGACCCTGTAAGCCGTCGTATGCGTTGCTGTGGCAGGTTGTTCCATTCCCGATGTAATGCACGTTCCAATTCATCCAGATTGGCTATTGGAGGGACCATCTTCGCAATTTGTCGTCCCAACATGTCCCAAACGTGCTCGAGGGGGTTCAACCTGCCACAGCAACGCATACGACGGCTTACAGGGTCTATGAGACGTAGGGTTGAGTCAGTGATCCGATCACGTGGGTCCTACACACGTTATTGACGCAAAGATCGCTAGAGGTCTTCTCAGAACAATGACTGTACGTTAGAAAACATAAACGTCATCCACACTGTCCGTGATGGACCTATAGCTCCATACTTAAATTGAGGTGAAAATATGCCTAAAATTCCCAAAAAATTTCACCTTAAATTATTCAGAATAAAATATTGAAAACGGCATGATTGTTATGTTTTTATGTGACCATAACATCACTTCTCCAGAAAATATAGCAATATCATGGGTATATTACACTGTTTTGACGACAACAAACTTGTAATGTGCGAGGTTGTAAAAAAACGGGGGGGGGGTGCTTAACTTAATTCTTTGTGTATATATATACAGTGCATTCGGAAAGTATTCAGACCCCTTCACTTTTTCACATTTTGTTATGTTGCAGCCTTCTGCTGAAATCGTTTAAATTCATTTTTTCCCCTCATCAATCTACACTCAATACCCCATAATGACAAAGAGAAAACAGGATTTTAGAAAGTTTTGCAAATTTATTAAAAAGAAAAAACTGAAATATCACATTGACATAAGTATTCATACCCTTTGCTATGACACTTGAAATTTAGCTATGACACTCTTCCTGTGGAGGGAATTTCCTTAATTATTGGGAACGATTTGGCTGGTGGTCGAGTTTCTGGTAATCCAATGTTGGTTGAAAAGCCCAGTATGGAAAATAACACAGCACAGTGGGAGCAGGAGATTCTGGGTATCTTTCCATCATGTACGGTGACTCGTGATATGGATAGGTAGCGCTCTGAAGAGAATGAGAAGGAAGGTGATATGGATTTGGATTCCATAGAGGTATTGGAGGAAAGGTCTGGGAGACACGGTAGTAAAGCGAGTGACACCAAGGAACCTAATGATAAGGTTTCATCTGGATTGAATGATCGTTTTAAGGCCATTTTCCCCACTAGAGTGGGGGTTAGCCTTGCAGGCCCCATGACAATCATGGTTCCCTTTTTGAGGCAATGTTTTTATGGCCGGATGCCCTTCCTGACGCCAACCCTTAGTCGCCTCTTACGATGCGCAGGGAAACGGTGTACCTATTCTAAACCGGGGTACACACCGGTACACATCTGGATTAAAGGATAAAATAGAGTGTCCGTCGGAGACATCTGGGAATGAGGTTGAACAAACTGTGCTTGTCCAAAAGAGACTTGTTGAAGAACAACACAGAGATTCTGAACTCTGGAGTTTAATTGGTAAAGCTACTTCTTCCTCCTCTTCCACATCTTACCCTACCGCTTCCCCCCCCCTGTTCTGTATCCAATGCTCCCCCTTCCTCTTCCTTAACAGTATGGACCTCAAACATCCGGGGCCTTCGCTCAAACATGTCTGATCTCTCCATACAGGTTGCTTCTGACAAACCAGATGTGATCTGCTTAACAGAAACTTTCCTCCTTCATGATGTCTCTGATTCCTTGGTATCTCTCCCAGGTTACTCCCTACTCCGGTATGATAGACCTGAGCCTCGTCCTGGAGGTGGGGTTGCTATCTTTATAAAAAACTCTCTTCCTCACTCACCCTGCACTGCCCTCTCTCCACCTCACCCCCAGGAATACCTTTGGCTACGGCTTCCCCTTCGCTCCCACCTTTTGTTCATATGTGTGTTGTACCGTCCACCAAACAGTGATGACTCCATCTACATCTCGCTGTCTGAGAATATGGACCAACTTCTATCTACCCATCCCAACTCTCTCTTCCTCATATGTGGTGATTTCAACTGTCACCATGCCAGTTGGCTGGGTGTGGGTACCTCTCTCACCAGCCATGGCTCTTCAGCAAAGGACTTCTGTGACTCACTGGGACTGACACAAACTGTCAATTTCCCGACCCGGATTTCAGTCAACGGAGCATCTTCTCTTCTGGACTTGGTTATGACTAACTTCCCTGAAAATGTCTGCTGCTCTTCTTCTGCTCCAATCGGCTCTTCTGATCATGTGCTTGTTAAAGTGGACATCTCTCTGACCATTCTCAGAGAGCCTCCTCAGCGTCGACGAGTCTGGCATTTCACTAAGGCCAACTGGCACGGTCTTCAAGCAGCCATCAATCATCTGGACTGGTCTCCCATCTCTACTGCCTCTGACATAAATTCTTCCTGGGAATTCTTCCAAAGCAAACTGCTCTCTCTCATGCACAGATTTATCCCATCTCGTCTTCTGTTGTCATACCCTTCCTCCCGTCCATGGTACACGGAATCTTGTGGTGAGGCTATTGCCCAGAAACAACTTGCTTTCGTCTCCTGGAAAGCAAATCCAACGGAAGGAAATCTCATTTCCTTTCACAAAGCCCGAAACAAGTGTGTGTCCACCCTCAGGAGAGCCAGGAAACAATATCTCTCCGTTCTCAGGACCGAACTCTCTTATCTGTCTCCCTCTTCCAAATCCTGGTGGCGTCTGGTCAAATCTGTTTCTGGTGTTTGTTCCCCCTCCATCCCCTCCCTCACCTCAAATGGCCACACGGCTGACTCCGCACGTGAAAAAGCTGAATGCCTCAACTCTGTGTTTGCCTCTAAATCTTGTGTCCCAAACCCATCCCTCTCTGTACCCACCGTACCCAGTCGTACCCAGCTGCTCCTGGACTCTGTGTCCTTTCCTCCTGACAAGGTGGAAAAGTTTCTGTCAACCCTCGACTCGGATTCTGCAACTGGACCTGACGGCATCAGCCCACGGGTCCTAAAATCATGTGCTTCCGCTCTTTCACTCCCTCTCTCTGTTCTCTTCACCCTCTCTTTTGCTCAAGGTCATCTTCCATCTGCTTGGAAATCTGCCAACATCACCGCTTTGCACAAACAAGGTGCAAAAACAGATCCCAGCAACTACAGACCAATCAGCCTTCTCCCAATTATCAGCAAAGTCATGGAATCCATCATTGCTTCAGATATGAAATCTTTCCTCTTCTCCAATGGCTTGATCTCTGATCATCAATTTGGTTTCAGACCTGGACACTCTACTCTGGACATGCTGCTTCTGCTTTCTCAACAATGGATGGAGGTCCTCAATGCCAAACAGGAAATTAGAGCAGTCTCCCTTGACATATCACGTGCCTTCGATACGGTCTGGCACCCCGCTCTGCTCACCAAACTCTCCTCTTTTGGTATCCATGGAAATCTCCACGCATGGCTGGCGGACTTCCTCTCTAGTCGTAGTCAACGTGTGGCCCTGAATGGGTTTCTCTCATCTCCTCTTCCTGTTCAGGCTGGAGTTCCACAAGGCAGTGTTCTAGGCCCTGTCCTTTTTCTGGTCTTCATCAATGATCTCTCTGACTCTCTTGAAAATCCTCTGTATCTCTTTGCTGATGACTCTACTCTCTGTCGCTCCATTCTTCATCCCTCAGATCGGCAGTCTGCTGCCTCCTCACTCTCTGCAGACCTGGACAAAATCACAGACTGGGCAAACAAGTGGAACATGTCTTTCAATCCTGACAAATCTCACACTCTTACGATGTCTCTCCGAAAAGACCGACTGGACAACCCTCCCATCCACTTTCTGAATAATCCTCTCCAAGAAGTTCTGTCACTCAAGCTTTTGGGTCTCACTATCTGCCATGATCTTTCCTGGGAAAACCACATTTCAAATCTGGCCTCCAAAGCCAGTCGCCGACTGGGCATCCTCCGTCGTGCGAAGTCCTTCCTTGGCACACCTGAGCTCCTCACCACATACAAGGCTTTCATCCGCAGCTCAATGGAATACTGCTCTCCCCTCTGGGCTGGTGCTCCTGCCTCACACCTAGCTCGTCTTCACGCTGTTGAAACCAAAGCATTCAGAATTATTGGAATCTCCCGCGATGAAGCTAACTCCAAGGGCCTCTCACTCACTCACCGCAGGCAGGTTGGTGGTCTTTCCATCTTCTACCGACTCCTCTCTGGCCTTGCCCCCCCCAGCTCTCTCTGGGCTCTGTCCCGCAAATATTCCTACAGGTCGCACAAGATCTGCCTGCAACCCTCTTATGGTCAAACTGCCAAAATCAAGACTCTCTGCTCACCTTCACTCCTCTTTTCTCCCGCCTCTGGAACAAACTCCCTCACTCTCTTCAATCCCACTCCACCCTCCAGGTCTTTAAAACAGCTGTTCACCACCATCTCTTATCTTCCCCCATCCAAAACCTTGATCTTTTCTACCCCCGCTAATTTCACCCCAATTCCACTTTTTTGAAATGCCAACTTCTGGCCTGGAAGTCATTGGTGTCCTTGTGTTTTATACTTCTCCCTCCACCCCCCCCCCCCCCTTCCCATGCCTCCTCCCCCCAGGCCCTCTCCCTTCCACACATCTCCCTGCTCTCAAATGTTGTGTTTGTGTGCTTCACCTTCTCTCCCCATCTTGTTTTCCGCTCCCGCTTTTTATATATTTTGTTTGTCTGGTTGATTTGTTTGTGAAGTAAATGTTAGCTCTTTCACGAGCCTCGATTCAGTATACAAAAAAAAAAAAAAAAAAAAAAAAAAAAAAAAAAGCCATTACAGAGGAAGAGGCTATGAAGGTACCTGTTGGTTATTTCATGAAAGGGGAAATATTGTTATGTTTATGGGGTAGAGCGATATATCGAGTCAGGTAGATCTGTATAGGTAGGTGCTCCGATGATCATGGGTAGTAAGAACCACTTCAATGTACATAAGTAGAGGACCTGTTTAGCCCGAATGTCAGATTAAGGTGCATGTTCATCCCCATTACGAGGAATGGGGCATGTTAACTAGTTATAGGGATTATGTTAACTACTACCTTGTTAGTCAAACCTCTGTGATCATCCCGTTGTCCTTTATGGCACCGCATTTTAGACATATTACAATAGAATAGCCCTAGTACACTAATTAAATCTCCCCCACAATTATGAGAAAATGGAGACCACCGGAGGTACCAGCGAATGACGAGTGGAAACTCCATTACCAAATTGTGGTGCCGCAACCACACCGGAAGGAGATATTGAGTTTGGCACATTTGACACCTTTGGCCGGGCACCTTGGCATGTAAAAGACATGTGAAATAATTCTGGCACATTTTTTCTGGCCAGGATTGCGACGTGATGCGGCGGAATTCTGTAAATCTTGTCATTCTTGTCAGCTGGTGGGAAAACCTAATCAGAAAGTCCCTTCAGCGCCTTTAAAACCGATTCCAGCTTTTGAAGAACCATTCAGCCGGGTCATTATTGACTGTGTAGGTCCTTTACCTAAAACTAAGGCTGGACATCAGTATATGCTGACCATCATGTGCGCTTACACTAGGTTCCCAGAGGCGGTGCCTCTTGGGAAAATTACTGCGACTGTTATTGCGAAGGCCTTGATTAATTTTTTCCACCCTGGTTGGCCTACCTGAGGTTATCCAGTCTGATCAGTGTTCCAACTTCATGTCAAAGCTTTTTCAGCAAGTGGTACACCTGTTGGGAGTGAAGCAAGTGAGGTCAAGTACTTACCATCCCGAGAGCCAAGGGGCCTTGGAAAGGTTTGAACAGACATTAAAGAATATGATCAGAACTTACTGCTTTGAATGTGACAAGGATTGGGACGAGGGAATACCCTTATTATTGTTTGCTACGAGGGAGTCTGTTCAGGAGTCATTGGGATTCAGTCCTTTTGAACTTGTGTTTGGACATACAGTTCGAGGACCGTTGAAACTGGTGAAGGAACAGTGGCTACAGGAGTAGTCGCAGTAAACTGTGTCAGAGTATGTGACAACTGTTAGGCACAGATTGGCTAAGGCCTGTGAAGTAGCGAGAGGAAACTTGAAAGTAGCACAGGACAAAATGAAAGTGAGACATGACAAGACTTCTCAGATAAGAAATTTCAGTCCTGAGGACCGAGTGCTAATGTTGCTTCCAGTTCCAGGTCAGCCGCTACAGGCTAGGTATTTTGGTCCCTATGCCATCGAAAGGAGGGTTAATGAAACAGATTACGTGGTGACAACTCCCGACCGATGGAAAAAGCGGCAGCTGTGTCACGTGAACCGACTTAATATTATGAGAGGAAGCCTGTGGAGAGAATGGCTCCTGTCTCACCTGTCATACCTGTAGTCAGTGTGCAAGAGAATCCAGAGTTTGAGGCCAGTGTGAAGATCGATAGCATTGATGACCAGGCTTGCCCCAGATTGACGAACACTGAAGTGTTAAAGAACCTAGACCAGAAATTAGGTCATTTGACGAGGGAACAACAAGGAAAATTATCCAACCTCATTTCTGAGTTTGCACATTTGTTCAAAGATGTACCTGGTCGTACCGATCTGGTGTATCATGGTATTGATGTGATGGAGGCCACTCCTGTGAAACAACACCCCTACTGGATGAACCCTGTTAAGATGAAATATCTCCAGCAGGAGGTTCAGTCAGATTGAATTAACCTCGAGGATTCCTGTGCGTTGTTTGGTATTTTTGTTGATTACGAGATTTGATCAGTCATAGTTTTGATTTGTAGTTTTTGGTGTCAAAGATACTTTTTGTATGGAAATAAAGTTTTCACCATGTTCAAACTTTCTTCCTTGAAGGTGGGAAGTGTTATGGATTAGTCACTTCTGCCTTTGTTGTTATTATATACTTGTAGGATTTTTAGTTTCAGATAATATTGTTAAGATTTTTGTGTGAAATAGAGATGACTTTTGTAAAAGGTAAAAATAAATGTTTGTGAAGGAAAAAGGAAAATG
Source organism: Myxine glutinosa (assembly GCF_964187855.1). Classification (NCBI taxonomy): domain Eukaryota; kingdom Metazoa; phylum Chordata; class Myxini; order Myxiniformes; family Myxinidae; genus Myxine; species Myxine glutinosa. The sequence goes on along the minus strand of NC_136269.1, from coordinate 53,547,822 downwards.
CAGCAAAAAGACTGGAAGAGGAGAGATCTATATGGGCAGAGAGAGAGGAGGAGAAAGCTGTGAGTCACATCGAGGCTGCAAGCGGACTTGTTTTTATATATTGGTCGCGAATGAGTTGAGGTTTCCCGTGAAAGGGATTGTTTGCGACATCGTCATATATTGCGAGTGCAATTAAACCTGCGTCTAAGGTTTTATCACCAAGTGTGAGTCATCGTTGGAGAAATCAAGCGCCTTCATTACGGGCCAATACGCCATTTGGTCCTCGAAGAAGAAGAGGCTGTCCACTTGGTGCATCTTGTTTTGCCGTTGGGATTTTCGTATCGACCTCATTGTGTTGATTGCCATTGGTTTACCTATCAGCTCAATTCCCATATCGACCTCTCACCTCGTAACTCCTCATCCCCAGTCGCACCAATACCTGCCTATTGATTTGCCATTCTGCACGACCTCAATCTTCAAACCAGCATGGAGATTCGTGCATGGACTTTGGGGAATGTTACATCCCATTCACGTTTGGCGTATCGTGAGTTCCTTGCTTTGAGAGCATTGGGGAATGATGGTACCATCATATGTATTGTTCATTTGATGCAAGGGACATTTTTAGTGTACTTTCTTTAATAGTGTTATTATTGTGTATGTGAGAGTTCTTAATACAATTACTTGTTTTGTTCGACAATTGCATTGGTGTGGTTTTACCATGGTTTATTAGAAAACGCAAAATAACAAATCTTTGTGCTGTGTTCCCGCTCCAGACTCTGAGGTGCACCGAAACCGGGGAGGTAATACATAACAATAAATATATATATATATATATATATATATATATATATATATATATATATATATATATATATATATATATACACTCAACCCTCGGCTATCGCGCCTAATTGGTGCCGCCATCGGTGCGCGTTAGCCGAAATCGCGATAGCCGAACTGAAGAACGTATGGTAATAATTCTAATTGGTGCCGGGACCCCCAAGTTGACCACATATTTAACCTATTTTTGCCACTTTTTTACCAAGTGTTTCTACCATATAAAGAAACATTAACATATTAAGAAACATTAAAACAAGAATGGAGTACTTTTTATGATAAATATGTAAATAAAAATAAAATGGTAAAAAAGTACTTTTTTACCATTTTATTTACCTTTTTGGGGACGATGAGGGGCTTAGGTGGTTGGGTAGGTTCCGAGGCTTGGGTGGAGTCTTATTGACCACTCCTACGTGCCTCTAACTCGTCCAGGATTGCGTCAGCTGAAGCACCAGAGAAGCGCTCAACGTCAGAGGGCTCGTCAACGACAGAGGGCTGTGCCTCGTTGCGACGCCGTAAGCAGGGTCGGCATCATGGGGGGAGCGGGGGGGGGGGGTATTCGCGGGCCATGCCCACCCAAATGAGTTATTGTGCTCCCCCCCCCCCCCCCCCACACCCACCCGCAGGCCAAGTCTTTGGCGCCAAACTTTCACGTTAGCTATCGTGTGTGTGTGTGTGTGTATGTGTGTGTGTGTGTATGTGTGTGTGTGTGTGTGTGTGTGTAAGTGCGTAAGAGTGTGTGTGTGTGTGTGTGTAAGAAAGAGAGAGACTTTGCAGCATGTTTTTAAATTGGAACTGGCTTGGTGTGTTGGTTGTTGACGGCAAACTCTTATTATCAAGCATTTACATCATAGATTGAGGTCTCGAACGGCAGTTTGTGCCCCCCCCCCCCCCGCGGTTACCCTAATGTCCCCCGATTAGACTTGTCCTGACGCCGAGTCTGGCCGTAAGAGTTCGGTGATCTGGCGTTGGCGGAGGGAGTTGACGTGGGCATGATACTGCTCCTCGTAACCTGCCAGTGCCGTATTAATAAAGGAGCACCTTGCTTCATTGTTGATTGTTAAATCTTATCCACGTTTCTACGGTAATCACGGTTTTGATAAATACCTCGCACTGTTGACTCATTTATCCCAAATTTCTTTCCAACACTTCGCTTTGTTTCACCATTGTCTATCAACTGCACAATTTCGAATTTCTGAGCGAAAGTTAAGTTCTTCCTCTTCTTGAGTTCCCTTGATTTCTCTTTCCCCACGCTCGGTGATAACGTAGCACCCTTTCCACCATTTCTGGTGCGTTATAGCACGTATTTGGGGCGCGATAGTCGTGTGTTGTGCAGTTTTTTAGGTAGCCGCGACAGCAGAGAAACGCGATAGCTGAGTTCGCGATAGCCGAGGGTTAAGTGTGTGTGTATATATATATATATATATATATATATATATATATATATATATATATATATATATATATATATATATACAGACTTGGCATTTAATATGGAATATTTTTTTTGTGGGGGTGAACTTACTTTTCAAGATGTCTTAGAACCAAAAGTTCATTGGAATTATGTTGAAATTATTCTAGATTTTGTTAATGTGACCTTTAAAAGAAACAAAAACCACATTTGACATTTCGAAACAAATAAATTGATCCTTGAAAGTGATGTAAACTGATATCGAACTCAATTCATGGACAGTACTGTGTTAAACTTCTGTACGTTTTCCAGAAGTATCTCTTCATTTTGCACATTAGCCAAAGTATTTTTAACAAAAACAAAAGTTAAATTACGACTGGGATTACGGACAGTAAAATTACAGTTCATTACTTTGTGTAACCCCCACGAGCATTCAGGAGAGCACGTACACATTGAGGCATGCTGTTCACGAGATTTGCCAAGGTTTGGACAGGAATCGCTTGCCATGCAGTGACAATAGCCTGCTGCAATTCACGCACAGAGGTTGGCTGCTGGTCCAAGTGGTCGATTTGACGCGTTAATTCTGCCCACAAGTTCTCTATCGGATTCATATCTGGAGACATGGCAGGCCACTCCATATGCTCTACACCACGGTCAGCAAGAAAGTGTTGGATCATGCGAGCACGATGAGGCCGTGCATTGTCATCTTGGAAGACAAAGTTTCCTCGAAAGGCTGCACGAGCAAATGGAAGCAATGTTTCTTCCCGAATGGCCCTGTGCTTGAACTGGTTCAGGTTTCCATTCAGAACAACCAGGTCAGTTTTGCCCCCTGCATGAAAAGCAGCCCAAACGGTCACCCCACCACCTCCAGCTTGGACTCTTGGCACTATACAATCTTTGTTGTAGGCTTCATGCACTTGTCTGCACACTCGGACGCGACCATCTTGACGATAGACCAGAAATCTAGACTCGTCACTGAAGATCACGTGATTCCAGTGTCCTGGCTGCCATTGACGGTGCTCTCTGGCCCACTGCAATCGGCGCTGGTGGTGTTGTCTGGTCAGGCGTGGCTTTCTCAGGGGACGCCTGGCATGATAGCCTGCTTGAACCAGTCGTTGGTTGACTAGCCTTCTGGATACAGGCACATTTGTCAGTTGGTGCTACTCAGCCCTAAGCCGATTAGCTGACTTGGTACGGCCATTGCGGACTAACCGGTGCAGCTGGCGATCATCCCTCCTTGTGGTTCTGCGGGGATGTCCTGGCCTCGGTATTGGAGTAGGGACACCCCTCTGAGCATTTCGTTTCAGGATGTTTGGCACCTGACCTTGAGTGATGCCATACTGCCGAGCAATAGCACGCTGTTTCATGCTGTAATTTCGTAAAGCCACCACTCCATGACAAACAGCATTGTTGAGTTGATGGACCATCTCCAGAGGAAGCGGCAATAACTTTTGGAGATGTGCAGCAGTTGTTTTCCACTAATACATAATGCAACAATCCTTGTATACCCGACTGTGAAGCCAATCATCAAATGCACCTGTCCGTACATTTTGCCACGCCACCTGTGATATAATCCTGTTGTTGACTTCTTGCTGCGACAGACAATCAGTGACATGGTTCTTTTAACAAATAAATCACCAAAGTGTAAAAGAAACTCACTAGATTGATATACTGAGTTAAGAAAGTAAACCCAAGTCAAGAAAAAATATATATTCCATATTAAATGCCAAGTCTGTGTGTGTGTGTGTGTGTGTGTGTGTGTATATATATATATATATATATATATATATATATATATATATATATATATATATATATATATATATATATACACACACACATACACACACAGTCGTGGCCATACATATTGGCACCTTTGCACTTTTTTCAATTAACTCACAATTTTCTCGAAAAATAAGTTGAAATTGACAAAAGTATTTATATATGTCTCCACAATTCTTTATTTCACTGTTAATATTACAGAACCTTTGTTTTTGATTCAGATTCAGAATATATCCTTTTAAATCAGGAAATAAAAAGAAATGGCATTGACAACATTATTGACACCCAAGACTTAATATTTGGTAGCACAGCCTTTGGACAAAATAACTGCAGGGCTTCCTCTAGCCTTAAATGAGCTTCCTACACATCTCTACTGGAAGTTTGGCCCACTCTTCTTTTGCAAACTGCTCCAGCTCTCCCAGATTTGAAGGATGCCTTTCCCCAACTGCTGTTTTCAGATCTCCCCACAGGTGTTCAATGGGATTTAGATCTGGACTCATTGCTCGCCATTTCAGAACAGTCCAGCGTTTTGTCATGAACCATTCCTGGGTGATTTTTGAAGTGTGTTTGGGGTCATTGTCCTGCTGCAAGATCCATGACCTTCAACGGAGACCCAGCTTTCTGATACTGGGTTGAACATTGCACTCAAAAATGCCTTGGTAATCTCCTGATTTCATGATACCATGCACACATTCAAGGCATCCAGTGTCAGAGGCAGCACAGCAACCCCAAAACATCACTGAACCTCCTCCATGTTTAGCTGTAGGGAAGGTGTTCTTTTCTTTGAAGGCTTCATTTTGTTTTCTGTAAACATATAGATGATGTGTTTTACAAAAAGCTCTAATTTGGCCTCATCTGTCTACATGACATTCTTCCAGAAGGATTTTGGCTTGTTCAGGTGTGTTTTGGCAACTCCAGTCAGGCTTTCTCATGTCTCTTTCTCTCTCAGCAGTGGGGTCCTCCTGGGTCTCCTCCCATAGAACCCCCTTTCATCGAGTTAGCGACGGATGGTGCGAGTTGAAACTGATGTACCTTGTATCGGAAGGTCAGCTTGAATCTGTTTGGCAGACGTCCAGGGAGGTTGGCTACAGTGCCACGGGCCTTAAACCTCCTGAAAGCATTGCGTACGGTGGACTCAAGCACATCAAGGTATCTGGAATTGGCATTGTAGCCTTGACATTATCCATGCTTGGCTACAATCTTGTGTCTGACCTCCTCAGACAAGTCTCTGGTTTTCTTTCTTTTCTCCATGTTCATTGCGGTACACACATTGACACAAAACAGCAGAATGACTACTTTTCTTTATTCAAGCTGGTTGAATGACTGATTTTTATATTGCAGGCACCTGCAACTCACCACAGGTGAGTTCAATTCCAAAGTAAAGGCGAATCACCTGCTTGAAATCTAATTATTTCTAACTTCTAAAAGGTGCCAATAATATTGTCAGGGTCATTTTAGGATTTCTGTGTGGAGTTAGCTAATATTTTGTAATTTTTTCACCTTTTTTTGTTTTGTTGCACTGCAAACCAAAGAAATACATATGTGGATATGTGGATTTTTACAGTATATAAATATGTACATTGTACAAGTCGCTTTATGACTTTTCAATGAAAGTAAATAAAATGTTTTTAAGTCTCAATAGTTGAACCTGACTGACTAATTCCATGTCTACTTGCTTCACATTCCAAATGGATGTATCCTATCTAGCAAGAACAACTGCATCATTCATGTATGCCAAAGCAGTTGATGTTGTATTCACTATACCTGGCAATACAATAAAACCTCATTTGAGTAAATTAAGTTTCCTAACTAAACGTTTTATTGACAAAGCAAAAAGGAGCGAAAGGGTCAACCTTGCCTCACACCCTTGTTAAATGAGGATTGATTCACTCAACTTAGTGTTAACATTGATCTTTGCACAAGAGTTGGCAAACAATGTTTTCTGGAATCGAAGTAAATTTGAGGAAATGACATTCTACTGAGCACATCCCAAGGAGAATCCCAAGAAACATGAGCAAAGGCTTAAAAAAAAATCTAATTTAAGAACAGCGAAATGATGGTATGAGGATTTGGCAAATTTGAAAGCATATCTAACAAAAATTTAAAAGGCAGGGTTTTTCTTTATTTTTTTTTTAGAGCATATCTAACAGAGTCGAGGCTCTTGTAAGAGCTAAAGTCAGGGGTTTACAGTTATTTTCCCCACTTTTCTGATGGTTTCTCAGAGCCTACTGCCAACTGCCAACTACTGAAAGAGAACCAACAAAAGCCACAAATTGTCTTAATGTAAACTAGCAGGAGTACATGGTGTTGCCGGAGGGGGAGAGGAGGCAGGAGAGGAAGGGGTGAGGAAGGGAGTAGGGGGAGTGGAAGGGGGGTGGAGAGGTGAGGGGAAAGGTGAGGGGAGAGGGAGGGGAAAGATATACTACATATAAAATATTATACATCTTTTGGGGGGCAGGGTTGGCTTTGACATGCCCCTCCGTTTTGGGGGAGGGGGGGGGGGGAGGAAAAACTTACCTGGAGCAAACAGTGCTTTAACCTCAATATTACCCAGGTAAAAAAGGAAATTGTAATACCCTCTGCCACCATCACCAGGTGACGCTACACGGTACACATTAATATCAATTAATTTATGCCCCTCTCTCGGTCCCCCACTCCCCCGCATGAGGCTGCGGCCACATAGCCTATGTTACCCCCCAGATAAAGTTGTATTTGTACTTGTACCCTGAGTAAAGTGTATAAGCGTTAATAGCTGGAGTACCCGGCGTTGCTCAAGTGAAAAAGAAACATTAACAGTTTTGAAATGAGGGCAAATATAATGGAAAAGCAATTACATCCAAATCAGAATCAATCACAAATGTCATCATTTTACCTTTTCGTTGAATATATGCTGGTGAATGTGCCGTTCATCACGTTTGAGTTAAGTGTGATAACGTTCAGCAAGAAGAAGAAGCCTTACCACCTACTTCGGCCACTTCCTGAATTTATGATTATTTGTGTTCAAATGTCTGTTAATTGTTTTGTAATTTTTATGTGAATGTGTACTTGTGTATAACTGTCATTAATAAAAAAGGCTTAGGCACATTAAATAAAAAGGCACTAGAGCGTGATTAAAAAAAACAAACAAAAAAAAACTTTTTTTTGCCTAAAACACTCCCAGGCACTCACTGATGAACATGTGAAAGTTTGACGAAGATCTGTTCAGTCATCTCTGAGAAAAATAGTGACACAGACAGAACAAAGGCTCTCTTATATAGTACGAGTAGATTGAAAAAAAAAATACAATTGTCACAAAAAAATCGAAAAATAAATAGAACTTCAGTTTTCTATCGTCACCAAATCACCATTCTTAGAATGCAATACAATCAGGCATTTAGGACCAAGTTAATGGCGTACACACATCAGGAGTACTCATGATTTATAGAACTCAATTGTGATTCCATCATATTCTGGAGTCTTCCTTTTTTTAAGGCCATAATAGTCCACACAATATCCTCAACCCCAAATCCATCCCTCGGATCCCCCATTAGGAGTGTGCTGTGGGGATCTGTCCAAAAAGAACTGCTTGTGCTCCAAAACTCAGGTCCTCTGATTGTATAGTTCTGCATGTGGAAGTCTGTTATGTGTGCATCAATAAATGTAAGGTCACGGTGTTGTCAACAGCAAGTTCCATAGGGCATAACCTGTCAATTTAAGTATGGAGAGGAACACCTCATGCTCTGCATCCACAGGACTTCTGAACATAGCTTTTGCATTATTGCTGTTGGGGAAAAAAAAGAGTGGAGTTCAACCTAAATCCTCGAAATGTCCTGCCTGACATTAAAGCCATGCATTTGCAAAGAGAGCAGATGTTTCAATTGATGAGATGTATGAAAAAATCTTGTGCTTTTCCATAGAAACAAATCTCCTAATTTCCCTGAGCAGCTGTCTCGGTCAGCACTTAAAATCATCCCACCATCCAGCAATTGTCGCAAAAAAAATAATTAATGTTTGCCAGTAATGGATTTTCTCCAAATAAAGCTACAAATCTTAGGCAATTTATGCGGAAAAGTATTACACCTCCACAAACCATTCTTCGGCTGCTCCAAAGTGGACAATTTGAGTGGAGGTGAAATTGAACGGCCATTAGAAAAATAAGTCCGTAATCTATGGAAGCATTTTGAACATGTATATTCAGACATGAATGTACATATTCAATAAATCACCATTATCTCTGATCATCAACAATAAGTCATCAATCCCTGATCGAAGAATTCCTGCAAGACAAACCAGATATAACTGGACCACTAGGATCTGAGGGATGGATGAATGCCATATCTCCTTTCAAGGGTGTTGGCGACTGCTCATTCAGCATCATTTGGCATAGAAATACACCGAATGGTTTGCCATTGACTTCCCAGGGGTATTACTGATGCAATGTTCTGCCTGTGAAACACATGAATACAATAACAACAACAACAACATGCATTTTAAGGCCATTTTCCCTGCTAGAGCGGGGGTTAGCCTTGCGGTCCCCATGCCAATCTTCTCCATTTGGCCCTATTTTCTGCATCTCCCCTTGTTAACCCCCTTGCCCGCATTTCTTCTTCGACCATCTTTAGCCAAGTCTTTCTCGGTTTTCCCCGTCCTCTACTTCCTTCTGCATTCATTTCCATCACTCTTCTCAACCAGTCACTTTCATCCTTCCTCAACACATGACCAAACCATCTCAACGTGTTTCTCTTCACAGCATCAATCACAGGCTCTATTCCAATCATCTTTCGCAATTCATCATTTGTTTTCCTCTCTCTCAACGATACTCCACACATCCACCGAACCATTCGCATTTCCACCCTTTCCAGCCTTCGTTGCTGCTCTACGTTCATTACCCATGTCTCGCTCCCATAAATCATAACACTGTGAAACACATGAATGATGGGTTATAATCGGTTTGGGAATCAAACCCAGATTAGATAGCTCAAAGTTGAGTATATTACCTCTGAAATATCTTGTCGACTTCTGTAAGGATCTAGTGACATAAACATCCTTAACTAGAATCAATTACTAGAACAAACTAGATCAGGAGCATTGAGATAGAAGTTTGAAACTTCACCAACCCTTAAGACCTTGCATGTACATAGTAACAACTTGGTGTGAGTTAGCTGTACAAGCTATGGCTATTTGAGGGAGGTACATATTAACAAACCTGTCTGCAGCATAACCTGCAGAATATGATAGATCCTTCCAGTTGTTGCAGCAATCAGTGGAAACCAAACATAGTATAAGTCAACACTCCTGCAGAAAAGCCACATAAAATTAATGAAGCATAGCTCAAAAATAGCTTTCCTTTTACCTGGACGAGAGATGCTCTTCTAAAATTCCTTCTAAATGATATAACCTACAATCTAATAGCATTCCACATCTCACTCTTGGAAGAAACTTGGACAATGTTATTATCTTTCTAATTTCCTTTAAAATAGAGTCAATTATGGAGCGACATGGCCACTTAAAAAAAAAAATTGGTGACAAATATACAGTCCTTCGGAGATTGAGCATCCAACAAATTCCCTCAATCCCCTCAAAAGTGGTGCCCCTAGTATAGTGTTATCTGGCGTAGTACTGGTAGCAAATGAAACTGACAAAACCAAATCCTGTTCATCACAGTGTACATTTATGCCCTGATCACATGGGTGTACAATGTACATGTATTTGTCACCTTTTGCATAGATGCTAAGCCAAACTCCCTACAAGGTACAAGCGGATTCCAATGCAGGAGAAATAGAAGGAGTCAAAATGAACTGTCGCAATTTTCCCCATGCTAAACTATCCCAGCGAGCAATTAGCTGCCTTGCCCCTGCTTAACCTCGGTGGCAAAGGACTGTTGCCACTCTTTAAATAGAGAGCTAAGACTACCAGACAAATTACACTTCAAACCTTTTGAACCTAGACGACCATCATGCTCACATGATCCTCAACAATGGCTGTATTTAGTAGTTATGCAAGCCCAAGCTATATGCCGCAAGCTAATGCAAAGATTACAAGTTACCTGATTGGGATTATCTAAAAAAAAAAATACCTCTATTAGGCCCAACATATGCTGTGCCTGTTATGTTTATGTTATGTTATGTTATGTTATGTGTGCCTGTTAAATGTTTCAAACTGCTAGGAATGGTTAAATTTCACCGCAATTCAGATTCAAATTGAAATTTCACCACAATTTTCCTTGAAACTGTCTAAAGCCATCAATATCCAATGCATGTTCGGGATAATCCAAAGCCTGACAAAAACGACTCAACCAAGTAATTATAATCTTAATTAATCCTTAACTGACTCAGAACATTTGTGTTGTGTCAGTCATTACAATGACATTCCTCAAACTATGGGAAGTGAACTCGTTTAATGGCTTTTGCATCTTTACCTCTTCCCACTTTTGCCAAAATTCCAATACTGAAGGAGAAATGACAAAAGGTTCCTGGAAACCTGTCCAGCAGACAATGCAAAAATGCTGTCCAATTCACATGCATAGACACTGCACACGTACAAAAACCCGAAATGGTAAAATTACAAAATCTAACCAACAAAATCGCCATTCAAACAGCATTCTGACATTGTCCAGATGGAGCAGCTATGATCGATGAAGCCAAGGAATTAGGGCACATGAATGAAGCAGTGAAAATCACCTCTGAATTCCATTTAAACATCTATTACTAAAAGGATAAGCGTCGTGTGTGTGTGTGTGTGTGTGTGTGTGTGTGTGTGTGTGTGTGTGTGTGTGTGTGTGTGTGTGTGTCACACTTCATTTTCAGGGGTTCCTGCTGTTGTAGAATAATAAAAATGGTATCCTTGGAAAGCTAATAATCTACTTGGAAAAATAAATTCGTACCTTTTCAGTTATAAAGATGATTGTTTTAAAAGCCTGTTTCCGGGATTGAGGAAGAAGAAGCGGGTCCTGAGCTTTAATGTAGTTAGTTGTTCCAGCAGTAACATTCATTATTCTATGACAGCAGGGGCCCTTTACAAGGACACGGAAGGACAACAGAAAATTATATATATAGTAATATTATGAGAAGCAATAGAAAAATATATAAAAGTGCACGGAAGGGGCACACAAACAACAACAAACACAACCACGACAACAATTACGTATTATAAAAGACCCGTTTTGTGTGTTTTATTTTATTTTACATCCTCATTGACACTCACAGACATATACAATATGTATGCGAAGTACAACATGGTGTCTTTTGAACAAACACATCAGCGAAGCGACGGGTCTTATATGATAGTAGCAACTTATAATAATCAGAATGAGGGGTTAACAATCAAGGAAAAGTTTTTTTGTACAAAGATAATTCAGACAAGTCAGGAGACGACGATGGTTCACGAGCGAGCGGTATTCAATGACAAAGGACGGACTATAAGCGAAACAGGCCCGGACAGGCCAAGCCCGGAAATGTCAAGACGAAGGTTACTGACCTTGAAATGAGATCGAAAATAATGTATAATCTGTTATGAGGTTAGTTAGCAACACAAAACCGAAAATTCGGTGAAAATGGAAAAAAAAAAAAAAAAAAAATCGAGCTCTGTGGGGCTAGACACATGACATCGGCCTAACCAAATACCGAAACCCCTGTCAGATTCCACCAAACCCCTCGGAGAATATGTAGCTTGAACTCGATTACCCCCTAAAAAGACATCTTTTTCGGGCGTGGCTCCGCCCACAATGGGCGCAATACGCCCACTCCAGGCAGGACACAACTAGATCATGATATCAACCTCCCACCCAAGTTTCATCAAGATCGGATGATATCATCGGGTAGTTATGCTGCGGACAGACAAACACAGACACACACATGACGAATATAGTGGTCACTTGATAACTCGTGAACCAAAAACCTTTACAAGTTCATGATACAACATCAAGAAAAGTAGTAAACAGATGTGTGGCAAGCTTATGTGAAACAGGCAATCACATTCTGAAATGTGAACTGTGTCGTTATCCCTATAACATTCAAATTATCCAACAACTTAAACCAATAGATGCTGCAAAACTATTGCGATTTGGTTTCAGCAACAACTTCTTGATGAGGAATTTGTTACACACCTCCTTATGTCACATGACGCACACTTCCACCGAAATGGTTATGTTAACAAACAAAACAAGTCAGGAGACGACGATGGTTCCCGAGCGAGCGGTATTCAATGACAAAGGACGGACTATAACCAAAACAGGCCCGGACAGGCCAGGCCCGGAACGGTCAAAACGAAGTTTACTGACCTTGAAATGAGATAGAAAATAATGTATAATCAGTTATGAGGTTAGTTAGCTACACAATACCAAAAATTGGGTGAAAAATGAAATGAAAAAAAAAAAGGAAATGAAAAATGAAAAATCAAGCTCCGTGGGGCTAAACAAATGACATTGGTCGAACCAAATATCGAAACCCGTCAGATTCCACCAAACCCCTCGGAGAAGATGTAGCTTGAACTCGATTACCCCCTAAAAAGACATCTTTTTCGGGCGTGGCTCCGCCCACAATGGGCGCAATACGCCCACTCTAGGCAGGACAAAACTAGATCACGATATCAACCTCCCACCCAAGTTTCATCAAGATCGGATGATATCATCGGGTAGTTATGCGGTGGACAGACAGACACACACACAGACAGACGCACACACATGACGAATATAGTGGTCACTTGATAACTCGTGAACCAACAGTAGGTTTTGGGTAACCGCTAATGCATGCGATATTCACGAACTCCCTTTACACAGTACCAATGTGACTGCTTGGTGTGGAATCGCGGTTAGCAACGTTGTGGGTCTTTACTTTTTTGAAGATGAAAACGGAAACACCATCTCTGTTAATGCTGAGAATTAAAAGCAAATGCTGTATGGATTTCATATTCCAAAGCTTAACTAACCTAACATACATGACCTTTGGTTTCAACAAGACGGGCCACATGCCACACCGCAAGGCTATGTATCAAACTGTCGTGAGAACATTTTCCTGGAAGGCTGATCTCCAGATTTGGAGATGTGAATTGGCCTCCCAGATCTCTTGATCTTAGCCCTCATGATCATTTCCTTTGGGGATACACAAAGTCACTATGCAGTAGAAGGCAATTTATTTAATGGAAAATGCTCTGAAAATAATCTTGTCACCTCAACTGTGTATTTCCCTCCTCCACGTAAGACATGTTCAACCAGCAACACACGCTCTTTCATCGATAACATCTCCAATAACACGGAAACTGAAAAAAATAATAATAATAAATATTAGGAAAACAAGTACAGATACATTCAAAGTACACCGCCCCCATGCCAAATAATTAAATATCCTACAGCACGGCATTGCCGGGGCGCCTCCGGCGCTCGGCAATACCGCATTGCAGCTCATATTACCTCTGGAGTACCTCTGGCTACGGCTTCCTCTCCGCTCCCACCTTTTGTTCATATGTGTTCTGCACCGTCCTCCAAACAGTGATGACTCCATTTACATTTCGCTGTCGGACAACATGGACCAACTTCTATCAACTCATCCAAACTCTCTCTTCCTCATATGTGGCGATTTCAACTGTCATCATGCCAGCTGGCTAGGTGTGGGTTCCTCTCTCACCAGCCAAGGCACCTCAGCAAAGGACTTCTGCGACTCATTGGGACTGACACAATCTGTCAATTTCCCGACCCGGATCGCATTCAATGGAGTATCTTCTCTTCTGGACTTGGTTATGACAAACTTCCTTGCAAATGTCTGCTGCTCTTCTTCTGCTCCAATCGGTTCTTCTGATCATGTGCTTGTTAAAATGGACATCTCTCTGGCCATTCTCAGAGAGCCTCCTCAGTGCCGACGAGTCTGGCGTTTCACTCAGGCTGACTGGCAAGGTCTGCAAGCAGCCATCAATCATCTGGACTGGTCTCCCATCTCTACTGCCTCTGACATCAATTCTTCCTGGGAATTCTTCCAAAGCAAACTGTTCTCTCTCATTCACAGATTTATCCCATCTCGTCTTCAGTTGTCTTACCCTTCCTCCCGTCCATGCTACACTGAATCTTGTGGTGAGGCAGTTGCCCTGAAACAACTTGCCTTTGCCTCTTGGAAGGCAAATCCACCTGAAGGCAATCTCAATTCCTTCCACCAAGCTCGGAACAAGTGTGTGTCTACCCTAAGGAGTGCCAGGAAGCACTATCTCTCCACACTCAAGATTGAACTCTCAAACCTGTCTCCTTCCTCCAAATCCTGGTGGCATCTGGTCAAATCCGTTTCTGGTGTTTGTTCCCCACCATCCCCTCCCTTACCTCAAATGGCTACACAGTTGACACCGCACGTGACAAAGCCGAATGCCTCAACTCTGTGTTTGCCTCAAAATCTTGTGTCCCAAACCCGGCTCTCTCTGTACCCACTTTACTCAGTCGAACCCAGCTGCTCCTGGACTCTGTGTCCTTCTCTCCTGACAAGGTGGAGAAGTTTTTGTCAAACCTCGACTCTGATTCTGCAACTGGACCAGACGGCATCAGCCCACGGGTCCTAAAATCCTGCTCTGCCGCCTATCTCACCCTCTCTATGTTCTTTTCACCCTCACTTTTGCTCAAGGTAAACTGCCAGCATCTTGGAAATCAGCAAACATTACCGCTTTACACAAAAAAGGTGCAAAAACAGATCCTTCCAACTACAGACCAATCAGCCTGCTTCCAATTATCAGTAAAGACATGGAATCCATCATTGCTTCGGATATCAAATCCTTCCTCTTCTCCAATGGCTTGACCTCTGATCATCAATTTGGATTCAGACCAGGTCATTCTACTCTGGACATGTTGCTTCTGCTGTCTCAACAATGGATGGAGGTCCTCAAGGCCAAACAGGAAATCAGAGCTGCCTCACTTGACATATCACATGCCTTCAAATACGGTCTGGCACCCAGCTCTGCTCACCAAACTCTCCTCCTATAGTATCCATGGAAATCTCCACTCATGGCTTGCGGACTTCCTCTCTGGTCGTAGGCAACATGTGGCCCTGAATGGATTTCTCTCATCTCCCCTTCCTGTTCTGGCTGGAGTTCCCCAAGGTAGTGTTCTGGCCCTGTGCTATTTCTGGTTGTTACGGGGTCCCCCCCTTACCTCTGGTCTCGGTGGACCTCCGAACCCCGAGAGGGTCCCCGGCAGAAAGATGTGTTATCCTTGGTTGAAATCCAGCAAATAATGAAACCCTCAATGGAACCAGCAAATGAAACAGTCAAGTCAATAATGCAACCACACCAGGTTATAACCAAACAATAATATATTATAAACCATACACAAAGAGCCATACAACAATGGGGCAATCACCCCTACTTTCAAATCTTACGTTGATTGTTGTGGAAAACCATTCAGGTCCGCACAACTTTTAGTCCAACGGTTTGGTTTAATTGCATTTAGATCATCAGATCATTCCTGTAAGTAGAAATACACAATAAGCATACGATGCGACATCTCATAAAGCCATTCATATCAGTCAATGCAAGCAAGCTAGATATTCTATAAAGGCGTACCATTAACGAGGCTACCGATGTAACATGTCACAAGGGAGAAGTCTCGGAGCACTGACACAGCAACGGGTCTTATAGTCACGCCCCTAGTGGGGACAACAATGACAGCGAGCAGCGAGCATCCCCACCCGGGTTCAGTACGGATACGATTTCACTACATTCACCCCCCGTCAGAATTATACGGCCGCGTGGCTAAAAGCGAGTGAGCGTCAGCATGGGCGCGGAGTATTAGTCGGCCCAACCGTAGCGGGCCGGGCGGCGAATTTCTCTGCCAGCACGCGTTCGAAATTCCCCGGGTACGGCGTCTCGTAACCCTGTATCCCCGGTGTCAGAGGCGTCAACAGGGTCGGGTGATGAAGGGGGTAACGCCAAGTCGTCGGACCCGGGCAGTCTCGACGGGGGGAGGGTCGGTGGACTGTCGGCGATGGGAGCGTCGGGAGAGGTCATAGTCTCATAGACGGGTTCGACTGGTTCGTCCGATTCCCTACTAAGGTCGTCGACCCCGCAAGGGGCAAGATGACGAACGGAGACAGTAGTCTCACGACCATCAGACGTCATCACACGAGCATGCTCAGGATTAGCCTGGAGAATCTGCACTTTGTCCACAAGGGGGTCGTACTTGCTCGCGCGAACTGCCCGTTTAAGGTAGGCCGGCCCGGGCCCAGCGAGCCAACTGGGCAAAGACCGTATACACCCCGAGCTCCTGGGGTGGTGGAAAAGACGCTCGTGGGGAGTTTGGTTAGTCGCCGTACTCAGGAGTGCCCGGATTGAGTTCAACGCCGCAGGTAGCGACCAAGCCCATTTATCGAGGCCCCGGCCGTGGGTCCGGAGATGGAGCATGACGGCCCTCCAGATAATCCCGTTGAAGCGTTCGATCTGCCCATTAGCCTGGGGTCTATACGGCGTGGTGTAACTAGACGCAACGTTGTTTTGGAGCAGATAGCCGCGCACCTCCTGAGACAAGAAGACTGCACCCCGGTCGGTATGGACATAGGCCGGGTAACCGAACATTGAGAACAAGTTCTGTAAGCAACGCATCACCGTGGCAGCAGTCATGTCCGCGCACATATAAGCAAAGGGGAATCGTGAGTACTCATCAACGATAGTGAGCAGATAGCGAGAGCCGCTCGACACCGGCAAAGGGCCCTTGAAATCCATCGCCAAGCGTTCCCACGGGCGTGTAGCCTTCACCAGAGTCCCCATAGGGGGGTTATAGAAACGCGGTTTGATTTCCGCGCAGATAGCGCAGTCGCGACAGATACGGCGGATATCGTCAATCGAGTAAGGGAGATTCCCACTCCGCACGAAATGAGCGAAACGCGTTACGCCGGGATGGCCCGCAGTAGCATGCAGCACCCGTAGGCCCTCCAACGAGGTGATACCAGCACATGTAGTGGGGCGCGATAAGGCATCGGCGGCCTGGTTATCCTTCCCTGGGCGATATTTGATGGTGTAACAGAAGTCGGCGAGTTCGATACGCCAGCGAGTGATTTTCTCGTTCTTAATGCGCTGGGCGTGTAAGGTGTCGTACATGAACGCAACGCTTTGCTGGTCCGTGATGATTTGGAAGCTCCGCCCGAGTAGGTACGGGCGCCATCGCCGAATAGACTCGACGATCGCATACGCTTCCTTTTCAACGGACGAGTGCCGCCGCTCAGCGGAGGTAAGAGTCCGTGAAAAGAAAGCCACGGGACGTCCCCCTTGGGAGAGGGTCGCCGCGATGGCCTGATCCGAGGCGTCACTTTCGAGGACGAACGAGCCGCTCTCGTCAATGGTTGCTACGGCGGCTCGGGCGATGTCGGTCTTAAGTCCTTCAAAGGCCGTCAATGCGGCCGAACTCAGGGGAAAGGTGTCGCAGGCCACAAGGGGGCGAAGTTTCGCGGAGAAATTTTGCACCCATTTGGAGTAATGGGCGAACAGCCCAAGGGCGCGTTTCAGGGAAGCCCGATCGCAGGGAGGGGCCATGTCGAGCAAAGGTCGCAGACGTTCCTTATCCGGAGAGACAGAGCCATGGGTCACGGTGTACCCCAGAAGATCTATGGTGCGTAGGGAGTATCGGCACTTATCCTCGTTCATAGTTAAGTGATACCGTTGCGCGACCTCAAGGAAGCGCTTCAGATTAGCGTCATGGTGCCCTTGGTCATATCCACAAACCGTAAGGTTATCGAGGTAGACGAAAACATCGGTTAAGTGCTCCCGCGCAACGAGGTCATCCATGGCCCTCTGGAAACAAGCGACCCCGTTCGTCACCCCAAAGGGCAATCGTGTAAATTGGTACAACCGCTGCCCCGACTCGAAAGCGGTATAGATACGATCCGCCCTAGAGATAGGGATCTGGTGGTACGCACTACGGAGATCGAGAGTACTATAGACCGAATACTGGGACACCTGTTGCACTAGCGCGTCCATCCCCGGAAGGGGGTAGGCATCCAGCTGTGTAAAGCGGTTAATCGTTTGGGAATAGTCGATTACCATGCGTTTGCGATGGGCCTCACTGCGCACCACTAAGACCTGGGCACGCCACGGCGACCTACTAGGTTCTATGATGCCGTCTTTCAAGAGCTGAGTCGTTTCGTCCGCAATGAATTGCATGTCCGCGCGAGAGTAGCGTCTCGATTTTACCGCGACAGGGGTACAGTCGGAGGTTAGATTGGGGAACAGCGAAAGCGGACGGACGTCCATTTGCGCTAGGGCGCACACCGTTAGCGCGTCGTCCGCCCCCACAACAAGAGTGTCAGGCCCACCGAACTCCATTACCAGACGTCCATGCAGCTTAAGAAAATCGTGTCCTAGCAGAATATCAGCACATAATGCGGGTAAAACCATAAGGTGTACATCAGGGAAAACCCGTCCCTTTAGCACTAGTTTCAATCGGCATTCCCCTTTTGTGCTAAGCCGGAGTCCCTGGGATGCCATGAAGATCCGTCGTGTAGACCGCCCGATCCGCCATCCATGCCTGAGCACAAGTCGCTGGTCGATAAAACTATCCGTAGATCCGGTGTCCACCAAGGCCTGAACACAATGGCCCTCAACCATAAGGGGAATAAGGGCTTGAGCCAGGCCAGACGAGGCAGCTGGGAGCGGGACTGAGCCCCCCGAATGGGTCGGACCAGCCTCGCGGGTGGATCCTACACCAGCAGCAGTTTTGCGATCGTGGCCGGAGTCTGCGTTGACCATGGGGAATCCATTATCGTCATCAGAGGGCTTTCCCCAGCATTCCGGTGTTTCGCGATTCAAAATCCGATGAGAAAAGGCCTCAGTAGTATTTGACATCGCCTTTTGACACTCCTGGCAGATAAAGGCTTCCGTTGTAGCCGAAATCGCCTTTTTCGTTTGGTCGCTTTGACAAAAGGCTTCCGTAGTATTCGAAATCGCCTTTTTCGTTTGGTCGCTTTGACAAAAGGCTTCCGTAGTAGTATTCGAAATCGCCTTTTTCGTTTGGTCGCTTTGACAAAAGGCTTCCGTAGTATTCGAAAGCTGTTTCTTCCCTTGCGTGGCTCGAGGTTTGGCCAAGGACGCGGCCTTTGTCCCCGATGGAGAATGAGACGGTGGTGGCTTTCCGGTGGCGCCAGTCAAGGTTGTCTGAGCGCCCAGCGGGCCGCAGCGAGGGGCCCTCCCCTTCGAAGACGGGTAAGGCGCTGGGCTCGTGGGTTCTGCTACAAGCCCGTTCAAGGTTGCCGCGCCTGCGCGACCGCGGCTGCGCGAGTCGAAGGGCCGCGAGCCGCGTGCCGATTTCTTGCACACTTTCGCGTAATGTCCCTTTAGCGAGCACAAATGGCAAATAGCGTCACGTGCCGGACACACGACTCGGGCATGACGAGGCCCTCCACAAAAAAAACATGCGGCCCCGCGCAAGGCCTTGGGTCTGCTGGTCGTAACGGCAGCTGTCAGGGTAGGGTCATCCTCCGGAGCATCCCGGAGTTCAGCAGGCGGATCCACGTCCTCGTCAGTGGTCCTCTCCGGCCGGGCGTGTAGTGAGGTGCCCGCCAAAAGGCGCGTGCGATCATAGGCGTTCGATTGCATCCGCGCTTCGGTATACACCGTCGCTTGCTCAACCGCCGTAGCGAAGGTCAGGTCGGTCTTCTCCAAGAGTTTGAGACGTAGTTCCTGAGAGGAGACCCCTGCTATGAAGGCATCTAAAAGTCGATCATCTTTAGCCTGCTCGGGAGTCCGTGGCTGGGCGCTGTCCAGCATGAGCTGCCGGAGCTCCTGGGCGTAATGATCCATAGGCTCGTTGGGTTGCTGCCGTCGCGTCTGCAGCAAATAACGCGCATACACAGGGCTTTTTTCTTTTATATAAAGCCGCTTGAGCTCCGCGACGGTAAGATCATACGTCGTGCATTGAGCGACCGCGTGGTAGACCCGGTAGTCGATTTTTGAGTGTAATATTGCCAGCTTCGCGGCAGGCGTCGGAGCGGTATCAGGCTCATTAAAGAGATGCTCCAGTTGCTTGAGCCAGTGCTTGAGTTGCAAGCCTCCGTCCGTGGCTTGTGGGTCGGCGCTGAAAATGGACACCGTCAACGTCTTGTTGCCAGCCATGTCAGCAGATCATAAATGCAATTAAGTGTTGTGGAAAACCATTCAGGTCCGCACAACTTTTAGTCCAACGGTTTGGTTTAATTGCATTTAGATCATCAGATCATTCCTGTAAGTAGAAATACACAATAAGCATACGATGCGACATCTCATAAAGCCATTCATATCAGTCAATGCAAGCAAGCTAGATATTCTATAAAGGCGTACCATTAACGAGGCTACCGATGTAACATGTCACAAGGGAGAAGTCTCGGAGCACTGACACAGCAACGGGTCTTATAGTCACGCCCCTAGTGGGGACAACAATGACAGCGAGCAGCGAGCATCCCCACCCGGGTTCAGTACGGATACGATTTCACTACATTGATATCCTTGTCAAGCCCTTTAACCCCACACTCACGGCACCTCCCCCAATGTCTCTGCACCCCGTCCAAGGCGAAGTCCCAATGTCTCTGTGCGGCCCCGCGGTTGGGGAGTCGAGGCCCGATGGTCAATTGAGGCGTAGGCGAGCGAGACGACCCCGAGGTCACGTGCTCAGCACCCAGCAACACAGCGGTGGAAAGGAACCTCACAAAGACGCGCTCCGACGTACACGTTGCGGTTCAATCGGCGAGCCTCCGTATAATTCCCACGTGCCCCTTTCTGGCACAGCCGTCCCCTGCGAACACCGGGGAATAATGCCCAGCCGACACGACAAAAACCTGGTCACTGCAGGTTGCTCGCGTGGCGAAGATGGCGGACGGCTTTCACTCCAACCCTGGATTTGAGGCCCGGATCCTCTGGAACCTCAATGACAATACCCGACGACACAGGCTCCACACACTCCGGCGATATTTCTTATCGCCCGAACTTCCCTTCAAGGACGCAAAGTTCCCTCGCACTGTACGTCGCATGTTCGGGCCGGAGCTTCAACAACAACGTCTCTTTCACGATCTCCTCACCTCTCTCTCCTTCGCTCCACCTCTTCCGGTCTCGATCCAGATTTCCGGCCACATTTTACCTTGAGCACTTTTAAATCTTTTAACCACAACAACCCTTTCCCTTAAGTCACAATAAGCATAATATCTAGAATACTTCGAACCAACAACAATAATCATAACAACAATCATTATGGCCGAATCCGTAACACTGGTCTTCATCAATTATCTCTGGAAAATCCTCTCTATCTCTTTGCTGATGACTCCACTATCTGCCGCTCCATTCCTCATCCCTCAGATCGGCAGTCTGCAGCCTCGTCACTCTCTGCAGACCTGGACAAAATCACAGACTGGTCAAACAATTGGAACATGTCTTTCAATCCTGACAAATCTCACACACTTACTATGTCTCTCCGAAAAGACCGATTGGAAAACCCTCCCATCTACTTTCTCAACAATCCTCTCCAAGAAGTTCTGTCGCTCAAGCTTTTGGGTCTCACTATCTGCCATGATCTTTATTGGGAAAGCCACATTTCCAAGCTGGCCTCCAACCTTCCTTGGCACACCTGAGCTCCTCACCACATACAAGGCTTTCATCCGCAGCTCAATGGAATACTGTTCCCCCCTCTGGGCCGGTGTTCCTGCCTCAAACCTAGCTCGGCTTCACGCTGTTGAAACCAAAGCTTTCAGAATAATTGGAATCTCCTGCGATGAAGCTAACTCCGAGGGCCTTTCACTCACTCACCGCAGGCAGGTTGGTGGTCTTTCTGTCTTCTACCGACTCCTCTCTGGCCTTTCTCCCCCAGCTCTATCTGTGCTCTGTCCCTCCAATATTCCTTCAGGTCACCTGCAACCCTCTTATGGTTAAACTGCCAAAATCTAGGCTCTCTGCTCACCTTCACTCTTTCATTCCCCTTTTCTCCCACCTCTGAAACAAACTCCCCCACTCCCTTCAATCCCACTCCTCCCTCCAGGTCTTTAAAACAGCTGTTCACCACCATCTCTTATCTTCCCCCATCCAAAACCTTGATCTTTTCTACCCCCGCTAATTCACCCCAGATATACTTTTTTTGAAATTACAACTTCTTTCCTGGAAGTCCTTGCAGTGTTCATATGTTTTATACCTCTCCCACCTCCCCCCAAGCCCTCCCCCTCCCACATTTTTCCCGATGTCCCTGCTCTCAAATGTTGTGTTTGTGTCCTTCCCCCTCTGTCCCCATCTTGTCTACCGCTCCCCTTATTTTTTGTGTTTTATGTTTCGGTTTGACTTTTTGTGTGATTAATGTTAGCTCTTTCACGAGCCTCGATTTTGTATACAAAAAAATAAATAAAAATAAAATAGAGTGCATTGGGAGGGAGAGGTGTACAATAAATTGGTTGATTAATTGTATTATTTAAATCAATAAAAGGTTATCACAAAATATTTTCTTAATCAATTGGCTAATAGCATAACTAAACCACTAGTGCTTCATCCGAAGATGTATCTTTTAGAAATTTTATTAAATAAGTCATTAATAAAAAATTAAATAATTAATTGATTAATCAATAAATAAATAATTAATCGATTAAATGATTAATCAATAAATCAAAAATATCCTTGATAGCCACATCACTTGGTCACTGTCATGTCCAAATATTAACTTCCTAGCTCAAAAGGTGCCTGAGATATTGGCCAAATGAGAAAGAAAATAAATAAATGATTAATAATGAAAATAAATAAATAATAATCATTAAAAAATTTAATTATTAATCAATTCGGTCATAGAACACATAAACCACTACCATTTCATCAGAATCTGTAACTTAAAAAAAAAAATTTTTGGTCATTAATTGAATAATTAAATAATTAATCGATTAATTGATTAATTAATAAATCAAAAATAGCCTTTGCAGCCAAATGACCTGGTCATTGGCATGTCCAAATATCAGCTTCCTAACTCAAAAGGTGCCTGAGTTAATGGTCAGAAGAGAAAGGAAATTTGATTAATTAAATAAGTACTTAATTAATCGCTAATAATTAAATAACTCCTCAATTAATTGATTAATCAAAAAACAAAAAATACGTTTTTGACAAAGGACTTGCTCACTATTGTGCCGAAATTTCAGCTTCCTAGCTCAAAGGATGGCTGAGATATCGCCCGGAAAAACAAACAAACAAACAAGAAAACAAACAAGAAAAACAAACGACCAGAGTGAAAACTAAGTACGCCCTTTCAGCGTGCGTCACTGCCGAGCCCCCTTCGGTGCCCGGCAATGACGTTTTGCAATGCCTGGAGATGGCATAGGAAAGGAGCGGTGTACAATATAATAAACAAATAGATATAATAAAAATAATCCAGTGCACAGTGACATTACAGACACCCTGTATAACTATAAAAGACAAAGTGTACAGGAACAGGCAACACACTCAATTAACTGAAAGAAAACATTAAAAGTGAAATTCAGACCATTCCGATAGACTTTCTTGTGAACGTTATAAGGGGTATGTGTACAAGAATAGCAGAATGACTTACCCGCTAAGGGAGGCCATTTAACCGACATAATTTTCAAAACCTAGTGTATTCTGAAAAAAATGCAGTCTGTATTTACAAATGTTCATAGAGTTGAAAAAATAACTTAAACTAGATGGTATTCATAGAATACTTACCCTGCGCAGTCAACTTGTTGTGAGCCAACTCTTGTTTTTGAACATTTTATTTCTTTGATCCAATATGGCTGCCATCGCTGCACGTGAGCGATGACATCATAAATTTATATTCTCTAATATAATTGTTGCGTAGATCACGCTCAATAAATTTCAAACTGATCAGACTTAGCGTTGTCCCTGTCGAATTATGTCATAATTAAGGCACCAATGACGTCATCGTTAACGCCACTTATTCCCCATGCGGAGCTCTTTACAATGGGCCATGGTTCAATTTTTTCCATGGAGCGGTTTCCATGGATTATGGTTTAAATTTCGTATCCATCGGACTAAGTTGCAGATACTTTTTTTTTTCTAACTGTTCAGATCAAGCGTTGTAATTGTCGAATTATGACATCATAATGAAGGCACCAATGACATCATCATAAACATATCTTATTCCCCATGTGGAGTACTTCACAATGAGCCTTGTTTCATTTTTTTCCGATTGAGCTGTTTCGTAGATATAGAGGTGTAACGTTTCTCCAATATGGCGTCCATACCACGTGACCTATGACGTCATAATTATGAGTACAAAAATTATACAGGCGGATGCGCTCCTCTGGTAAAATTTCGTGTCAATCGGACCAACAGTTGCCGACAAAATGAATTTTAAAAATGCAGACACACACACATGCACGTACACCCCACATATGGACATATGCCACACATACGCACCCGAATGCCTAACCCTGCTTTTTGCTTCATGAGCACAGGCTAATTATTAAAAGGTATTTCTATTTCAAACATGTCCCATCTTTTCGCCACACCATATACAATACCAAAGGCAGGGTAGTGGCAGTCCGAGGCAAAGATGGTGAAACCACTTTGGCATGCGGAACCATACCAGCAGGAAGTGGATAGGCATTGAGATTGAAGAAACAGCTCATCCCTTCAGCAAAGCAGAGGGTAAAACGAATTGATGAGGGCGTTACAGAAGAACTAATGTCGATTGTTGCATCATGTCCTCATATTTCTCAAAACAGAGCATACTTAATCCAGCAAAAGAGCATCTTACTCACACAAAGCATCATCCCCAGTAGTATCACTTGATGATCTCATGACACAGTTCATCACTATGCTCAGTACATCTTGCCTGACTCAGCACAAACAGAAAAACTCCCATCAATGCCACAGCAAAGCTGCTGCCCAGTACTGTACTTGATATAACCACTCAGCCACAACTGAGACAAAAAAACCTCTTCTGCAAGACAAAACAGCCAACAATAAGGTCTTTAAAATTCTAGGAATGAGATACAATAATTCAAGATAGGCAATTTTTTTTATTTTCCATGATGGTGTCCCGTGATTTCAATGCACTTGCTGCATTTGTCCTTCTAACTGTCAATACCAGTAAAATAGAGGTTTTCAGATTTCTTCTACAAACACGTGTCAGGTGCTTCATTCAGTTGCTAAGTGTCCATACAAGTCAGTGGGATTTCAAATGTTAAAACAGATATTTCAAATGTCATCTGGCATCGCATCACAAATCCCCAGCATCAAAGTGATTTTTAGACTTTGCGGAATATAAAAATTTCAACATTGTTGGCATCGCCTGCAATGAGGACGAAGAATAAGGTAGTAAGGATTTTTTTTAACCATCTCTTCCCCATTAATGCTCTCTCTCTGCTCTGTCAGTCCTCTGACCCTCCCCATAGTGTAGCAGCATAGCAAACCTGTTGTGCATTTTGTGATACAAGCACCAAATTTGGTACACTAGTAGACTATCATATTATGAAAAGATCTGGATATTGGGCCATCTCAGATTCAGAGATTTGATTTTTGCAAGATTTCGATTCGATTGGGATCGAAGAGAACACCTTCTTCGTCTTCTGTACAGTGAAGTTGCCAGCCCTGAATTCTCTGGCTACATCTGGGTGCTTCATTGGGAGTGCAACCGTGTCCCTCAGGTGAACAGGGACCCACCTGGCATAGTGTGTGTGGTCTAAGGCATGGAACCATGGGACCAGTTCCGTCAGGGCATCAAGGTACGTCGTGAATGAAGCCTGCCGCAGAGAACGCACGTAGACCAGTACCAACATCTCTAGTTCCAGCACAGTTGCCCAGTACTGAAAGTTGGGAATGTCTTCTCCTCTCTGGTGACACCAGTCTTCGAACTCAGGCAGGTCTTCTGCATCATCAGCATATGTCATACAGTGGCGTTCATACGCACAGTGTTGCAGGATGTGCAGTGCCGCTGCAGTGATTTGATGAGCTCTTCTTGTGCAGGTGACGTGGGCAGCTCGTAGGAAGGAGTCGGCCGTCCCTGGCGTTGCAATCTCAGCTTGCAAAATCTGCAAATCTTGCAAAAATCAAATCTCTGAATCTGAGATGGCCCAATATCCAGATCTTTTCATAATATGATAGTCTACTAGTGTGCCAAATTTGGTGCTTGTATCACAAAATGCACAATTCTTTTGAATATTTGGGCTAAGCCGCCCCTCTACCAGCAACTCCAGAATGCCTGCATTCTTATAGTAACCCCCTTCTGCTTAAACTTCCAAAATTCAGGCTGACTGCACACCTCCACAGCCCCTTCTCCAGTTTCTCCCGTCTATGGAACGACCTTCCTTTGTACTCAACAAAGTCTTATCATCTCCAGGACTTCAAGCAAGTGGTACACTACCATCTCGTGTCTTTTCTCATCCATAAGCATGTTTCTGTCTACTGCTATTGACCCTATCTAAACTAAATCTCTTACGTTGAGATTACTGTGTTTCTTTGCATTTGTTTTTTCATCTTTCAATGCTCATTCTTTCTATTGCTTGCCATGTTCACCTGTGGCCTCACTGTCAGTACATTGCCATTTTACTCTCTGTCACCTTGCTATTACATTAGCTGAGACTCCATCTCTTAAATGTGAAGAATCAAAAAAAAAAAAAAAAAATTCTCGTATCTGGATTTGGATATTCACCAAAATCGAAATAGATTAATTATTCTTACACACCCAACCTGTCGTCCAAATCTGTCCACAACGTTTTGAGATATCGTGCTATATATCACTTTTAACCCGATCACTCGACTTTAACCCTATATCAGTTTTAGCCATAAAAATCACTTGAAAAATTCTCGAATCCGGATTCGGATCTTCACCAAAATCGATTAATTTTGTGCTTCTCAGTCTTCTCACCCAACCTGTCCACCAGGTTTAGTACGAATCAGTGTATAACTTTTTGAGATATCACGATATATATATATATATACGTAGTGTGTTCAAAAAGTATCCGACCTTTATTTTTCGTGCGTAAAAAAGAAGAAGCTAGGGAGGCGTTGATTGGTGCACGTATGTAGGCGATCCTAATGCGCACGCGTGAATTTTTTCCCACCTGCAGAAGCTGTCATTCGACGGCAGACCGCCGATGAGTGAGGACATGTAAGCGAGCGCCGTCGGATTTTCGTTTTTGACAAAATGACGGAAAAACTTGAACAACGCTACTGCATCAAATTTGGTGTTTTTTGGCCTCGGGGATGTTGGATGCTTCCATTGTGATGACTGCAACTTGGTTTCTGGATCGTACCCATAAACGCAGGACTCATCGCCAGTGATCACTGTGTTGAGGAAGCTGGGATCGCTGTTCACAGTCTCCAGCATGTCCTGTGCGATCTCCAAACGGAGTTGCTTCTGCTCAATCGTTAGCAGCTTTGGTACGAACTTCGCTGAGATTCTCCTGAAGCCCAAATCCTCCTTCATAATGGAATGAACGGTGTTGAATCTTGCGGATCGTTTCCACTTGGGAATCGCCAAGCTTTACACAAAATTTGATGCAGTAGCGTTGTTCAAGTTTTTCCGTCATTTTCTCAAAAACGAAAATCCGACGGCGCTCGCTTACATGTCCTCACTCATCGGCGGTCTGCCGTCGAATGACAGCTTCTGCAGGTGGGAAAAAATTCACGCGTGCGCATTAGGATCGCCTACATACATGCACCAATCAACGCCTCCCTAGCTTCTTTTTTTTTACGCACGAAAAATAAAGGTCGGATATATATATATATCGTCTTTGGCACTGACATCGTGCTATGACCAAATCCGGCCACAAAAATCGATTTAAAATTCTCGGATCCACGTCTGGATCTGGATATTCACCAGCATCTAATCATTTTGTTCTTGTCACTTCCCCAAACTCTCCACCAAATTTCATCCGAAACCATCCACAACTTTTTGAGATATCTTGTTCACAAACAGATCAAGAAAGGTGTTGTGCAGAGCATGTACATGCAAAAAAAAAAAAAACAACACCTTTAGAGGCCATTTTTCCCCGAAAAGCGGGGGTTGGCCTTTTTCGGGCACCGTGGTTGTTGTTGGTCCCCTTTTTGAAGCAAATTTTGTACATGCGAAATCCTTAAAACATATTTGAACTTAAAAATAATTAGTTGAATTCAGTAAAATCATATGCAAATCCTGTTCAAATTTCAAATCAATTGGATGAAAATTGACGATTTTAGAAATTCGGCCAATGTTGACCTTTTGTAATAAAAAATAATTGGTGGTTGAATTCAGTTACCTGATGTGAAAATCCTCTTTAAATTTCAAATCAACGAAATGAAAATAGATTTTTTTTTTCGAAATTAGGCCTATATTGACCTTTTGACATCAAAAATAATTTGTGCTTCAATTCAGAGAGCTGATGTGCAAATCCTGTTCAAATGTCAAGTCAATCGGATGAAAATTGATAATTTTAGAAATCCGGCCTTTGTTGAGCTTTTGGAAAATGTAGACCTGAAAAATAATTGGTGGTTGAATTCAGTGACCTGATATGCAAATCCTCTTCAAATTTTAAGTCAAATGGATGAAAATTGAGGATTTTAGGTGTTAGGATTTAACAATTCCACCTAAGTTGTTGACTTTTGGCCTATGTTGACCTCAAAAATAGGTGTTGGTTGGACTTGAAGGTGCTTGCATCCACACTTAATGTGCGCCATCCATTTAGCTACTGTAGTATATGAGGGTGCACCTTTACCATACCAGTGTGCCATGTGTTTGTGCATTTCTTTGTAAGTAGCAGTTTCTTTGCATAAATATTTGACGATAACTCTTTTCAATTTCAGTAAGAACCACAATTTTACGCTGTAGCAAGATCCTGCTTTATATCCTGAAACACCAAACATTGCTACAGATTAACTAATGGCATGTAACAAACATACATGGATAAAATTTATGAGAAAAGCACTGCATCCTTAAAGGGTAACAATACTGCTTTCCTACAACTTTCTGAATGCTCCTCTTGTGAAGGTCATGAGAGAAACAAAATAGCAGCTGGCTTAAAGCAAGAGGACACCATTAATGCAAACATGCTGGTTAAACACAAAAAACATTTACCGGCAACGATAGACAAAAGCAAAAGTGGAATTAAAGTTGATATATAAATAGGTTTGAAAAAAGAAATTCAAACTGCAAATATTGTATTTAAAGCAAGAAAAGACACAAGAAAGGATCAGAGGTAACAAAGATAAGTGTGTGTTTACAGCCACCTGCATATCATTAGAATAATGAATGGGTTAACCTCTGAGAAATAAGTATGAATTCAGATGGGAGAACATCTCAATTATAACTAATTTGAGATCTCTTCTACTTATATCATCAATTCCTCTAAAAAACCAAAAAACAATGAGAGATTGCCAAAGGCTAGTTGATAAACTACTACCCAAAAGGGACAGTTTATTGGTAGCTCGGAGGCCTGATAAAGTTCCAAAGTCAGTGACTGACATTGAACATACTTTTTACATTGATTTTCACAACAATTTAAACCTTCGAACTGAATAATTTGCTGTATTTTTAAAACTTCTTTGTTACGTTGCAGGCTTAATGATTCCTCGTATGATCATTGAACAGCTTTTTTCAGCCATGTCCTCATCAGAAGGATAAGGGATACAAAGCAAACCAAGAGCTAGCTTAAAATGTGGAAAATAAAATCGAGACTAAGAATAGAGAAAGAGAGATACAGAAGTAAAACGTAAGATAGAGATAAAAGGAGATGCAAGCTGACACGAAGAACCTTTTCGTAACATGAACGATGACCTTCCAGGGCACTGGGCCCAGGAAAAAGCAACAATAAATGAAGTTATTTCCTTGACTAATTTCAGTCTTCCAGACGGGGCCTTTTCGGTCGATGATTTATAGAATGGTACAAGGAAAGCTGGAGGGACCTGATGGAAGCCTCAGGTAGAATAAGAAATGAAGGCAATTTGTTTTTTTTTATTGCGCAGGGGACGAGGTTTTGCAATCACGTGTGTGTGTGTGTGTGTGTGTGTGTGTGTGTGTGTGTGTGTGTGTGTGTGTGTGTGTGTGTGTCATCTGTCTGTCTGTCTGTCTGGGCTGTAACTTTTTACCATTTGAGCTATTGCAAAATTTCACCAAAACTTTATCTATCTATAATTCCAGTAATCTCTGTACGTTTGTACGTTTGTACGTTTGTCTGTCTGTGACCGCTGTTTCTCGACAACCACGGGTCCGATATACTTTTAACTTGCCAGGTATATTGCTGGGGACCCGAGGATGTGCCTTTTCAAGGTTTCATATTAATCGGACAATTACTTACCGAGCTATGTCCAAAAAACGATTCAACCAATCAGAGAGCAGCGAACGATCGCGTGTGCCGGCGTTGCGAATGGACCAAACCATTCCATGTAAATAGAGGGGGGGGGGGGGTTCTGTGGTCGTTGCGAATGGACGAAACCATTTCATGTAAATAGAGGGGGGGGGGGGATTGTCACTGTACTCGCAAGCCGTTCGCCGTTCGCTTTGGCGTTGCGAATGGACCAAACCATTTCATGTAAATAGAGGGGGGGGATATAATTTTAGATAGATATATAGTACGGGCATATATATAGTACGGGCATGCCCTAGTTATGATAATACAGAGAAGACAAAGTCATAATTTTTTCAAAAGGTCAGAGGTCAGCATCACAGAGAATCATCAATTTTCATTCAATTGACCTGGAAATTTAAATTTACCATTTGAGTTTTGTCATCAAATTTTCAACAAAGCTTCATTATGATAACTAGTGAGATACCCGTGCTACGCACGGGTGGGAGGCCAGAGGCAAACAGGCAATGCAGATACGGCGAATGCTAAAGCATGAAACCAATAAATTCCACATTCCTGTTGCACCTTCAGTCGCACGTCAGACATGGACAGCAAGTTCGTGAAGGACTTCCATGAAAAACGTACCCGTTCGCAAACAAACGGGTACGTTCACGTATAGAAACATCGATCGTGGGTCCGTGGCGAATCTGCATATGGCGATCCGTGAAGTTCACGTTTAGAAAGTAGAAACCTACACGGCATGTCGTCATTTACTTGAACTCGATATCTCTTTTTTCATTCCAAGCAACACAACTCCAATCACAAATTAATCACAAAATAAACTTTTAACAACATTGGTAATGTTTCCTTCATTGTAAAAACTATCAAGTCAACAGTTAAAAAGGATTTTTTGCCGATAGGTGTTACGGCCTCGGCAAGATCGATGGAGACAGCGATCTGTTGGCTTATACACCACCCAAATAGCTATGTGGAATTCTCTCATGTAGAGATTAAACCCATGTCGTTTGAACTTTGGCCGAGGTCATTATTTACTTTTAATTATGTTTATATACGAATCAAAAAGAAGATAATTGGTTTTGGGTCGTCCTTTCTGCATATCTCGTGGAATTGTGAGTTGGAGAGATGACCATGATGGCTGGGAGGGGGTTGGCATTCTCTCAAGCAGGGATTCAACCCATGTCCTATATAAAAGGTCTTTGTCCGAGGTCACCGAGTCCGATCGGTGCAGCTGTGCAGCGATCGGTGCAGCCGTTTGTGCGGTACCCAGGAAAATAATGTTATGCGGGAGTCCAAACCTGAAAATGCTGGAGGCCAAAGCTGAAATTGGAAAAACAATATACCCTATTTTACTCCAGTGGATCCCAGGATTACCCACCCAAAATATCGTTGCGATCGGTTCAGCCGTTTTTGCGGTACCTTCGAACGGACGGATGGACGGACAGACAGACGGATGGACATTTGGTGAATTATAGTAAGATGTAGAGAAGGCAAATTAATAATTCGGTCAAAAGGTCAAAGGTCAGCATCACCAAAAATTGTCAATTTTCATCCGATTGACCTAAAATTTTAATAATTTGCATATTGGGTCCCTGAATTGGTTGACCAATCAAAAGCTACAAGCTGATTGTTTATTAGGTCTAAACGTCAAACGTAATGGTTGCGTAGAATTGCCAAATTTCACTGGATTGACCTGAAATTTAAAGAATTTACATATTGGGTCACTGAGTTGGTTCACCAATCAAAATCTGGAAGCTGATTTTTTTTTTTTAGATCTAAATATCAAATGTCAATTCTGCATAAAATCATCAATTATAATTTTGTATTTTTAGAAAATCTTTTCTTTATTTGGAGCATACGGAAGAAAAAGAAGAAGATGACTGAATACAAATGGACTTGGATGGGCTTTGCATTAATTTTCAGATGCTTTCGAGTTTGATATTGAAGGGTTGTTTAACAGCTTGTTGCTAAGCTGGAGTGAGTGCAATGAACTTTTTCTTTTTGTTCATTACATATCTACACTGGACAAATGGCATTCTGTGATTGGTTGGTATGATGGAGCACGATTTTGTCAAGGTCCCCCGAGTTCAATCCGGTCACCTGATGGCAATGTGGGGCGGCCTCTTGATTTCAATCCAAACCAAAAATTCCCACTCAAAAGGAGTCAGCAATCCGGTTGCAAAGTGACACAACATGAGATGTCATCTGTGGGGAATACATGGCGATAGCCGTTTCGCTCATTGACTTGGGTCGATTCATCGGTGGGACGCAGGTGGAGATGTGGGTGCTGGAGCATGGCGATCCGTTCCACTAATTGGATCAGAGCTATGCCATCTCAGAGCCGCGGCACAAACGCGCTGACTTTGCGTTCACCCTAATTTGCTGAAGAGACCGAGAGGAAAGTTTTGCTGCAAAGAAGCCCAGGTTTTTGTTATCAACACCACCTGGGTAGTTTTGTACTTCTACTTTGAAAGAGATGCTTTTCAAAAATTTGCTCCTTTTAGTAACATTTTCATCGCTGGAGATGTTCATGCTTTGCTTTCAAAGAGAAATAATATGAAGGGGGTTCCCAGATATGACTGAACTGTTTGTATTTTAAATAACTTTAACAAAAATATTCTGATTTCAGCTTAATTATTTTTCCCTTTCCACCCGTAGATGAAGAAGGCATGACCACATAAACTGTGACATGGCTTGAAGAAAACCACTCAGTGGTAAGTGGTTGTTCGGTGCTGATTTGGGCAACGATATGGCAGAAATGACACATCAAATAAAACACGATTTATATAATTCATCATGATGCCATTGAATATGACTTGCCTCTTCCACCTGCCTGAGCCTCTCACCAAGGAAGCATTAGGAACATTTAGAGCAGAACTTATTGGAACATCTCCTCCAAAGACGTTATTATGGCAGGCATCTTTGAGGCCCAGCATGTCAAAGACCATAGTTCACATTCGTTTTAAAGAAGTTGTGATATCCTCACAAGATTTGCAGATATTCCTCCATGATATTCTTGAAAAAGATAAAGCTGCTTCCATGTCCAAAAAAAAAGAGTTAACCAGGAAAAACACAGGTACAATGAACAAATGCACAAGCTTGAATATCAATTCCTTCATAGCATACAAATGAATTTTGAACCCAGTTTGTGATTCATATCCATTTTCATCAAAATCCTTTTACATTTTTATGAGTGCCTAATAAATAGTTTAGCCTCTCCTTTTCTCACCTGTGGAACGGTCTTCCGGAGTCCATGGTCTCCAGCCCTTGCCTACTTTTCCACTATGTGATTTATGACACCTACTGGGACCATGCTCACCCTCCTGCAATCCTTGTGCTGGAGTTTATCCATTTTTGTCACCCCACTCTTTTCCTTTTGTGGATCCATACTATCCCCCTGCTAATTATTTATTTATTTTACAGAGATTGAGGATCATGCCAGAGCTTATTGACAGATATGTCATGTTGATACAGTGATGGAGCAGAGGGAGTTGGTATACAAGGGAGAACCGAGGAACGGGGGAAGGAAGCAACACAAGGACAGCATTTGTACTGCCATACAGACAGGAAAATTGAGCCAGGTGGGCCGAGTAAACATAGAATGACAGGTGGGACAGGATAGAAGAGTCTTGATAATAGAAAAGATGATAACTATTAATAGGCGATAACATGAGGTGGTGATGCCTCGCCACCCCTACGGAATGGAGAGGAAAAAAATGATTGGACAGACTTTGGAAGACGATTCCATGGTCAAGAGAATAGTGGGCGAAAGAGTTGAGGTGAGCAGTGAGCCTGAATTTGTAGCGGGGGTGGTTGGGGGGGGGCGGTGTTTGTTGATAACAAGGATTGGGTTTCAAGCAGAGAAAGTGCAGCATTGTCGGGCTGGTGAAGCAAATAGCTGAGAGGGCAGATGTGGCAAGACCAAAAATGAGAGAATAGATAACTGCTAGGTCACCAACCTGTCTGCAATGGGAAAGGAGATTGCCTTGCACTTCAGCCCTCGGTTGTTTTGGTCTTCCATAAGTCTTGATACTTGGATTTTAAAGAAGTCGTATGTGGGAAACTTTTTAAGGTGATTCAGCATTTGACATATTTCTGAACCATCACATAGCCTCACTTTTTTGAATCAACTAAGAATGTGATATTGCAAGTACAGCAAAACTGAGTTCTGCATAAGTGACCGTTGCCCAGTTGCAGATCAATGTATTTTGTGCTGGTCATTACTCCAGTTCTTAATCATTGGATGGATTTCATTGTAATTTACAATGTGGATGGCTTTCTCCAAAAAAAAGTCGAAGTTTTATTTTTCAACCTTTGACTGCATAAACGAGTTAAAGCTAAGTTCGTAATCATAAAAAGATTTTGAAATGCAACCAGTAGGGTTGTACAGTTATCATGGAGTACGATCATGCTTCATACGTAGGGATGCAACAGGAAAAAAATGGCCGCCCATTCAAATGTGTACAAAATGGTACACTTAAAAATAGGGGCGATGCCCCTGGACGCTCACCTTGTAGAATAAAGCAGTACACTACACTGACTAATTTAAAAAAGTATCACAGGATGTTAAACCAATTTCAGTGGTTGCTACGAGACAGGGTACTATGTAGAATAATACCTACATAATCACAACACTTCAAGCAAACAAACAAAAAATACCTATTTTGGGGGCAACGCCCCTCCCCGTGTCGACCCCTTCAGACTCCGACTTTTCAAATATTGTGAACAAACTTTAATACATCAGGGGTGATGAAGGTTGTGGTCAAGTTTCATCAAAATCGTGTGTGTAGTTTTGGAGAAGAGAGCATATACCTACTTAGGGGGGCTCAAACACACCGTAGATTTCCTGAGACGTCGATTTAAAAAAAAAATCTGAACAAACTTTGGTACATCACGGATGATGAAGGTTGTGGTCGTTTCATCGAAATTGTGTGTGTAGTTTCAGAGAAGAAAACAAATACCTACTTTTGGGGGCTCAAACCCCTGGTAGACCCCCTTAGGGCTCGATTCTTTTTAATGCCGTGAACAAACATTTTTTTATTTTTTTTTGTACACTGAATCGAGGCTCGTGAAAGAGCTGACGTTTACTTCACAAACAAATCAACCAGACAAACAAAATATATAAAAAGAGGGAGCAGAAGACAAGAGAATGGGAAGCACACAAACACTTGAGAGCACACAACATTTAAGAGCAGGGAGATGTGTGGGAGGGAGAGGGCTTGGGGGGAGGAGGTGTGGGAAGGGGAGGGGGGGGGGTGGGAGAAGTATAAAACACAAGGACACCAAGGACTTCCAGGACAGAAGTTGGTATTTCAAAAAAGTGGAATTGGGGTGAAATTAGCGGGGGTAGAAAAGATCAGGGTTTTGGATGGGGGAAGATAAGAGATGGTGGTGAACAGATGTTTTAAAGACCTGGAGGGAGGAGTGGGATTGAAGAGAGTGAGGGAGTTTGTTCCAGAGGTGGGAGAAAAGAGGAATGAAGGAGTGAAGGTGAGCAGAGAGTCTTGATTTTGGCAGTTTAACCATAGGAGGGTTGCAGGCAGATCTTGTGCGACCTGTAGGAATATTTGCGGGACAGAGCCCAGAGAGAGCTGGGGGGGCAAGGCCAGAAAGGAGTCGGTAGAAGACGGAAAGACCACCAACCTGCCTGTGGTGAGTGAGTGAGAGGCCCTGAGAGGTGAGAGGAGAAACAGAGTGTGTAGAGTGTGTATCGAATTAGAGTGTGTAGTTTCGGAGAAACAGAGTGTGTAGAGTGTGTATCGAATTAGAGTGTGTAGTTTCGGAGAAACAGAGTGTGTAGAGTGTGTAACGAAATAGAGAGTGTAGTTTCGGAGAAGAGAGCAAATACCTATTTTGGGGAGAAACCCCACCGGATTTTATAAATGCCGTGAACAAACTTAAGTTGTGACGTACCAAATATAATTTGTGCCAAGTTTGGTCGCAATCCCATCAGTGGTTTTGGAGAAGAAGTTGCAAGTGTTTATGGACTCGCCTGACGGACTGTTGGACGACGCGCCGTCCCATAAGCTCCGCGGAACTACGTTCCAGGTGAGCGAAAAATACATTGTAATCGTATTTAAAAAATTCATACACCACAAAATGCACCGAAGTGATGATGTCACATTAGGAAGACAACGCACTGCCTGGTTTTACACTCCCATATAATATGGCCGCCATAGCTATGTGAAAATGGCAGTCGTTCGTTCCACATTGTAATCACCAATCGGAGAGTCATACCTGCAACATTTATCATTTTACGAATAAACCAAGTGTTAAGCAACGGTGGCGGTGGTAAAAATTGAGGGCCGGGTCCAGATTGGAGGAAGCACCAACGTGCCGGACTTCAGGTAAATTAGTTGCAGAGAACAACTGTAGGGGGAGGGGGAGACGGATAACGGTAAATGAGAAATGAAATTTTGGTGATGTGAGGTTAGGGTATGGGTGCTCCCCCTTGGTACCATTGATGTGTGTTTGTGGCCGCTGGGATAACGGGGTAGGTTAATTGGATATTGCTGTGGACCCATTGTGTCCCAAATTTCCTTAGAACTCTCTCAGTTCTCCTCACAAAACGTGAGCTCCTCCTACACTGTTCCCGCTCGAGCCAGGCTCCTCCCCCTTCTCCTCGGAACTCACAATCCTTTTAGAACTGTTCCCGCTCAATTATCCTCAGTTCTCACCAATCCTCCTCAGTTCTCAGCAATCCTCCTCAGTTCTCACCAATCCTCCTCAGTTCTCACCAATCCTCCTCAGTTCTCATGAAATCCTCCTCAGTTCTCACCAATCCTCCTCAGTTCACACCAATCCTCCTCAGTTCTCACCAATCCTCCTCAGTTCTCACCAATCCTCCTCAGTTCTCATGAAATCCTCCTCAGTTCTCACCAATCCCCCTCAGTTCTCACCAATCCTCCTCAGTTCTCATGTAACCCTCCTCAGTTCTCATGAAATCCTCCTCAGTTCTCACCAATCCTCCTCAGTTCTCACCAGTCCCCCACAGTTCTCTCACAACAAACAAGCTCTCCTCAATTCTCATACAGTTACCTTACATAACTGTTCCTGCTTCTTTAGCACTGAACGGAGAGCTCCTGGTTCCTTCCTCATCTCCCTTGACAACCCTCCGCCCCTCCAGGCATTGGGCTCCACCCCCTTTCAGGGGACAATCATAACTCCATCCCCCTCTCCCCTTGGCCTGGCAGAATCCCTTTGCTTTCTGCCTCGTTCTTCATCTGCTCTGCAGAGCTGTAACCCGGCACGCCTGGTGGATGTTTACAAGAGGTTTAACACACGTTTCCTTAACTTTAATCCCTCTCGATCTTTATCACAAACACGACGCTTGTATCATGCACATTCAAACACAATCCTTAAGCTGACAGGTCCCTACTTCCTTACATTGAGATTTGCTTCCTACTCGCACACGAACAATGCTACAGTTCTATCTCTTCTAAGGTAATCTCTAACCCCTCCCCCCATAAACATAACAATATATACTGTATTTACATATATCCTTGCCAAGTAACTAGGAAAACAATTCAACACCACAAGGAATGACAAGGGAGGAATAACACCACTATACAACAACAAAATCCTTTTGCTGAGTGCCATCACGACATCTTTTGACATTTTTCCGTCACAATTATACAACAATTAAGATGCACAATTACACCAACAATCACTACAAATCTACAACTACCTCTAACATAGACATCTTCATATAATTGTTACTATTGCCATCTGTAACAAAACTTCCAAAACATGTCCTGATGGCAATCCGTAAAAGGATTGTGGTGTTGTATTGTGGTATCGTTCCTCCCTTGTCATTCTTCTAATTCCTTCCTCATCATTCCTTCCTACCTTGCTTGGTTGTTTTTGGGGAATTCCATCCCTACATGTTTTTTCATTATTATAAAATGTTTTTTTCCTGACTTGTACTTATAAGGGTTGCTCTGCATACACTTGGCTGAAAATTGAATGTTCCTTGTGTGTGTATTTTACCTCTATATGTTTGGCATGGAATATACAGAATGTCTCTTATAAAATTAAAGTTTGATTTCTGGTGGCTAAGCCTCATGGAGTAGCTTTTACATGTATGGTGAGCACTTTGGGGGGCTTATATTCATTACACCATGTGCAAATGGATTGGGGGCACGGGTTGCAAAAAATGGGAAAATGAAAATTTTTCAGAGAAAATGGGTGGGAGGGATGGGGTGGTGAAGGACAGAGAGAAGAGTCTTACTATTTCACGATATTTACCCCACATGCGTGAAATGAAAAGCGAGGTTAAGCATTTGGTTCACTTCTGTCTGTCCTTCCGTCCGTCCATCCAGGAAGCAGGAGAGGCAGGGGTAAGGAAGGGAGTGGGGGGAGTGGAAAGGGGAGGGGAGGGGATGTGAGGGGAGAGGGAGGAGAAAGATATTGTTATGTTTGTGGGGTAGTGATATGTAGAGTCAGGTAGGTGCTCCGATGATTGTGATAAGAACCATCACCATGTAATAAGTTCTGTTGAGCCGAATGTCGGATAAATGTATATCTGTCCCCGTCACGAGGGGGCGGGGCATGTTAACTAGCTTAGGGCATAAGGATAAATTATCCCTTGTACATTTTACCCATGGTGATTTATCCTTTGTCCCTTATGGCACCACAATAGACACTAGCGCAGGAATTGCCCATTAAACCACATATAACAATAAAACCTACCGGAAGCGAGGCATCAAGCACTGGGGCTGACAGTCCTGCCTGGCAGGCACACATCGCTCGGGCAGGCCGAGAGCCACACCCTGAAGGACAGTGATTGGGCGGGAGTTGACCAACAGGAAGGCCGGGGTAAGAAGGGACACGCTGATTGGCCAGGGTGGAACAAGAAGGCACTCGTCGATTTGTGAAAGAAGGGTGAGCAAGAAGTGGCGCGTTGACTGGTGGAGAGCTGAGCAGGCAGTGGTGGCCTGCGGGCTGATTGGTGGAAAAGCGCCGATGACGTCACTACCCGACGTTAAAATAACTCTCGGACCGACATTTTTCCTCTTTCCCTCTCTTTCCTTCACTCTTGCCTTTTCTTCTCGCTCTTGTTTTTTTTCCCCTCGACGACTTCTTGCTCCCTTGCTTCCTTGCTTCTTCTCCCTCGCGCGATTGTGCTTGGACCGACCATGTTCGGAGACCCCAGCAGAGACGTACAGAGGCTGTAGGAACAGCCGTGGACCGGGAACTGTGGTTCTCTGTGCGTGGACGAGAGTACGAGTGCTGCAGCGCGAACGGGCGCAACGAGGCCGGGTTCCCGCCAACGCACGCGCCCCGCGCGCAACACCGGTCCCATTTGCAGACCCTGACGAGACTTCACCAGTGATCAGAGCTAAGCACACCCACACAGATAATTTATTTTCTAGTTCTTCCATCCCTTTTGTCTATGTTTAGTTCTGTGTGCGGGAGCGTTCCATAGAAGAAATTTAGTTTTACCGTCGCGTTTTCTTGTTATCGGCATCCGTTTTAATAAATCCTTTCATTATTTTCTGTACATTTCTAAACCCGGTTTTTGTTTGAGTTATTTTCTGCAGGTTGAAGACTGCCAGGCAGGATCGCTCAGGTAAGCGATTCAGCTTCCTCCCCTTTTCCCTTTCTTTCCTCCTGTGTATCAAGTCCGCAATTGAACTGAACGCTTCGGAGTTAAAGCTCGCTATTGGCCATTTGTGATCCCTGTGGTGTTCACCTGGGGAATCACACGACAATATATATATATATATATATATATATATATATATATATATATATATATATATATATATATATATATATATATATATATATATGTATGTATGTATATATATATATATATATATATGTATGTATGTATATGTATATATATATATATATATGTATATGTATATGTATATATATTGTTACAGACGTGGCTTGGATGTTATTTACCGAGCGGTTTTATGGTATGACCACGTCTGCACAAGTTACCCGATTGTGCCCGAACGTTGACTAGTCGCGCGATGCTGGCTCAATAAGAAAAAGAAGACACCCGGCTGGATTACAATAACACAATACGACACCAATGTTTCAATTCTCAAGACCTCCGGAGGAGATTATATTCGTACGGAAAGGTCAGATTACAGGGGCTAGAGGTATATTACAGGAAGACAGGCACTTAGACACACTCTTACATTAACCCCGGACAGACGACAGGTAAACGGGACAAGGCTGACTCACACGGGGGTTGATGGCAAGGAAAGGCAGATAGCGATGGCTCAAGGTGCACTCTTGGCTCAAAGCAGGGTACAGTACGGTCCGGTCCGGTCCAAAGATGCGGGGAGGTATCGTCGCGCTGGGGGTGGCGGTGGCTTCTCTCTCCAAGCTGAGGCGCATCTGACGTCACACCCGGCGCGTGGCCGCGTATATCCGGCGGGGAGTGACACGCCCTCGGCTCGCTAGCGCCGCCCCAGATGGAATCGGTCCGCCCTTCTGATTGGGTGCGGGGGGTTACCAGGCTCCGCCCTTGAGGAGGAGCTGACAGCCAGCCCCTCCGTGGTAACCCCGTGGTCAATGGCGCTAATCGAGCCGGTGTGAGGACGCATCCTCCCCCGCTCCGCCGCCATCTCCTCTGTTGTTGTTGTAATTGTTGGGGAAGAAGATGGAAGGAGGTATGGGAAAGGTCCTAAACTCACTACTGATGCCATATAATCACATTCTGGTGCAACGAAGAGTCATAATTAATGGAGACGAGGCCTTAACTGACATAGAATAAGAATAACTAGGAAGATGTCCGAAAGTTGTCTACGTGTGGTGCGGTGGACCTGGGCACGACATTTAATGGGGGAATAAGGGGAAGGTCGGCTCTACTGATTGTTATTTACATGCAATGGGACTAGGGAATGGGGGATTGGGGAAAGTTGGGGAGTATTGGAGAAAATAGGGGAATATTTACAAGCGGATATGGAGGCCAAATTCCATATTCGCAACATTGCACCCTTCTCTACCCTCGGGGCGTCCCGACCCGATAAATTTTTACCTACTTTAGTGTGGCACGCAATGTAGTTCCCTCTACTATTAACTCTACCCTGAGTGCGACAGTTTTACAGATATTCACAAATGAGTAAATATGTCCCCCTGCGACGTTGCACCCTTCTCCTCACAGAAACACACCCACAGGATAACCGAATCCGGAAAGAATTCTCAAACTAAACATACAGCCGGTAGGGAGCATTATTTACAAGATTACGCTGATATCTACACTACGATCCAGGACCTGTCTTTGGAGGAACACATGCAGATGTTATGCATAGAGAGAGCGCGCTTGCCAACATCGATACACCAACCCACGAGTGCTCTGTGGCCGACGGCCTTTAATAACGTGCAGAGCACCCTTCCCGAGCATCAACAGCACCACCCCACCACCAATCGGTGCAGTCACCATTGTTCATTGGAATAAAAATAAATTCGACAACCCCTAACCCTGCAGGTGTCTCTTGCTCTTCTTGTGGTGCACTTGGTGGTGTTAACTATTAGTGGTTCACCTGTATGGCATAGGTGCCACGTTGATCCATAGGTCCATCCCCGGGTGGTGCTTGGCCGCAAACGAACTGCGGTCCATTGTGGGTGGCCACAAACATTGCGGTCCATATGGTGTATCGATCCCGGCAGCAAACAGCGAAAGTGCAGGCCCACAACTGCGCAGCCAGCACCTCTCTCTCCTCTCTCTCTACCCCAAAGCCAGATCCTCGGAGGTGGGAGACAAAAGAAGAAACAAGCGAGTAAGGTGGTAAGGGCGCAAAAGTGCACGCAATGTAAGGTGATGCACACTGGGGGCACATGGGAACCAGGTGAGACAGGTACGTTCCTATCGTACGCCCCCCCCCCACCAGGTAACCTACATGGCCCCTCCCTTACCCCTTACTGCATCCACAAAACACAACACTACCCATAAACATCTACTTTACAAATCGACAAACATCCCTACTGTCTTCCCCGTTCCTCCCATAAACCAAATTCGTCTTCTCTCCCTCCTAACCAATCAAATTTGCCATTTTCAACTCTCATCAAAATTTGCCATCTCCAACTGCACATCAAAATTTGCCATTACCAATTCATCATCAGTCCCTCCTAGGGAGGGAGAGATGGAATCACCCCAATGTCTCATCCACGTCGTGATGCGTCTCACAAATCCACACAGCAATCTCATTTCCTGCAACAAACAAAGAAAACACAGGTGTGGAGTCATCATCATCACCACAGGTAAGTGGCTGCGTATGGTGCGACAGGTTCATCAATCCTAACTATTTCCTAAATGACTTTAACAACTTTACACTACCCGGGGTCTTTCTCCGGCCAAACCATTGGCCCTCTTACACTATGGGTTCTAAAAACCAATTCCCATTGGCCAAACTGTGGTGCTCTTCAATTTGGGGTCTCACTCCCCCGATTCATCTCCCGGTGCCCTCGTACAATTTCTGGGCTGCGACGTGTACCTCTCCCAGTGGGTCTACCCACCTGCACACCTCCACCACTGCAGTTGCCTCCGAGCTTACCTGCTCCTTATCCTAACCTAACTACCAGGGGAAGGCCCTCTGGCACTCTCCCCACTCGGTGCCCTCTCTGGCACTGGGCTACCCGGGTCCGTCCTCCGGATCCTCAGGCACCCACTCACAACTACCGGCTCCCAGAGCCCACCTGCGGCCTCACCTGGCCGACATCCTCACAGTGGTGGAGTGCCCAACCAACTACACACACTAACAGGCTACACGCCCAGCCATTTCCACAACACTAATGCACCCATCCACAACACCATTCTGCAACCGCACCACAAATGCCAATATCCAACCACAATTTACCTGTACCCTCTACCTAACACTTACACTACCCGCCCCGGGTACTCGTGAAAGGGGTCCACTCTTCCCCCAACCACACCTTCGCACCATGCACACCACTCCGTACCACTCACTCCAACTCTCTCCACACACCTGTACCTGCACACCTGTGCTCTCACACCTGGTGCCACCTGCACCCTTCTCTCCCCAAGCGCATTCGCGCTGATCCACACACTCACTACTCATACACTGCTCCACACACCTGTCCAGTTGCACACCTGTGCAATCACACCTGTTCAATTCTCACAAACACGGCATCATCTCAGCTAACTACTCCCTTCTGAAACTTGCGCTTCCCAGTCGTCCCTTTAAACTATTGCGCTCCCTCGTCATTATCATCCATACTAATCTACCTGCGTCCCCACTACAGGTATCAGTCACTAACTAATCTTAACGTTACCTAATGTCATCTTCTAGATCCCTACACACAATATCCTAACCCACCCGGGCTAGTTTTCACTGCCATACACCCCATAAGCTATTGCTCCTTTGCCCCCCACCATGGGAAGGATGGTGGATTTGCCATCCCACCACATCGGGGGTCTCTCACTACCAATTTTGCACATCAAATTTCAATAAATCAAAAATTTGCCAATCACTGCCCATCATCTGCCAATCACTACTGCCAATCCCTTTGCCAATCATCAAATTTTGTTTTTCTCCAATTTTGGGTCCAAAACACTAACCTCATCACCCAGTCGACTCACTAATACCTCTCGGTGCGCCAATCCCTGTCCAAAGCCCGGCTTCGTAAAGCCAAGCAATGGATGCTGGTTGTTTTGTGCCAGCGGCTGGATGCGTCCGGCACTCGGTGCAGGGACGGGGGCTTACCCGTGCCGAGATCCCACACACCACCTCGGCGTGGAGCCATCCAATGCCCCGATCTAGACCTGCCGGCACGTCTCACCAAAAAGTGGTC
The DNA here is from genome assembly GCF_964187855.1 of Myxine glutinosa. Taxonomy (NCBI): domain Eukaryota; kingdom Metazoa; phylum Chordata; class Myxini; order Myxiniformes; family Myxinidae; genus Myxine; species Myxine glutinosa. Next base: position 53,503,857 of record NC_136269.1, on the reverse strand, counting down.
GCCATGACGACCCTTCCTATCCAGCTGCCCGCTCCACCTAGTGGAGCCTGGACGCGGCCGTTCAAAGCGAGGCCCGGCACGCACCGAGGGCCCGCTTCGGCTAAAAGTCGCTCTAACCTCTAACCCGTGTAACGTCGATGCTTCACCTGCATGCTTATGTGAAGAATCAGCTCTTCGTTTGGAAAAGAAGTCCACAAGTAGCCTGAAAAATGACGCAGCTTTTTAATCAAAACCAACTTATACAGATCCGGAAGAAGCCAAGACATCTATAGCAAGAGCCAGTCTCATGCCAAGTCAAGCCTTCCTGAAAACACATTGATTCCCAGTCCATTTATATAGGGACACGTTTTATCAGGAAATCTCCGAGGGAACAAACAACACTGGGAGAGGTTCCTCCCCGGTGGGCCAAGCCCCCACCGTCACCCGCTCTGTCATTCGGGGGAGTCAGCCCTTCCTTATCATTCGGACCAAATGTTTCTCTGGGCTCCGAGAAAACAGAAATGTAACTCACAAAGAGTGCATGCTTGGCCAGATAAGCCCAGAGCAAATATATGGGTTCACATGAGTAATTCAAAGCATGTTTATACAGAGTTAGGCGTCGCTGTGATTAATACAAAATACATATGGTAAAAACAACAGGTTTATGTTATCTAGCCTTGAAAAAGCACACGTATACAATTTGTTCAGCATGACCTCAGCGAGCCTCTCCTCATCCAAAACTAAAACGAAGCAAAAACCCTTTATTAACTTCATGAAAATAGCATTTTTAAACCAGATTTAAATCATAACACATTAGCAACCAACGTCTATAACTGAACTTTAGGCAATAACAAATCTACTACTTGACATTCCTTCCTCTTGTCTCGTCGAGACAAAGTATCTTAAGAGACAACGTGCCACATCGGGCTTTATTGAAAAATAATTGTGTAATGCGGGTATCTCCCAAGGGCATATCGTGCGCCAAAAGCGCCTCGCCCGTGCATTTGGCGAACGTGTCGTGTGGTGCGTGCTCGGAGCCTGAGGGCTCAGAACATGAAAGTCCATTAACGTTTCGGATCCACAACGAAGAGGTCTGGTCCAGATGAGGTTCTGCTCCGCCAGAGGGCCACCACCTCCCCTGCGGAACTTGCTCCCCCCACCCTTTGCAGACCCAGTCCTTGCAGATCTTCGAAGTTAATCAACGATCATGCCCATGAGGTCCCTCACGTGCTGCTGTTCTGGGGAATACATAATGTTGTCAGTATCTTGTGTCTCAATTTCCTGGTCAGGGTACAGAGCGTAAAAATCCGATTCACTTGAAGCATTTGAACTTAATACATATGAAGCAAAGAGAGGAACTTCCTTTATGTCAAAGTCTCCCTTGGGCGCCTGGTCTGCTTGCGGGTCTAGGATATCCACGTCGGGTCCCTCGACCGCCAGACCCAGTGTCGCAATCAGATCCATAGTTGGGTTGAAAGGGGGCGTGCAGCTGTCAGCTTGTAATACATAAGCAGCGTTAGCCAGTACACGCAAGGGGTTTATAGCACAAGTATCACAGTCATCACATACACCGTTACAGGCAGCAGCCAGTTCCCACATGGGATCCGCACAAGTATCACAGTCATTACATACACCGTTACAGGCAGCAGCCAGTTCCCACATGGGATCCGCACAAGTATCACAGTCATTACAAAATTCAATGCAATTTTCTGGAGCGCCGGTCGCAACTGCCTTGTTGAAGGACCCGTTCAGGTCGACGGCCTCTGTGGTCAGAGCCATAGTCGTTGTCGGCGGCTTCTTCACTTTCCATCCTGTAAAATACTTTCTCATACAGAGGAGGACTAGAGATTTCATTAGTGCCCCCCAAATTACTACCCCGATTATCACAGCCAGTGCGGTCAATAACCACTTCACTATGGTGCCCGTCCATCCCTGGAACCAGTCAGTGAGCCAGCTAAATGTATAAGAATTTTCGCGCGCGATCCGATCGATCCAATAGTATGTCATGAGCCGTAGCGGTGTCGTTTGCCACCTTTTCTAGGGCCAAAGCCAATTTGTCTATCCGGAAACTATCCATGGCTGTGCCCGCTCCTGGGAAGAAGAAACCAAACACCTTTTCCCATAGACTCCCGTGTAGTTTAGTGGTTCCATCTTCGTTCATGACTGACCTCTTATAACGCCTGTCCAAGGACTTTGGGTCTAGCTCATCCAGTATCTCAACGTCAGGAAGGACTGAACCCAGATAACATGTGCCCCCCCAATTATTTGGTAAATAGGGGTAAGCCTTGTCGCCGCATATAAACATTGTCCCATGGGGTGGGACCAGGTGGGTGGATAAGCACTGGAGTCCCTTTACCACCCCATTAATCCTACTAACCCCCCTAGAGAATGTTATAGCCGTTATGTTGTGGTTGTGTTTATCTTGCAGTACTATTCGTAATGTAATCCCCGAGCTCCCTTGTCCCAGCTTCCCGGGGAGAGTGTAGGCGCATTCTGATTCTCCCATACGCAAGTGGCCGGAACCCTGGAGGCAGACCCTCCCTTTCTGTGGTTTGACCCAGACGGGGGCAGGCCTCTCGGCCACATGGGCAATCATTGACGGGCGATAATTAAATTGTCGATTGCAACTCTTGCCGTTGTCAACCCCTTCTCTTTCCAGCGTGGTGACTAAACATGGGGAATCGATAGGTTGTGAGCAGAGGTCATTGAGGGACAGAGGTAGCACTATCATGTGTATTCCTGTGGTGCCTGCTTGGGGAAAGCGCATGCACGACCAGCAGTGTGTCCTATTTTGAATTGTTGCCACCTCCCTGGCCACTTTCCAATATGTGTTTTCCCCCCTCTTTGGGGCCTTATCCTGGGGTTGCGGCGTGAGTATGTATTCGATGCATGGTATGTAGTTCTTTTCGCCACCGGCCGCGCCAGGGGTCCAGACGCTGCACCGGACCTGCATAGTCATGCCTTTCTCTAGGCGCGTGCGTGTTTGTAGCTTAAAATCAGGGGTTCCCCATTGGTATCCTGGTTGGGCCAAGGTCTTAATGCTAGCTTGCCCGTCTTCCCGGAACTCTCGTTGCTTTTGTAGTACCATGCCAACGCGTCCAGGCCCTGCCGACAGTGCTAGCCAATTTATGTTCACCCAATTTGTGTGCAGGGCTTTCTGTTCGAAACATGGTAGTGATACTCTTTGTCCCCATGTTACGGTGAGGTGTCGGGTTTCGTTTTCGCATCTATTGGAATCGGAGTTTCCCCTAGCTGCTGTCGCTATCAATAGTATTGTACCTATGATTAGGCCCATCCTTACTGTGGTTGCTGTGGTGTAGTGTCTGGTGCTTGTATGGCCAACTTACAGTGCGTGGCGTGGATCCACGAAGTCTTGCCCTCGCAAAAGACTGCCGTTGGTGTAGTCAGCAACACCTGGACTGGTCCCTTCCATCTTGGTTCCAAGGCGTTCTTGCAGGTGAAGTGCTCCACGAACACCTGGTCTTTTTCCTCTGGTGGAACACCTGGTTCACAAGTCTCCTGGGAGCGCCTGGTCTACAGGTCTCCAATTCATAGATTCAATTCATTCAATTCATAGTTTCATAGAACACCTTTTCTCCAATTTCCTAATCCACTTTTTTTCAAGTGGATCCAATTTTATCCAATATTCAATTTTTAAATTCAATCCCATTTAATCCAGTCCAATTCAAATTAAATTCAATCCTTCTCTCAGCATCCCATTACCTGTTTCCAACATCAATAAAAATAAAATTATAAAATTAATAAAAAATCAATCATCTCAACTCTCAAATCGAATCAAAAAATAAAAATAAACGAAAATTACTTCAGCGAGAGTTTCAACTAGAATTAACACAAACAAACCACCATTAACCTCCATTAACACAAACAAACCACCATTAACCTCCCCCTATTATTTATTTATTTTCACGAATAAACAAATAATAGAAATAACCTGGTCTACTTCCAATTTCAATTCTGGTCAGTTCTGGTGTCTGGTCACACACAATGTTTTCCTCACCCACTGTGATTCGCTCAAAATAGATTCTCACTGTTATATCTGAAATTCGTCTCATGAAAACCCATTCAAGAGTCCGGTGTGACAGACAGCCAAACACATAGACACGCCGAAGACCCCAGGGTACCCATCAAACTAGCTTGTCCCCAGATCCACAACACAGCGAAACATGTAAGTTTACTAAAATAATCACTTACTCATAACTAATACTCATAATAACTCATAATTACTTATGTAATTACTCATACCAATACTTACTCAAAATAATGTAATATCCCAATCTTCACCCTTTATGCAAATCGAAGCACCCCGGACAACCCACAACCAATATCAACCACTGTAGCCGCCTTCCCCTCCAGGCAGCCACACACAGCCACATACATCTCCACCCACGTCACACAAGACAACAGCCAACCAGTGTGTCCACCACACAGAAACCTTTGGCAATGCAACAACCGAACTCCCAGACAACCAACAACAAAACCCAATCCATCTCCATGGCTCATCAAGCAGTTCCAACTTAATCCAGCTTCACATACCGATTTCCCCAAAAACTCGTGAAACTTCACCCCCATTTTGGAAAAACCCTGGACTAAACCCTGACACCCTAAATAACTTCAGACTCATCTCCAACCTACCCTTTCTGTCAAAAGTTTTGGAACGTGCTGTGGCCACTCAACTCAAACATCACCACTCTGCCAATAACCTGTATGAAACATCCCAATCCGGATTCTGCTCCAGCCACAGTACTGAAACTGTTCTCCTCAAAATCACCAGCGACCTTTTCTCTCCTCTGATGCCGGCAACCTCAACATTTTCATCCTCCTCACCTCAACGCCTCCTTTGACATCATCAATCACACCATCCTCCTCACCCTGTTTAGACCAGCTTGTGCCTATTAAACCCAAATCAGTTCACTCCCAAGCTTCACAAGGACCACCTACTACTCTCAAATTATCCACTCTGGCTCCGGAATCCCAAAAGCACTCTTCTCTACAATAAACAAACTAAATAAACAAACTTTACAACGTGAACAAACTCCTCAGCGCCCTGGATACCGCCACCTGTCATTCAGAGTAGACAACAGCATCTCCTTTCTGGCTTTCAGCATCTCCTTTCTCCTTTCTGGCATCCAAATGAAATTCTGGCTTCAAATCAACTTCCTCGAACTTAACTATGATAAATCTAAATTAATCTTCGTTTGCCCACAACCACTCACCAAATTCACCCATAACTTTGCCCCCAACATCGATGGTCATTTGAACACAAATTGAACAAAATTAATCGAACAAAACACTTCTACTGTGGTTATATTAAACCATTATTTTACAAAATCCAACTTTCAATAAACTGAAAAATGCTTCGCCATGGAATAGTCCACCACTCATATAAATAATCATAAGAGTTCTGCAAAACATCTCCATCTTTAAAACTTAGCCAACCAATTTTAAACCACATGTTTTCCCCCCAAAAAACTAGTCACATTCTTTGTATATTGCCAACATTGTTCATCGTTTAAGTATCATCCAGAACTAAATTTTTATAAACCATCAACTTGTAGATGCATTTATTTATATCCCATTAACCCAAGAACTCTCAATTGCTTGGTTATATTTAGTAATGTCATATATCCATATTTCTTTTCCAAATTGTTCCTGATATACACATTAATCCCATCTGTCTTTGTTTCCAGATGAACTCAAATCAGGAAATCAACACAAATCCTTATTACCTCCAATCAATTCAAAATTAAATCAAACAATTCAAAACCAGATCGGATCAGCGATCAAAAATCACTTTTCCAATCAACAATTCATTCAAAGACCAAGCTTAAAAACACAACTCTCATCTTACTGTGACAAGTAAGCAACCAACCTACTTCACACTAAACAAATAACTTTTCATCACCCCTTTCTTCTCCACCGCCTCTTACACTTAAACAGATCATAATTACTCACTCATACACTATTGCCCATCACCCAGTTCATATAAACTCCATTGTTGTCCTGTCCATCTCTCTGTGTTACATTTACATTTTGTGACTCACAGCTCCTGCCTCCATGGAACAATGACGCCTAAGCACTCAATTAGCCCTCCCAGTACCAAAGACTTACAATCAGACCGACAGACAGACAAATAACAGAGGCATGTCGCCAGCCCCAGCACAGGACATCACCTTTCCGGGCAGGCACAATATAATCCACAGCATCGAAATGCCAATTTCTATCCGGAGCCTCGCAAAGCCAAAATCCATGCATGCGTGCTCCATCATGCAACCCGATCTGTACTCGGTGCGCCCGGCGCCCCCTATAATCAGTGAGTTATAATAACCACAATATCTCTGGCACCCAACTCGTGATACCACAATTTAATCCACGTTACTTGCATCTCTTCATCCTCCCAAATGTCCTCCATTTAACGTGACTCAAATCCATCTCAAATCCCCACAGCTCGATCGAACACGTTACTGTACTCGGCTCGGTTAAATTAAATTCCAAGCGTACTGTACCTGACGCTTCCACAACAACAAAAAACTCGATATTCTCTGTCCACTAATTATGTACATGATTTTGGTTTTACCCACAATATAATGTCCCGATATTCTCCAGATTTAAGTCCTATATATCCTGTCGTTAAAGCAACACCCTGTAGACTGACTCCGCCTGTCGTTCTTCCAAGGTTAGTGAATTACCTCTGACCTTTCCCTTGCATATCTCGAACAAAGGTCAACTAAACTTTAAAAGGTCAAACTTCGAATTGGTCAACACAAATGCATCGATGCATCTTCCAGCCGCCACTCCGCACTGTGCCTTACTGTATGAACAAGACTTCCTGTTGGAACTTGGCTCCGGAAATTAATTACTCTGTCTTGAAATCGTTTATTTTAGCCATCTTAAATAAATCCATCCATCTATCCATCTTATAAATCCATCTTAAATAAAAATCCATCTTATAAGTAACGTATTCGTCCTGTGACATTGCCTGGCATATATGTCGCAGCCGGCCACTATTCCGACATGGCTCGTCTGACATGAACGTCCGACATCCAGCAAAGTCGAAATGACCCACAATGCATTTGGGCACACATCCTCCTCTGAGAGTGGGCGAGTTATCGCCGGCACTCTGAGCAGATAATTAAACGAACATTGCCAGGATTCTCGGATAGACGTAAATTTCACAACACACATGACAAAAATCCGATTTAAATTCAGAGATCGCCGATCGACCTGGCACAACCATCTCAACGCGACGACGCCACGCCGCCCCCCGTCTTGGCGCGCACCCTCGTGCCTCCACACGAATCCCAACACTCCCTGCACGCCGCTCTATTCGCGTTCGCGGCGGGGTTTACCTCACGTTGGGACATGCAGTCGGCTGTCATAACAAAGTGCGAAAAGCTGTCATAACAAATCTGCGACCTGACATGTAGTGAGCTGTCAGAACATTGAGCTGTCAGAACTCATCCCTAGCTCGTAAACATCGCAAAAAACAGGATCTCCGACGCTCCACCTCTCTGACCCAAAATGCACTATGTGACATCATCATCCTAAAGGTGAGCTGCCTCAGGAATATAGGCCTACCCCACACATACAATACACAATATCTGCCATTGAATGAACTCTTCGATTCAAGTAAAACACACATATTAATTCGAATTCTGCAACCATCTCCAAGAAACCGCTTCATATCAACAGTAGATCGACAAGGGCACTCCGGGTGCTTTCCTGACCCGATTTATATCAATTCGCTTCCCAAACAACTCCCAAACAGATGACAGACAAATGCATTGGCCAGATACACACGTCAATTAACATCCCAATATACATTCATTCCTCATTCATATACGAGTGAGTCTCCCATTCTTCGCGCGAAACTCAGATCGACTCAAATCATGCCTTTCTCCAGCCACTCCCAAACAATCTTTGCTCATTCATGTTACGTCTCTCATTCAAGGAAAAGGATTTTTTTTTTTTTTTGGGACGGGTTTGGACGGGGGTGGGTTGAGGTGAAAAAGGGAAGGCAGGGCGGGGTGTTGGGGTGTTGCCTAGAGCCCCGGGACTGAGCTCAGGTCTTGGGGGGGTGGGGGTGTTGCCTAGAGCCCCGGGACTGAGCTCAGGTCTTGGGGGGTTGGGGGGTCTTGGTCTGGTATCTGGTCCAGCGGCATCACTCGCTGATTTACTTGTTTAACTGCTTACTTAATTGTCCTCTGTCCTGTAGCTTCACTAACTATAGCTGCAATGCTTAAAATTTCAATATTTCAAAAACCATTCCTGTCCTTCTCACCCTGTGGCCACCTGGCCCATTTCCTGTGAGCTTATTTATTTTCTCTTGTCCACCAGGTCCTGGCCTGTTTCTATCTGGACCTCTGTTGCTTTGGCCTTCTATCTAAGTTTAGCCACAGCCCTTCGTTCCCTGGCATGCAATGGCATACCCCATCTTGTCTCTGGGCTGTTCCTTCCTGGAAAAATCTTGGCCACCTGGCTTCAGCCTATATGGCTGTCCGACCTCATTTTCCCCTCCTGGTGCTAACTGTAACTTTAAGCTTACTGTTAAGTCCTTACTTGTTTATCCTGGCTTTAACAAAGCTACGTCATTCTGAGGCCTAAAATGAGCCTTTACTTACAATCTCTGTTCGAGTGCAGGCATCGCGGAAGACAAGGAGACTAAGCCCGCGCGAGGGAGGAAGGTACGAATTTGGAATAATAGCCCTCTGATATAAAACAACTCCCACCTTTAATCAAATCCGCGTGCCGGCGCGCCTCAGGCAGCCTTCCTCCTGTCCCTCGGGCTCCGTTTCCCGTCGTCCGGTGCTGACCCCACTCCTGGTACCATCTGTGAAGAATCAGCTCTTCGTTTGGAAAAGAAGTCCACAAGTAGCCTGAAAAATGACGCAGCTTTTTAATCAAAACCAACTTATACAGATCCGGAAGAAGCCAAGACATCTATAGCAAGAGCCAGTCTCATGCCAAGTCAAGCCTTCCTGAAAACACATTGATTCCCAGTCCATTTATATAGGGACACGTTTTATCAGGAAATCTCCGAGGGAACAAACAACACTGGGAGAGGTTCCTCCCCGGTGGGCCAAGCCCCCACCGTCACCCGCTCTGTCATTCGGGGGAGTCAGCCCTTCCTTATCATTCGGACCAAATGTTTCTCTGGGCTCCGAGAAAACAGAAATGTAACTCACAAAGAGTGCATGCTTGGCCAGATAAGCCCAGAGCAAATATATGGGTTCACATGAGTAATTCAAAGCATGTTTATACAGAGTTAGGCGTCGCTGTGATTAATACAAAATACATATGGTAAAAACAACAGGTTTATGTTATCTAGCCTTGAAAAAGCACACGTATACAATTTGTTCAGCATGACCTCAGCGAGCCTCTCCTCATCCAAAACTAAAACGAAGCAAAAACCCTTTATTAACTTCATGAAAATAGCATTTTTAAACCAGATTTAAATCATAACACATTAGCAACCAACGTCTATAACTGAACTTTAGGCAATAACAAATCTACTACTTGACACTTACACCCCGCAGCCCGTTCCTTGCTCACACATCCAGCCGTGCCCATGCTCCTCGTACCTTTCCTTACACACCCAGGTACACCCATTCCACTCACAGCCTTGGTCACACACCTGACCACCGAACACTTTGGCACACATTCGTTGGTAGCACACCTCACCAACACACTTCTTCGCGCCCCCTCCTCGGTCACCTCCTCTGTGACAATCACAGGTGTGCTCTCATTCGCACACCCAACCACGTGCCTCATCACCAACTCCAGCGTGCATTCCCACTCACGCTCTACCATTCCAGGTGTGCATCCTTCCATCCCAGGTGTACATCCTCGCTCACCTGTCACAACTAACTCACGCTCCATGTCACTCTCACTACTTTCACCTCCATTCCTGACAGCGCACTCACCCTTACTCTTGACAGCGCACTCTTTCCTCGTGCACCTGTCCGTCACACACCTTTCTCGCGCACACTCTCCCGTTACACCCTCTGTAACACTCACCACAGGTGGACACTCTTCCTTACTTCTGACAGCGCACTCTTTCCTCATGCACCTGTCCGTCACACACCTTTCTCGCGCACACTCTCCCGTCACACCCTCTGTAACACTCACCACAGGTGGACACTCTTCCTTACTTCTGACAGCGCACTCTTTCCTCATGCACCTGTCCGTCACACACCTTTCTCGCGCACACTCCTGCGCACACTCTCCCGTCACACCCTCTGTAACACTCACCACACCACGCTTCCATGTGCTCCCTCGCACACGCGCTACGACCGACTCACTCTCGCCAGCACACTCACTCCTTGGCACGCACTTTTTCCTCACACACCCCAGAGTCGGACTTTCTTGCACACCTCCATTTTCGCACACCAGACCTGTCGCACACTTCACCAACGGCCTCTCACGAACACCTGGGTCTATCTCGACCCCCAAGCCTCTTAAATCACCTGGCGCATCATACGCACGACCATATTGGTCACCACTTACACCGGGTCCTCTTCCTCTTCGCTTCTCCTCCATCACCTGCGAATCCCTCATCCGGTTAACGAGCACATCACGATCCAAACACAGACTTTGGACCAATTCTTTTATCTCCTCTTTTATCTCTTTGTTATCCCCTCTCCGTCGCTTCTTAATTTCGCTCACCCCTTCTTCCACTTCTTCTAATTTGTGCCTCACCTCTTTTATTCCCCGGTACGTCTCCTCAAGCTCGTCCTCCAAGGCTACCTTGACCGTTTCCATGTGCGTCCTCACCTGCCGGTCCTTCGTCTCCATTACCTCTACCACCTCGTCCAACCTCGTTGTCAGTCCCTCACGTATCATCTGACATTGCCTCTGTGTCGCTATCAAGTCGTTTTTAATTTCTTTTTGTGTCGCCTTTAAACCTCCTAATACCGCAGTGTTCCTTTGAACCTGCTCCACTAACTCCGTTTGTCCCACCGTCAGCTGCTCCACCTCCTGCGTCAGGTCCTCTATGCCCCCTTGCAATTTTACAGTCCCCTTTCTCACCTCCTTCTCCATGTGCTCCTTACAGTGCCTCACCTCCTCGCGCACTCCTCCGACCTCCTCACTCACTCCTCTTCTGATCTCCTCTCCCATCACTTGCATCTCCTGCCCAGATGCCACCCTCATCTGCTCCATTTCCTCCCTGTGAGCATCCAGTTTGGCTTCTACCCCCATTCTGACCCCCTCTATCTGCTGCCCCATTTGGTTAACTTCCCTTTCCGCTTGGTCCCTCATGTCCCTCAATTTGCCTTCCATACTGTTTTCTAACCCCTCTAACCCATTTTTCACTCCCTCTATCTGATTCTCCTGGGCAGCCATTCTATTTTCTACCCCCGTTAACCCATGTTTCACCTCTTTTATCCCGTTGTCTAACCCCTCAAAATTATTGTCTAACTTCCCAATTTTCTTGTCTAACTCCTCAAAATTATTGTCTAACTTCTCACCGGTACCCCTCGCTTCGTCCCTCATTACCCCCAATTGCTCACTCCGAGCCCTCGCTTCGTCCCTCATTACCCCCAATTGCTCACTCCAAGCCCTCGCTTCGTCCCTCATTACCCCCATTTGGTTTTCCAATCGCTCGCTATTCTTTTCCATAAGGGCCGTCATTTGTATAAAAAAAAGTTCCAATCTTCCCAGCGGCGCTACTTCGGTCGCGGGCACGGTGACCAGCGAGGCGCCTTTTTGCGCGCCTGAAGCATCGTGCGCGAGAGCGCCATTTTGTGCACCTGCTACCCCCGCTGTTTCGCTCTCCTCATGTCCCTCATGTCCCTCAATTTGGTCCTGGACCGACCCTACCTCACTCTCCCCTACCGGACCCCAGCCGTGTTGATCCGCCATAGCGCGACTTGCAAAATTCGAGTTTCGTAAAACAAATACAAATTTCGCCGTTATAATTTCGCGCGGGAAACACGCTCCGAATCGATTCTACTTGTTACCAATTTGGGCCTAATAAATTTAGTCCCGGGTTCGAATCCCACTTCTGACACCAATTGTTACAGACGTGGCTTGGATGTTATTTACCGAGCGGTTTTATGGTATGACCACGTCTGCACAAGTTACCCGATTGTGCCCGAACGTTGACTAGTCGCGCGATGCTGGCTCAATAAGAAAAAGAAGACACCCGGCTGGATTACAATAACACAATACGACACCAATGTTTCAATTCTCAAGACCTCCGGAGGAGATTATATTCGTACGGAAAGGTCAGATTACAGGGGCTAGAGGTATATTACAGGAAGACAGGCACTTAGACACACTCTTACATTAACCCCGGACAGACGACAGGTAAACGGGACAAGGCTGACTCACACGGGGGTTGATGGCAAGGAAAGGCAGATAGCGATGGCTCAAGGTGCACTCTTGGCTCAAAGCAGGGTACAGTACGGTCCGGTCCGGTCCAAAGATGCGGGGAGGTATCGTCGCGCTGGGGGTGGCGGTGGCTTCTCTCTCCAAGCTGAGGCGCATCTGACGTCACACCCGGCGCGTGGCCGCGTATATCCGGCGGGGAGTGACACGCCCTCGGCTCGCTAGCGCCGCCCCAGATGGAATCGGTCCGCCCTTCTGATTGGGTGCGGGGGGTTACCAGGCTCCGCCCTTGAGGAGGAGCTGACAGCCAGCCCCTCCGTGGTAACCCCGTGGTCAATGGCGCTAATCGAGCCGGTGTGAGGACGCATCCTCCCCCGCTCCGCCGCCATCTCCTCTGTTGTTGTTGTAATTGTTGGGGAAGAAGATGGAAGGAGGTATGGGAAAGGTCCTAAACTCACTACTGATGCCATATAATCACATTCTGGTGCAACGAAGAGTCATAATTAATGGAGACGAGGCCTTAACTGACATAGAATAAGAATAACTAGGAAGATGTCCGAAAGTTGTCTACGTGTGGTGCGGTGGACCTGGGCACGACATTTAATGGGGGAATAAGGGGAAGGTCGGCTCTACTGATTGTTATTTACATGCAATGGGACTAGGGAATGGGGGATTGGGGAAAGTTGGGGAGTATTGGAGAAAATAGGGGAATATTTACAAGCGGATATGGAGGCCAAATTCCATATTCGCAACAATATATATATATATGTATATATATATATATATATATATATATATATATATATATATATATATATATATATATATATATATGTATATATATATATATATATATATATATATATATATATATATATATATATATATATATATATATATATAATATAATATAATATATACAGTCACGTGAAAAAGTAAGTACACCCCATCTAAAATTTTGACTTTTTCAACATATTTCAACATAGAGCTATTTGATCTTCATTTCAACAAAATTGATAGATAAAGTTGATATAATACAACAAATATCATGAAACATTGACATTTTGTGTGTCCATTGTATAATTTAAATAAACATAAATGCAAATTTCGCATGTGGAAAAAGTAAGTACACCCCCACATTTATCACTACTTGAAATACCTAAAATTAGAATCAGGTGCACCAGCTCAGGAGCAAATGATTAGAACATCGTTAGAGATGATCTTGGAGGAACTTGTCTTATTTAAACCTCAGACATTTAGTCTGGTTTGCTCTTTGTTGTTGAAGTGTGCGGTGTCACCATGTCTAGATCAAAAGAGCTCTCTGACGCCTTCAGAAAGAAGGTTATAGATGCCTCCGAGTCTGGGAAGGGATTTAAAAAGATCTCCAAACAATTTGAAATCAATCATTCGACTGTCCGGAAGATCATCTACAAGTGGAGACGATTCCAAACAACTGCCAACTTGTTCAGGCCAGGCCGTCCCAGCAAGTTCAGCCCGAGAGCAGACCGCAAGATGCTGAAGGAAGTCTCGAAGAACCCCAGAATGTCATCATGGGACCTACAGGTAGCTCTTGCCACTGTTGATGTAAAAGTGCACGAGTGTACCATGAGAACGAGGCTGCACAAATTTGATCTACATGGGAGGTGTGCCAGGAGGAAACCTTTGCTGTCCAGAAAGAACATCAGGGCAAGACTAAAGTACGCCAATGAACACCAAGGCAAAGACCAGCACTTTTGAAACAATGTGCTCTGGAAAGATGAGTCAAAGGTAGAGCTATTTGGCCACAGTACCAGAAGATATGTTTGGCGAAAACCAAAGACAGCATTTGAACACAAGAACCTGATACCAACTGTAAAGCATGGTGGTGGAAATATTATGGTTTTGGGCAGCTGTGCTGCATCAGGGCCTGGGCAGCTCACCATCGAGGAATCCACTATGAATTCTTCATTGTACCAGAGCTTGAGCTTGAGGATAATGCTTGAGGATAATGTGAGGCCATCTGTCGGAAAGTTGAAGCTCAACCGAAGGTGGGTGGACCTTGCAACATTACAATGACCCTAAACATACCAGTAAATCCAACAAGGAATGGCTGAAAAGAAAGAAATGGAGGGTTCTGGAATGGCCAAGTCAAAGCGCGGATCTAAATCCCATCGAGATGTTGTGGGGGGATTTGAAACGAGCTGTGCATGCAAGAAACCCCTCAAACATCGCACAGCTGAAAGAATTCTGCAGAGAGGAGTGGGCAAAAATTTTCTCCCAGTCGATATCAGAGACTGGTGGACAGTTATAAGAAACGCCTACTTGAGGTTGTTTCTGCCAAAGGGGGCAATACCACCTATTAGAGCCAAGGGTGTACTTACTTTTTCCACATGCGAAATTTGCATTTATGTTTATTTAAATTATACAATGGACTACAAAATGTAAATGTTTCATAATACTTGTTATATTAAATCACCTTCATCTATCAATATTATTGAAATGAAGATCAGATTTTTTTCAACCTGACCATGAGTGCGACCGTTTTAAAACACAAATAAGTATGTCCCTCTGCTGTATTGCACCCTACCTAACAGATTCACGCCCACAGGATAACCGAATTGCGGAATTGTTTTCAAACTATAGTGGTCCCCCTGTGCTGTCTTTCCCTCGTGGTCCCCCTGTGCTGTCTTTCCCTCATGGTCCCCCTGTGCTGTCTTTCCCTCGCGGTCCCCCTGTGCTGTCTTTCCCTCGCGGTCCCCCTGTGCTGTCTTTCCCTCGCGGTCCCCCTGTAATGTCTTTCCCTCGCGGTCCCCCTGTGCTGTCTTTCCCTCGTGGTCCCCCTGTGCTGTCTTTCCCTCGCGGTCCCCCTGTGCTGTCTTTCCCTCGTGGCCCCCCTGTACTGTCTTTCCCTCGTGGTCCCCCTGTGCTGTCTTTCCCTCGCGGTCCCCCTGTAATGTCTTTCCCTCGCGGTCCCCCTGTGCTGTCTTTCCCTCGTGGTCCCCCTGTGCTGTCTTTCCCTCGCAGTCCCCCTGTGCTGTCTTTCCCTCGCGGTCCCCCTGTGCTGTCTTTCCCTCGCGGTCCCCCTGTGCTGTCTTTCCCTCGCGGTCCCCCTGTACTGTCTTTCCCTCGCGGTCCCCCTGTGCTGTCTTTCCCTCGTGGTCCCCCTGTGCTGTCTTTCCCTCGTGGTCCCCCTGTGCTGTCTTTCCCTCGTGGTCCCCCTGTGCTGTCGTTCCCTCGTGGTCCCCCTGTACTGTCTTTCCCTCATGGTCCCCCTGTGCTGTCTTTCCCTCGTGGTCCCCCTGTACTGTCTTTCCCTCGCGGTCCCCCTGTGCTGTCTTTCCCTCATGGTCCCCCTGTGCTGTCTTTCCCTCGTGGTCCCCCTGTACTGTCTTTCCCTCGCGGTCCCCCTGTGCTGTCTTTCCCTCGTGGTCCCCCTGTGCTGTCTTTCCCTCGTGGTCCCCCTGTACTGTCTTTCCCTCGCGGTCCCCCTGTGCTGTCTTTCCCTCGTGGTCCCGCTGTACTGTCTTTCCCTCGCGGTCCCCCTGTACTGTCTTTCCCTCGCGGTACCCCTGTGCTGTCTTTCCCTCGTGGTCCCCCTGTACTGTCTTTCCCTCACGGTCCCCCTGTACTGTCTTTCCCTCGTGGTCCCCCTGTACTGTCTTTCCCTCGTGGTCCCCCTGTGCTGTCTTTCCCTCGTGGTCCCCCTGTGCTGTCTTTCCCTCGCGGTCCCCCTGTGCTGTCTTTCCCTCGCGGTCCCCCTGTACTGTCTTTCCCTCGTGGTCCCCCTGTGCTGTCTTTCCCTCGTGGTCCCCCTGTACTGTCTTTCCCCTCGTGGTCCCCCTGTACTGTCTTTCCCTCGTGGTCCCCTGTGCTGTCTTTCCCTCGTGGTCCCCCTGTGCTGTCTTTCCCTCATGGTCCCCCTGTGCTGTCTTTCCCTCGCGGTCCCCCTGTGCTGTCTCTCCCTCGCGGTCCCCCTGTGCTGTCTTTCCCTCGCGGTCCCCCTGTGCTGTCTCTCCCTCGTGGTCCCCCTGTGCTGTCTTTCCCTCGTGGTCCCCCTGTGCTGTCTTTCCCTCGCGGTCCCCCTGTGCTGTCTTTCCCTCGCGGTCCCCCTGTGCTGTCTTTCCCTCGCGGTCCCCCTGTGCTGTCTTTCCCTCGCGGTCCCCCTGTGCTGTCTTTCCCTCGTGGTCCCCCTGTGCTGTCTTTCCCTCGCGGTCCCCCTGTGCTGTCTTTCCCTCGCGGTGCCCCTGTGATGTCTTTCCCTCGCGGTCCCCCTGTGCTGTCTTTCCCTCGCGGTCCCCCTGTGCTGTCTTTCCCTCGCGGTCCCCCTGTGCTGTCTTTCCTTCGTGGTCCCCCTGTGCTGTCTTTGCCTTGCGGTCCCCCTGTGCTGTCTTTCCATCACGGTCCCCCTGTGCTGTCTTTCCCTCGCGGTCCCCCTGTGCTGTCTTTCCCTCGCGGTCCCCCTGTGCTGTCTTTCCCTCGCGGTCCCCCTGTGCTGTCTTTCCCTCGCGGTCCCCCTGTGCTGTCTTTCCCTCGCGGTCCCCCTGTGCTGTCTTTCCCTCGCGGTCCCCCTGTGCTGTCTTTCCCTCGTGGTCCCCCTGTGCTGTCTTTCCCTCGCGGTCCCCCTGTGCTGTCTTTCCCTCGCGGTGCCCCTGTGCTGTCTTTCCCTCGCGGTCCCCCTGTGCTGTCTTTCCCTCGCGGTCCCCCTGTGCTGTCTTTCCCTCGCGGTCCCCCTGTGCTGTCTTTCCCTCGCGGTCCCCCTGTGCTGTCTTTCCCTCGCGGTCCCCCTGTGCTGTCTTTCCCTCGCGGTCCCCCTGTGCTGTATTTCCCTTGCGGTCCCCCTGTGCTGTCTTTCCCTCATGGTCCCCCTGTGCTGTCTTTCCCTCGCGGTCCCTCTGTGCTGTCTTTCCCTCGCGGTCCCCCTGTACTGTCTTTCCCTCGTGGTCCCCCTGTGCTGTCTTTCCCTCGCGGTCCCCCTGTGCTGTCTTTCCTTCGCGGTCCCCCTGTGCTGTCTTTCCCTCGCGGTCCCCCTGTGCTGTCTTTCCTTTGCGGTCCCCCTGTGCTGTCTTTCCCTCGCGGTCCCCCTGTGCTGTCTTTCCCTCGCGGTCCCCCTGTGCTGTCTTTCCCTCGCGGTCCCCCTGTGCTGTCTTTCCCTCGTGGTCCCCTGTGCTGTCTTTCCCTCGCGGTCCCCTGTGCTGTCTTTCCCTCGCGGTCCCCCTGTGCTGTCTTTCCCTCGTGGTTGTCAGCTCTTTCACGAGCCTCGATTCAGTATACAAAAAAAGATAGGTGTATGTTGAAAGATGTTAAAAAGGTCAAAACTTTACATGGGGTGTACTTACTTTTTCACGTGACTGTATGTATGTATGTATGTGTGTATGTATGTATGTATGTATGTATGTATGTATGTATGTATGTATGTATGTATGTATGTATGTATGTATGTATGTATATATATATATATATATATATACTATATATATATATATATATATATATATATATATATATATATATATTATATATATATATATAATATATATATATATGTACATATATATATATATATATACATATATATATATATATATACATATATATATATATATATATATATATATATATATATATATATATATATATATATATATATATATATATGTATATACAGTGGAACCTTGACTTACGAGTTTAATTCGTTCCGTGACCGAGCTCGTAACTCAAATTGCTCGTATCTCAAATCAAATTTCCCCATTGAAATGCATTGAAATGCTATTAATCCGTTCCAGCCCGCCAAAAACCACACCAATTTTTTAAAAAATATACAGTATATATAAAAATATCTCGCGCTTTATATTTCACCTGTATGCAGCATACAAGTTGGCAGGATGGCCTGGACTGGAGGTACGCACACTTGACTCTAAAGTCTAAACTGTCCAGCCTGGGTTTGAATCCCGACCCAGCTATAACCTGTCATGGGTGAATCACAGGCAGGGTGATTCATCAATGTGTGTACCGCTAAACTGGGCGCCCCGTTTGCGTCCCATTAGTTGTTGGATGTTAAGGATCTCACCGTGTTTTCCACAAAGAGAAGGCGAGCTATCGCCGGCACTCTGAACAAGTTGTGGCCTGGCATGGCATGAACATGAAAACATGAACATGAAATGTTCGACATGAACATGAAATTTTCCGAAATAACCAAAATGCGAAAACAAAAACGCAGCGCTATACGACAGAGATACGTACTGTACTTGAACGGCAAGATAACCACGTGACCAGAACCTACCTGGCGGCGTAAACTCGAAATAACCAAAATGCGAAAACAAAAACGCAGCGCTATACGACAGAGATACGTACTGTACTTGAACGGCAAGATAACCACGTGACCAGAACCTACCTGGCGGCGTAAACTCGAAATAACCAAAATGCGAAAACAAAAACGCAGCGCTATACGACAGAGATACGTACTGTACTTGAACTGCAAGATAACCACGTGACCAGAACCTACCTGGCGGCGTAAACTCGAAATAACCAAAATGCGAAAACAAAAACGCAGCGCTATACGACAGAGATACGTACTGTACTTGAACGGCAAGATAACCACGTGACCAGAACCTACCTGGCGGCGTAAACTCGAAATAACCAAAATGCGAAAACAAAAACGCAGCGCTATACGACAGAGATACGTACTGTACTTGCACGGCAAGATAACCACGTGACCGGGTGGCGAAAGCTCGTAACTCGGATCTCGCCTCGCATCTCAAAGCAATAAACCGCCCGAGCGACGGCTCGTATCTCGAAAAACTCGTAAGTTGGGGCACTCGTAAGTCAAGGTTCCACTGTATATATATATATATATATATATATATATATATATATATATATATATATATATATATATATATATATATATATATATATATATATATATATATATATATATATATATATATATATGTATATATATATATATATATGTCGGATTGGGACTTAGGACTTGGGACTCAGAAGACTCAGAAGAAAGGAGCAACGGATATATTTATTGGAACTCGAGTACTCAAGCTTGAGGACAGCAAAGTTGCATTGAAACTCACAAGGAATGACCAACAGTACAACAAGATGCTCTGAAATAATTCAATTAACATTGCTTTATATAAAGAAAGTCAGGGGTGGAGTTAGCTCACAAGACACAGAGACAGAATGGGCTCATTGGGCCTCCCACCATAGTCCCATCCTGTTGTTCAGTTAATTAAAGGAAGTTCATCCAAGGCCAGTCATGGGTTAGCTCTGATAAGGAGATGGTCAGCATTATGTGGCAACATGTTTACAACTTTCTGTATAGCAGCTGGCTTGGGAAAGTACAAAGGGGAGTGGACACTCATAAAACTGTCAACTTGCAAGATAATGGCAGAGTCAGGAGAAAGGCAAAGAGAGATAAGAGTTGCCTCCAAGGCCTGAAAAGGGGAACTAGAGATTGTGCCCACGCAGGCCAGAGCACACAGGCAGAGAACTCCTTATTAGGATATTACACATCCTCAATGCAGTAGAAAGAACTCAGTATCATAAAAGAGTACAGTAGCAAGTCAAAACAAAACATATAATTGGTTATACTTGGTAATTGGTAAAGCAGCAAGGATATACAAAGGGGGAGGGGCATTACAGCTCCCTACATACCGCCCTTTTGGATCTAAGATACAAAGTTATCTACGAGCCAATCAAAGGCCTTTATTTCAAACAAAAACAGAAAAATCATTCAACATATCACGCGAAGGCAGCCCCGTAAGAATGTCCCGTACCAAAGCACCACACAAACTCAGTAGGATGATTCGCGTCTGTATGTGAGTATGCAATGTAAGGCCGTAAAAGCAGAGTGATCAAATGGCACACAAAATCCACCAAAAGAGGTGGGAGAGAGAGAGAGTGTAACTAAACGTAACGTACCACACGAATGCAGCCCAGTGAGCATGTCCCGTACCCAGTACCGCACAACGAACCCAGCAGGCTGATCCGCGGGTGTGTGGGTGCAAGTGGGTGTAAGTGGATGTATGATGTATGTAAGTCGGGTGTAGATGGGTGTATGAGGTGAGACCGTAGAGACATGAAGATCGAATAGCGCGCCAAATCCACAACGAAGACCTCTGGTTCCACCGGGGTCCACACCCAGGAAGATCTCCGACCCACCCTTGGTCCACAGAGGTGCAGCCGGACTCCTCCCCAACTGGAGCTCGCCCAGGCTTCCCCAAGTGAAATCCTTGTAGATCTTCAGCGCTCAATCGATATTCATGTTCATGAGGTCTCTTACGTGCTGGTGATCTGGGGAAGACACAACATCGTCAGTATCAGGTGGCTCAAACCTATGGCCATGAAATAAAGCATAACGATCCAAAGGTGGGAGAGAAACTTCCTTTGGGTCAAAGTCGAGATCGTCCGAGGCGATGCTGCTTGCTTCGCTGTTATTCAAGGGCGAATCTCCAAAACAATCAGACTCGGAACTCAGAGTATTTTCACGATCGAGTTCCTCTCCATCCGGGCTTGGGTTCACAGCTGGGTCCAAATCCCGAACTGGGTCAGTGGCGTTTGACTCACTGTGGGCTTGTGAGACATAAAGGTGAGCTCGTGAAACATGGAGAGGCAGAGCCTGCATTGAAACATAAACATCAGCCGGGGACCCTCGCAAGTGGCCCACATCATCATTGGTAACATCATCAGTAACATTATTCTCAGGTGGCGTAGGCCTGCGGAGTGGACGGCCCATAGTCATAGCCACGGCATGGCATATCGTGAAGAAACGAGAGGAATCCTTCAGGAAATCGTCGATTTCTTCTTCCGACGTGTCGGGGCCCAGTTTAAACGGCCTTCTGGTAGCCTGAAATGCTTCGAGGTCCGCATAAGTGTACTCGACATCATTATCGGTAATATCAACAATGGAAGAACAATCTTCGGAAGCGGAGATCTCATTGTCGCGGCCCAGGGACTCGTTCAGGTCGTCGTCCCAGGATCCGCGATTGGCAGTTGAGTTGACAGCTGGTGTGTCATCCGGACCCGCGATCCGCTGGTCGATCATCACCATGGCCTTTTCCGGTGTCGTCTTCAGTGTCCATCCTGTGGTAAACTTTCTCGCACACGCAAGGACTAAAGCCTTGATTAGTACACAACAAACCACTAGTCCAAGGACTATTGCCAAGGCGGTCAATATCCACTTTACTATCGTCCCTGTCCATCCTTTAAACCAGTCGGTAAGCCACTGGTGGGAGGCTTCCCGATCCATGCGATCCTTTGTCAATATGTGAGCACTTTCTCTTAACCTTATAATAGCAGCACTGACCCCTTGTGAAGGGTCAGGAATAAAAGTACAACATTTACCCTTAATTATCCCACATACCCCTCCTCGTTCTGCCAGTAGCATATCTAACGCAACCCTATTTTGCATAACCATTGTACGCAGGTGGACAACCGTGTCCAACATTTCGTCGTGTGCTGTAGCGGTGTCGTTGGCCACCCTTTCTAAGATTAACGCAATTTTGTCAATGCGGTAACTGTTCATGACCGTCCCAGCCCATGGGAAGAAGAAGCTAACGGCTTTCTCCCAATCAGCGCCGTGTAAAGTAGTGGTGTCGTCGTCGTGCCAATAGGTGCTTCGTTGTGTCCTTATGAGTGCGGTGGTGTTATGCAAGTGCTGTCGCATTTCCATCTCTGGGAAAACTGATCCTAAATAGCAAATTCCTCCCCAATTATCAGGTAAATACGGGTAAGCTTTATTCCCGCATACAAACATGGTCCCGTGCGGAGCCACCAAATGGGTGGTCATGCAAGTGAGAAGGCCTGGGATAGTGTTTGTCCCGTTTTCCCCTTTCCATGCCAACTGGAGGTGTGTGAGGTTATGCAAGGGCGAGCTTGTAACGTTCACTAGCAGCGTGTGTTTCCCTTTTCTCGGGTCCGCGGGAAGGGTATCTCTACACACGGATTTGCCTACCATTACTTGGCCCTTTCCTTCTAAGCAGAGGGCCCCCCATGCCGGCTTGACCCAAACCGGCGCCGGACGTTCCTCAAAGTGTCGGGACAGAATGGGAGGGGAGTACTGGAAAACTCGTTTACACGCGGTTTCATCAGAACCTTGGCTTGTCAGAGTTGTACTAATGCATTTGGTATCTAATGGCTTCGAGCACAAATCATTGAGTGATAGGGGTAACACTACCATTGGTATGCCTGCTGTGCTGGTGCGGGGAAGGTGCATACACATCCAACACTGTGTCCTATTCTGTACTGTGGCCATATGCCGTGCGACCTTCCAGTATGTGTTCTCCTCTGGCTTCCTTCTTACTTCCTGGGCAGGAGGGGGTTTAATAACGTAGGCGGCACAACTAGGCCGGAATTGGTGTTGGGTCTCTCCCCTCTTTTTGTTCCTTCTAATCAGCGTGCGCGGGGGCCATATTCCACATTCAAGTATTATCGTGGTGTGTGGGCCGACGAGGGCATGCGACAGTAGGAGAGTAGTATTGTCGATGCCCGTGCCCCATTGATATCCTGCGGCGGCGTGACTATTCACGGTCCCAGTAAACCTTCCATTTTCCACCTGTCTAACTTTAGTTAAGACTATGCGTGGGGTTGTCATGCGTGCCTGTGGTGTCCCATTATGTACCACCATGGCTTCCATCCATCTTACAGATAACCACTTGAAATGTGTCTCCAACTCACAGCAATGTACTACTATCCCCTGTCCCCGGGGAGCCGTTATGTATTTGACGGAGTAAAGTTTAAATAACGTGTAGTTGTCGTGCCCTGGGTATTTGGGGAGATCCTCTCTCAGTGGGTTAAACTGCAGAAGCCTATCCTTGGCGGGGTTTGTTAGGCAGCTGCCCAGAATTCCCATCATCATGACCGTCATCGCCGCCCTTAGGAGACTGTGGTGCCCTAGACGGTGCATTGTCTTCAGCGGTGTGAGGTGTGGTGTCTGCAGCAATGTGAGGTGCGGTGTCTTGTGTGGCTTGTGGTGCGGGGATGGACAACTTACAATGGGTGGCGTGGATCCACGAAGGTTTACCCTCGCAGAAGACTGCCGTCGGTGTGACCAGTAGCACCTGGAATGGTCCCTTCCACCGTGGCTCCAAAGCAGCCTTGCGGGTGAAGTGCTTCACGAGCACCCAGTCGCCGGCCTGAAAGTTGTGGATGGCGTGGCCTATTGGTTCAGGCAGCGCCTCTCGTACTCGAGCATGGATGCTGCGTGCCACATTCGACAAGCCTATGCAAAATCTCAAAAGCATGTCATCCATTACTGGCAAAGCAAGGGTGGACATGTCTGTTGGTGCTGAAACGGGCAAGCTCATAGGTCGTCCCATTAATATTTCGTGGGGGGAAAGGCCCGTAGTGCGACCCGGGGTGGAACGAATGCTCATCAATGCAAGCGGAAGAGCCTCTGGCCACCTCAAGCCTGTGTCTGCGCAAAGTTTCGCTAGTTTATTCTTTAAAGTCTTGTTCGTTCGTTCCACAAGTCCTGAGGACTGTGGGTGGTAGACGCAATGGAAGGATTGTTTAACGCCCAACGCCTTCAGGATGCCCTTAACCACCTGCGCCGTGAAATGGCCTCCTTGATCTGACGAAATTATCTGGGGAATGCCAAATCTGCACATAAAGTCCCGCACGAGGCGCTTCACTACTGTCGGAGCATCGGATTTGACGCATGGGTATGCTTCGACCCATTTGGTGAACGTATCTACGATTACCAACACATAGCGAAACGACATGCTTGGTTCCAATTCTGTAAAATCGAACTCAATAGTTGCGAACGGCCCACTAGGCGGGGGTCGTCCCCCATCATGTGCATGTCTCGGTGGCGCCCCTCTATTGTGTTGCTGGCAGACCACACACGATCGGCACACTTCGGATACAATCCGTGACAGTCCTGGCGCTGCCCAAGTGTAGTCTATCTGTCCCATCACCCCCCTCTGGCACACATGACCATTCTGATGAGCCATGCGTGCCAGCCAGGGCAGTAAAGCCTGGGGTGCTATAGGTTTTTCATCAAGGGTCCACATTTCCCCTGGCCCAGGGCGTATCGCTCCTCGTTTGAGCCAGACCTCGTGTTCGGCCGTCGGTGCAGTATTTTGCAAATTTATGATATCGTCCTTAGTTGGTGTGGCGGGTGGTCCCGCAGTCGGTATGTCAGCAATCTGTGCGGCTGTCTTCTGTGCTCGTGTCACCATCGGCATGTTGCGTTCTATCTGTTGGTTGGCGGCCTTTCCTGCCGCCTCGTCCGCCCTTGCGTTGCCCCGGGCAACGTCAGTGTCCGCCCTTTGGTGGCCACGACACTTAATTACCGCGATAGCGCGGGGAAGTAAAATGCTTCGGAGGAGCCCTTCTACCAACGCGCCATTCTTTATCACTGAACCGGCAGATGTGAGAAAACCTCTCATCTTCCAGATGGCTCCTTTATCGTGGACTACGCCATGAGCGTAGGCCGAATCTGTGTAAATGTTGACGGCAAGGCCTTCCGCCAAGCTGCACGCTCTGGTCAAGGCGCACAGCTCCGCCTGCTGTGCGGAAAATGTAGGTGGAAGACGCCCGCTCTCTACCGTTTCGCTATCCGAGCACACGGCGTACCCGGACAACAGGGACCCATCCCATGCGCGCCTAGCTGATCCATCGACATAATATGTACAGTCGGGATATTCTAAGGGATTGTCCTTTAAATCCGATCGCACCGTGGAGACTAGCTGCACAACGTCGGTGCACACATGAGGTTCGCCCTCCTCAGGAGTGGGCATCAGTGAGGCTGGGTTGAGCGTCGTGCAACGTTCGATCGTGATGTTGGCTGCAGTGATCAGTGCGGATTCGTATTGCATTAATCTAGTGTTAGACAAATGCTGTGTGCTTCGCTGTAACAGCAGCGAAGTGACGCAATGTGGTACCCGTAGCGTTACTGGGTGTCCCATAACAATGTCCGCTGTTCTTTCTACTGCGTACCTGGCCGCTGCCACGGCTTGCAAGCACACCGGAAACCCTTGTTCGACCGGGTCTAACTTTTTACTAAAGTAGGCCACCGGCCGCTCCTTATCCCCATGGGTCTGTGTCAAAACTGACTGGGCGAAACCTCCCACGGCGTGAGTGTAAAGGGTAAATGGTTTCGCATAATCCGGGAGTCCTAATGACGGTGCCGTAACCAGCGCCTGTTTCAGCCCGTCAAAACATCGCCTCAATTCATCCGTCCATATCAATAGGTCCGGGGCATTTGATTTGGTCGCCTCGTACAGTGGTTTAGCCAGCAGCGCAAAATCAAGTATCCAAGTGCGGCAGTATCCCGTCATACCTAGGAAGCGCAGCATTTGCCGTTGCGAGCGAGGGCGAGGCAGCTCCGTGATAGCGGTCACTCGTCCAGCATCCAATTCTCGTTTTCCGTGCGAAATGGCGTGTCCCAAGTAAGTTACAACCTGCCGCACAAACTGAAGTTTTGGTCTGCCTACTTTGTGGCCTTTGGCCGCCAAGGCCTTTAATAGGGCCAAAGAATCCATTTCGCACGCCTCCTTTGAAGGGGAGCAAATCAACAAATCGTCAACGTATTGCAGCAACACTGACCCTCCCTTCAATTCCACATCCGCCAGGTCGCGGTGCAGCGCCCGGGAAAACAGAGTGGGGCTATCTGAAAACCCCTGAGGTAGTACTGTCCAAGTATACTGGCGCCCCCTATGGGTGAAAGCGAACAAGTATTGTGACTCAGGCGCGATGGGCACAGAGAAAAACGCAGAACAAAGGTCGATGACCGTGAAGTATGTTGCGTCCGGCGGAATTGACATCATGAGGGTTTCTCCGTTTGGAACTAGTGGGTGTATGCCCTGTATCACCTTGTTCACCTCCCTTAAATCCTGTACAAATCTCCATTTGTCCTTTGACGGCTTTTTAACTGGCAAAATTGGTGTATTACATGGGCTGTTAGTTTCTACGATAATCTTCTGTTCCACTAGGGATTGAATCACTGGTGCTATGCCTACGTCGGCCTCAGGTCGTAGCTTATACTGTTTTACGTTTGGCAAGCGCATCCCCGGCTGCACTGCTATCACTAGAGGTTTGGCGTCTCGCATCCGTCCAACCTCACCGTCGCTTTTGGGCCATAAATTGTCTGGCACCTCCGCTAGGAGGTAATCCGACTCACCCGGGTCCGTCAGCACTGCCCTCATGGCATAGGTGCCTTTGGGGGGCAACTCTGCCTCTTCGAACTTTCCGTCCCTCCGTTCTGCCTTAATGTCAATTGAGAACCCTTCACCGTTTTCGAGCTGTTTCAAAGTCCAGCGGCCCCTCTTACACCGATAACCATGTAAGGGAACTTCTCGTAACCTCCCTACCATCCAACCTACACTTTCCGGCGGCCACCCTTTGGCAGTAGTGAGGGTAACATGGGCGACCGCTCCTTCGGGGTATTGGGTCAGCGCATGCTGACTCGGGGTTCGGACTACCTCAATTCCTATTCCCTCACGCCCGATCCATACCCGTGACAAGTGTAGAGGCATCCATTCGCCCAGCTTTTCCTTAACCCTTTCCCGGTAGTTCTCGTCCTCACCCGTTGCATCATAGTACGCAGTGCAATGGGGTGGATTATCCTTTAAGTCCTTTATCGAAATTTGGTGCTGTTGCATCCAATCTCGCAGCACTGAACTGTCCAAACACACATTATCTATGATATATGTCCAAGCAGACAAAGCCCCTGGATCCAAGCGCCACCAATACGCGGTGGGGCCGGGACGAGCCAGTGCCGTCATCAACAAGTCGCGTTTAGACTCCGCGACGTCTACGAAAACTCCCTCCTCGGTACATGAGATTTGACAGCCCAAACGGCACAATAAATCCCGTCCCAGCAAATTCGTCGGGGCGGTAGTGGTCATCAAGAAAGCATGTTTAGCCTCCAGCGGGCCGCATGTTACTCGCACTTCCTCCGAAATAGGAAGCGCTTGGGGTAAACCCGAAACACCCAGTATTTGAACGTTCCTGGCCGTAGGGCGCAAAGAGGGCAATTGCCCCTTGTTAATTGTGCTGCGAGTCGCGCCCGTATCTACGAGAAATTCTAATTGTCTTCCCTCCACGTCCAACATCATGGTTGGTTCCTCTGCCGGTGTCATGGTCAAGAGAGGACACTCCTTGGGCGACTCGCCAGCGTCCCGTCAATAGGCCCCTCTATTGTATTGGGGCTGAAACCCCTTACGAGCCTTTGGGCAATCACGTATCCAGTGTCCCATCTGCTTGCAATAATGGCACGGTTCCTGCGGAACCGGTGGTGCGGAGGGCATAGGTCGTCCCTCTACAGCTCCCCTTCTGCCCTGCCTGCGTTCTGGCGGCCCCCAAAGTGACTGGTTCACTGGTTGCCACTGCGGCGGACCCCGAGGCGGGGCCCAGTTCCCCCTTGGTCCGTTCTGCATCCCACTATTGGGGGGTGGTCCGGGGTTTTGGAGAAGGGGTCTTGGTGGATACCAATTTTGGGGAGGGGGCCCTTGCACATTCCAAGTTTGAGGGTTTTGAGGAGGAAGGGGAAGAGGGGGTGGTATTGTCCATTGTTGTTTTACCTCGTTCATATTAATTAGTCCAAAATCTTCCTCAGTACAACCGTCGCAGTTTTCATTTTCGCTGTGGATCCACTCTCCGTTGGGGAATTGGCCCTTATAGAAAAAAGGATAACAACTCCTCCTATGTTCCTCTGGACCTCGAACAGGTCCCCACTTCTGGCACTGTTCGTGTATGTAGTTCTGACTCTGATCCCCTTTTTTATTTTGGTTAAATTGAGCCCGTTTCTCCTGGACAAACATTTGCAATATTTCCTCCTTAATATCCTTCTTCTCCTCTAGGGAGGAGCCCGGGCATTGTTCCAGTTTGTCGCATAATTCGTTGGTTGTCATTCCCTTCCAGCCGAAGAGGACGGTCTGTACCTGTTTCTTTAACACCGGCCGAAGCCCCTCGATTAGATATTGATTTACCAATGGTTGGGGTAGCCCTCCCAGCTGCATCGGACCCAGTCCTCCCCAGCGCGCCATGGCCTTTTCCAACCTTTCTCGGTACTCTCCAATTGGTTCTCCTGCCTTTTGTTTTATGGCCCCAATTTTTCCCCAATCCGGACCTCCTGCTGGCAACAGCGCATGCTCGATGGCACCCAGCAGCCGGAGCTTCAGTGCGTCCCATTGTGGTACTGTTATCTGGGCCGCTCCTGCTGCCCTTGGATCGACGTGCGGCCAGTGTGCTCTTAATCTAGCCCTTTCCCATACTTTGGGTGGGAGCACGGATACTCCCATATGAGTTATGTCTCGATAGTCGCACTCGCCGGCTAAAAACCAATTCGACATGGTCGGCACTATCTGCCGTGGATCTTCAATAAGCAAATGTTGAATCCTTTCCCTCATTACAGTTAAAGAGGATTCTTTCCATGGTACTCTTTCTCGAACCCCCTGTCCTTGGGCGTCAACTCCGATAACTTGTACAGGGCACAATGTTTTCCTTTCCTCTATTTCCTGACATTCCGATGGGGTAGTTTGTGAGGTCCTTTTCCCCTTACAACCTACCAGTGAGGGGTATAACCCATCCGGTCCTATCGGTGGCGGGAACCCTGCGATGTCGGTCCCGTCATCTATTCCGTTAGCCCCGAGTTGTGCAAACGGCCTTCCCTGGCTCGGGTGGTTCTGGGGTATCTGGGGCGCGATGGTAGCGGGGTTATAGGGAGGTGGTAGCGGGGGCGCAGAAAGGATAGGTGGTGCCTGAAACCCCGGGACAGGGTTTAGGTCTGGGGCTGGGGAGGGTAGATTGGTCGCTACCTCCCCTCTCGCGGGGTCTGGTTTTTCAACGAGCGGCATCAGTCGCGCGTTGGCCTGCCTCTCTATTTCCTTAAGCGCTTCATCCTGCTCTTTATTCGCCTGTTTCCTCAGACCCTTGAGTTTTGTTACCTCACCAGCCAAGCTGGCCTGTTTCGACTTTGCGTGTCGCTTCATCGCTTCTTCCTTCCACCAGCCAAAGACTTTCCAATAGTCAGGCGGAAAGTGTTTCGTGGCCTGTTCGAACTTTTCTAATGTCTCATACAACACGTCCAATTTTTCCAGCGCAAAAGACCCTCCTTCGGGCCACGGTTCTCCTAAATCCTTCGTCAATGCAACCCATGACTTCCCTGGTCTCACAGCAGCATAGCCATACCTCTTAAACATAAAAAATGCTGGGGTATGTCTAAGCGGTTCACCTGCCTTTACGGTCTTATTACCTATACTGTTACCCATCCTAAGAAACCTTAGCTTACCGACGTAGCCTTGTACTCGTGAGGATCTCCCGCCTCGCGGCACAGCTACACTACCTAACTCTGAGAGGCTCGCAGCCTTGTACCCGTGAGGTTCGCCCGCCTCGCGTGGTACGGCCGCGCTACCTACTCTCCTGAGAGGCTCGTCCGCCTACACAGCCGTCTATCCTACCCTTACTGCACTTTCCTGGCGTCCTACGCCCGTGTAATAGTTCTGATCTTACTTAAAACTAAAATCCCGACGTCTCCCGGGTAGGCCTCGGATCGGGACGCCGCCCTTATCCTTACCCTCACAACCCAGAGATCTATTACCCCTTAACCTCAGGCGCCCAACGTGGGGCACTTCTCCT